>NW_008794490.1:1582563-1612209 GCF_000699145.1 Aptenodytes forsteri
AGTTGAAGATGTCCCTGCCCATGGCAGGGGGGTTGGACTACATGACCTTTAAAGGTCCCTTCCAACCCAAACTAGTCTATGATTCTATTCTATGATTCTAGGATTAATTGTTTATAAATTCAGACATAAAAATGTAATTAAATCTTTTAGAGGGAAACAGTGGCTTGGTAAAGAAATCTCCTCTCCCAACAGACAGGAGGGCTAGGAAAGCAGCTTTAATACAGGAAAACTGCTCTCTTATTGAGTTACACAGGTAAGTGTTGTTTCTTTAAAGAGGTTAATGGGCATAAAGTATTTTATTTATTCAATATTTTGATCTAAAATATTTTAATATATCTGCATCCTAGTTAAAGATATTTTAGAAAGTTGAATTTAAAAAAAAGAAATTCAGTGCTCAAGGAAAGACGAGTATAATAAGGCAAAATTTTAAGCACCATTATCTGAATCAGATAGCATATATCCAATATACATGTATGATGCAACATTGTGTCTATGATTTACTTAGTTTTACCATTGCCACACTTTTTCAAACTGCCTGCTTTGTGAGCAGACTGTCCTTCTGGAGTCTGATTGCTGGGCTTGGAAATCTCACGCAATCAGCTGCTCCCAACAGCAGGGCACATCTGGAGAATGCAGCTTCATTATAGGGAACGATGAGCCCTGCTCCCTGCTCTGTCATCTGCTATCAAGGAGACTATTTCATCCAAAGATAAAAGCTAAGAGCATTGTTTTATGTTTTCCAAGGCCCTGCAGTATGTGCGGCTCCTTCTTTGTACTGTTAATATGTAGTTTACTATGAGACCTCAAAATGCCAAATTCATTTGAGAACCCAATAAGCAAGTGTTGAAAGGGCCCCTTGATCCATATTAACAATATATTGGGGACACGTGATATAGAGGGTGTCAAACTGGAACATTAATAAAGACATACTATTTTTCTTTAAACATTTTGCATTTTATTTCAGAGATACAAATGAAAAACACCAAGTTTGAAATCTAATCACATAGTAGTAGTCCAGTAATAACCAATTACTATCAGCCTGATTTGCATTTCATTTACAGGTTCATTTTCTTAAATGGAAACTTTCCTTTAATATTTTATACTGTATTGCAGTAATTTTAAACTATGGGATAATATATAATATCAGCTAGTTAACTGTAAAAGAGTTCTGGTGTAATTTTCTATAATATTTTATATAATAATCACTCATTCTCATTTAACTTTGTCTCTGCTCTATTTACTCTGCTATTTATTTTGTATAGTAATACACAGAGGAGATTCTAAGTTAACACACACAACTTCTATCACAGAAGTTGAAAAAATACAAATGTATTCAACCATTTGTGTCCATAATAATCCGATGAATTTTAACAGTGAACATTCATTTTGACTTTCCAAGTTGAAATTATTCATACCTGATTTTCAGAAGCTCTTAACTTTCTCCTTTCTAAATTAAATGAATAGAAATGTTGCTCTGCTTTTGAAAAAAGTATCATGAATGTCTTGAATGGGGCATGTAAGATCATTGTATTTGAAAACATACAACATAATCCCTCAATGAACATCAGTGCATGTCTAAAAGGCTCAGGTCTATAATAATGTGAACATGGCACTCTCCAGAGCAAAGAACAGGATAGGATAATTCAGTCCTTTAAAACAAGGAATACAAGCAAACAGGCCAGCTGCCTTCCACCAGACACTAAGGTGTGGGTTTGGCTAACAAAAGGCACTCCCATGCTAACATAATCATATCTCAGAAGAATAAAAATCACAGACCTCCACTCAGGTGTCATTGAGGCTGTAAACACAGAAGAACAGATATGCCATAAGCAGAGATAAGTCAAAACCAACATCCACCTCTTTTTGGTGTTTGCTGTAAGCTTGTCAGTTTTATTACTTTATCTTTTGTTCAAATTCTGCAACTTTGCAACTTTTCACTCTTATCAAATTTCTCATATGAAGTATGTGATTAGAAACAGGTATTTTGAGTCACAACAATAAAAAATATACATCTCCTCATGTGATACATTTTGACATGTTTATATTATCACCTTTCTGTTAAATCGCAGTTTTGAAGAAAACATCAGATGTGACACCAGACACCATAAAAAGGAAAATAAAATTGTAGCTATAGAGAATAACTGTATATCGGTAGCTAAAGAGTCCGTCTACTCTTTAATGTCCCTGGATATATCAGCTGACAAAATCCAAAATTTTGAAAGTGACTTCTAACACTAAAGACACAAGCATTTAATCTGCTCCAGTGCTAATTACTATTGTATCAAAATGTTTCTTCCAACATGAACCATTAAGTGGGGCCTATTTTAAAGAGGTATTTAATGCAACACTGCCACATGTAGGTGAGTGTTTCCACTGAAAAGAACATAAAGAAATAAATACAATGAGCTCCTGAGATACGGCTACTAACTTGTAGCTTGTATTTATGTTACGGCCCAGAGAGAGACAGGGGCATAGAAAATTCGACACTTAATGAAAATGGTGGCCCTTCTGCCTGGTGCGGCAAAGAGAAATATGTAAGGAATCCTGCTGTGGACCACACCTAATAATTCCTCAATGACATTAATAGGAAAATGAGGGCAGAATTACTGTTTGTACATGTGAAAAGTAATCTGCAAATGTCAAAAGTTTAAACTATTACTAGAAAACAATTTATGTGGGTTTTACTCCTTTGGAAAAAATCAAACATCAATAGAAATGATTTAGACGTGTATCTTGGTCATCAACAGCATACACCTGTGTTATTTTACCTTTCAAGCAAGGGCTAAACTTCTCCAGGATGAAAGGAATAAGGTTAATGCTAAGGCTGTGCACATCAACAGTTACAGCTTTCTAGGGCTAACACACTTTATTCATGCAAACTGATTTTTTTAAAAGAAATTATTTTAGCACAGAATAGAGCCTGGAGCTCACTGCGAGTCATTTTCATCTTTCAAAGCAATAGGGATTTCTTAGGAATTTCTGTATGCAGATAATATTAATCATCTGCTGGTCTATATGTTTGTTGCAGCCATGTGCTGAAATTCACTTAAAAATCTCCATTTATTAAAAAAAGTCACAGCTGTTTCTCAGAAATCTACTTTTCTGGAAAGAAAAACTTGGTCTGCTTCACTTAGTTTAACAGAGCCTCCGTATTTACAAGGACACTGAACCATCATTGTGCAGAAGCCGACGGAGCAAAATCTCTTTGCAAACCAGCTTTAAGTTTTAGTGCTTTTAGAACAGGCTTGAAAAGACATTTCTGTACCGGAATACAAGACTTAAAGACCCAAAGGCTCTGATGTATCCACACTTGCCGATGAAGGAATGTATTTTCAGTCTCTCCCTCTTGTGTTGTGTTGAAAATTAAGACTAGACATTTTTGTACCTACATTCTCTACCTATGCAAGTAGATAATCTTGGTGGAAATACAGCGATAATTTTAAGCAATGCCACAAAATGAGCCTTGCCATTATTACCCACAGGTCTACCACATTATGGGAATTCTCCGTAACCCAAAAATGAAAAGATATTAATCCTGCATGACAATATATATCCTTTGTACTTTGTCGCTAGACATTTTTATGACTCATTTGCTGGGCTTTTCTGGGGGAACAAGATTCTGGGCTCCTCTCAATTGCTGTAAGTCACTTCATGGAGAAAAGGAGTTAAAGCTGTGGGTGTTATTTTCCATCATCCTTTTGGGGCCAATAATACGAGTAAGCTGACCAGAGCCCTAAGGCAAGCGATTTCTGTCATAGCAATGGTATCAGCTGCGTTGCCACAGAATTAACGAGCACAAGGAGGCCTTGGTCTGCTCCCACAGACCCTGTTTCTAATGAAGAGAGCAGCTGAAGGATGAGGAACTACTACAGTGTCTGTGAAAGACTGCATGAAACGAGGTGTGATTACAGCAAGGCATGTGTGCTGCTGCCAGAGAAATGTGCTGAGACAAAGGGATTCACTGTCCCTGGGTCAATGCTGCTGCAGAAGAGAGGTTTCGCCTGTGTTCTCTTCACAATGGACAGATACCCACATCATGCACTGTTCTCAAACAGCAGCAACTTTGCAGGAACTTTCAGGCAGTGAATCAGTTGTACAAGGACCACCTCAGCAGTGCCCTAGATGTCTCCCGGAAAAAGGCAGAAATACAGCGAAATGCAATATGATTTAATTTCTGCTGCTTTTGCCCTAAATAACCCAAGTTCTGTCCTCAGCACTAAACTCTGCTGCTTTTGCTCTAAATAACCCAAGTTCTGTCCTCAGCACTTTGTAGTCGTTTTTTTCATTAAAAGGAAATTAATTTCAAAGTCCCAAGTAAACCATCTTTGAAATGTTGATAGTGGTTTTGCACCCAAAGTACCCATAGTTCCATCTTAAAATCACGTAAATATTTTAAACAAACATATTCAGAGATCTCTGAGAAGAGCTGACCACCTGTCAGGAAAAAGGAGAAATCCCTCCGGGTCTTGTTTTGGACAGGAGGCTGCGTTAACCACCTGTCTGTACATATGTCTATAGGGACATTTGGGACCAGCTCAGTATGACCTCTGTGTTCTTTTAGATTTATTTTAACAGGCAATATATTATGTTAAAACAAAACTGTCCCTGTGGCATCATCCATCAAAGAGAATACCTGCAGCATAAAGAGCAGGCCTTCATGGGGGAAAACACACAATTCTTTTCAAAATTGTCAATAGTCTTGATTTTTTATTCAAATAATAGTTGGCATTTTCTCTGGGTAAACCTTGGGTGCAATTAGAATGGGCATGTTCATTAAAAGGATTCAAATAGGATTTGGATGTGAAATTAAATCAAGACTGACATAGGAAGAAAACCACAAATGATTACATTGCTCTCATTTCTGGTACCAAACACAGGAACCTCCTAGTTTTAAGGTATGGATATTAAGATGTAAGAAACCTCCTATGAAGAAAGAGGTTTGATAAGGTTTTGGTTACATCTAAACTAGATTTGTAGGACATTTGGGCTCTCCTTTCTGTAAGCCTCCAAAATGTTTCTGCGCACATTTTTTATCAGATTGATAATAAGAATTACAGTATCAAGTTAGGATAGAAAGATTTGCACCTCAACCACACACGGCTTTCCTGTTCAGAGCACTTTTATGAGAGTTCAGATGATACAAAACCCATAATAAAGAAATAATTTTCTATTAAAATTATAATAAAGGGCGCTACAAAATGTCATTGTAGAACAAAGATGTTCTTAAAGTTTCAACTATTCTATTAATTTCAGTATCGTTAACTCTAATACTGTTAAAGTTATTTTAAATGTCAGTACTGTTAAGTATTTCATAACTAAGACTAAGAAATGCGATGAGACTCATTATAAATACTTATATCAATATTAGAAATATGGATAGCTTCACGCACATGCAAAAATTGTTGAAATTAAAACGCATTTGTGTTTAATAGGTCATGTGAAACATCTTGAGCATGAATAAATGCAGACTAATTTAGCTTTGTTGTTTTCATTTTTTAACACAAAGTCCCAGCAAAAATAGGAAAATTGCTTATTTGTGTTACTCTCCACTGATTATTGAAATGTTGGTGATGATTTCATCTCATAAAATGGTTTGTCTTTTTTTTTACAGCAAAAATATTTGTGAACTCATATAGATTGAAATTTCATCAAGAAAATTTCAAAAACTTTGAACCACTTTTAATGTGTGCTATTTCAGTTTTCCACTTGGAAACATTTTACTTCAGAAACTGCCTATGTTTTTTTTTAACTCCCTGCAAGTGGGAAAACGTAAAAATGGTTCGCATCAGATGTAAAAGTTTTAATCACAATGAAATTTGCAGAAAAAAGGGATTGAAATATTACTATACAAAAAGAAAAAAAGAAAAATCCATTCTGAAATAGTTTAATTTATTTCCCTATTAAGATAGCAAATTGCAAAAATTCCGCAAAATCCATCAGCCATTTAAACCTGAGCTGTGAAATTATTACTGTCAGGGAGCTTTTTCCCTGATGGTCCTTAAAACCATCTTGACTGCAATTAAAGCCCATTATTTCTTTTCCTACACAAAATTCGTTGCAGAAAAAAGTTCTTTTTTTTTAGCTACTTTTTGCATGTTGAAGGCTCACTTTTCCCTTCTCAGAATTAAACAGCACCAGCAGTATGTACAACTAGACATTTCTCTTTCAGTTGAAAATGAAATCTGTCCCGTTGTCTGAAAATAGAGCCAGCTTCACACTGCATGAAACCTCCCGAACGATGAAGACAGCAGCGCTTATGCTGCTTTGTCTTTTCCTGTTGCTGCTGTTAGGAGAATTAAGAGCAGCAAAGGGACAGGAAAGAAATGACTAGACGAGTAACATGATGAGAAGAAAACAGTCTTTGGACCCTTCTGGATCTAAACGTTTCTTACACAGTTATTACTAAAAATGTATGTGCTAAGCATATATGTTTTTTTCTGTAAATCTTATTTACATAAGCCTGAATCCTGCAGTCAGACTTGTCATGTAATCGCATTGCAAGACACAGTCTTGTCATGTAATCACACCATGGCCATCATCCAGGCCAGCAGCATCAAAAGCCTGCAAAAATTGTCAGGTGTATGCAAAACTCTTAGTAGAGCATAAAACAATTAAACTATTCCTTGCTGGCTTTTCTCTGTAGCTTTATGTCTTAATACACACATTCTTACTGCAATGTGCAAGGAGGATGGGGAACAGCAGCGATGCTTCGGCCTCATTTAAGGGTCTTGGGACACGGCTAGAGATTGCCCGAACCATTTGTTAGCTTTGATACATTTCAGATGCCTGTGCGACATAAAGAGCGCTCAGAATGAATGAACAGTCCCTGTGTGAACGGGATTACATTATACAGGTTTACCTATACATGTATACAGACACATAGAAGTTGAATTGTACAGGTGGACTCATCAGAACATTTCCTGTAATTAATTAGATACTGCTTCTTATTCTTAGACCTCAATGAACTGCTTTAATTCTTAGCTTCAGACCCATATCAACAGCAGAGCTGCAAATAATTGCAAAAAATGATATTGCATAGATCCATTTGGTATATACTCTCAAGATATGTGAAATTGTTGCTTGTTCTGTGCCCTTTGAAGTAGGAATCATTTTTACACGGCCTATTTCTGTAGCCTTGTGACTCCAGCTGGTTATTCAAATACGAAAGAGAAGCTGTACTTTTTTGAATCTGATAAAAGAGTCACCGCTCAGCCTTTGAGGTTTGTTGTCACTTTAAAGTCTTCGTTAACAGTAGAACAACTGTCTTAAAATATTTGCTTTAGCATCAGATTCCTCCAAATTGTGCTATGTTGGTCATATGTACTCCAGACTGATGGATCTGCAGCCCATCAGCCCTGCAAATACTTATTTAATAATTTCAATAATCTCAATGATTTCAGTAAATTTTAGAAGAAACTCTAGCTAATGTATTTGGATATGTTGGACAGGTAGTGATGAATCAGCATGTAGAAACAGCAGCTTAATGATCAGGAATCAGGGAAAGTGAGAAGTTAGTTCTAGCTAGTCAGATTGTGGACAGTGGGGAATAGTAGTGCTCTGCAAATGGTTTAAACAAAATAAATTTGGAAAACATAAAAAAAAAAAAGTTGCTAAATGGCATCCCCAAACTATGCTAATTCTGGAACAGGAGTGATCCAGCAGGGATGAAAATATACCATAGCATTAAGGTAACTGGCTGTACATTCAAGGTGTAGCAGCTTAGAGTATTAGACTCTAATACTTTTATAGATACCTGGATGGGAATTCTATTGCCGGGAAAATGACAGTTAGGAAGAAAACAAACATTTTTCAAATAAATAAATTATTTCAGAAGAAGATTCAAATCTTTAATCTGAGATAAAAATTGCCTTTTAGTTATTTACTTCAAAACTTTGGAAAATGTAAGAGAAATTAAAACAATGAAAATATCTACATTACATGTTTGATTTAAACCCAAGCTTTTCACCTGAAGTCCCTAAAAATCTATAGAGTTAATTGCTTAGCTGAGGCCACCTTCACCCTGGAAACCCTCAGAAGGTCTGCAAGGAGACCTGTCCATTCTCAGCACGCTTTAGGCTCTCCAGTATACAATATATCACATTAAATAAGGACTGAAAGACAGAAACAAACAGCCTTTGCCAGCTGAGCAGGGGATCTGTCTGGGTCAGGATTGCTGCCTTGTTCCAAAGCAAAGTCACACAGATAAGCTTAAATCATCATGGTTAATTATTTTGCCTATAGTGAGAAAGGTCTTTCTCTCTGCTGCTGAAGTTATCCCACTTTAAATAAGCAACTAAATATTTATCAGGCAGGGAATCTGAATCCAGACATCTTATATCTCATATTTGTTCTCTGGCCTATAGAGTGAGTCTTTGCAGAAACAGTTTAAAATTTGCCAGAGTTGAGCAGCTCCACCAGAAAACCAAACCAAAACTATCTGTTTGGACTGTACCCATGAAGAGAGTGGTGAAGACATTTGCATTAGATGCAGCATAGCTGTGTTCAGATTCCTTGGCAAACTCAAGCAGGGCACAAAGTTGATCCCACGTATCCATCCCGGATGGTTACTGCCAGCCTACCGGGACCATGAGAGTTACTTCCTCGATGGGTGTGGTGGGTTGACCCTGGCTGAACACCACGTGCCCACCAAGCCGCTTTATCACTCCCCCTCATCAACTGGGCAGGGGAGAGAAAATATAATGAATGGCTCGTGGGTCAAGATAAGGACAGGGAGAGATCACTCAGCAATTACCGTCACGGGTAAAACAGGCTCGACTTGGGAAAATTAATTTAATTTATTACCAGTCAAACCAGAGTAGGATAATAAGAAATAAAACCAAGTCTTAAAACACCTTCCCCCCACCCTTCCTTCTTCCCAGGCTCAACTTCACTCCCAATTTCTCTACCTCCTTCCCCCGAGTGGTGCAGGGGGACAGGAAATGGGGGTTGTGGTCAGTTCATTACACGTTGTCTCTGCCACTCCTTCCTCCTTGCTCTCTTCCCCTGCTCCAGCGTGAGGTCCCACCCATGGGAGACAGTCCTCCATGAAATTCTCCAGCATGATTCCTTCCCACAGACTGCAGTTCTTCACAAACTGCTCCAGCGTGGGTCCCCCGTACTGTCACGAGTCCTGCCAGCAAACTTGCTCCAGCATGGGCTCCTCTCCTCGGGTTCACAGGTCCTGCTAGGACCCTGCTCCAGCATGGTGTCTCCATGGGGTCACAGCCTCCTTTGGGTGCATCCACCTGCTCTGGCATGGGGTCCTCCACAGGCTGCAGGTGGATATCTGCTCCACCATGGACCTCCATGGGCTGCAGGGGGACAACCTGCCTCACCATGGTCTTCACCACGGGCTGCAGGGGAATCTCTGCTCCAGCGCCTGGAGCACCTCCTCCTCATCCTTCTTCACTGACCTTGGTGTCTGCAGGGTTGTTCCTCTTACATATCCTCACTCCTCTCTCCAGCTGCGGTTGCTGTTACACAACAACTTTTTCCCTTTCTTAAATATATTATCACAGAGGTGCTCTCACTGTCGCTGACTGGCTTGGCCTTGGCCAGCAGTGGGTCCATCTTGGAACTGGTTGGCATTGGCTCTATCGGACATAGGGGAAGATTCTGGCATCTTCTCACAGAAGCCACCCCTGTAGCCTCCTGCTATCAAAACCTTGCCACGCAAACCCAATACAATAAGTTAACTAAAAAGTCTATCTTGGACCTCAGAATATTCATTTACAAAACCAGTGATAAAATTTGTCTATTTCATGGACGTTTGTGGTTCAGCAAACTGAGCTTTTTTGATAAACTTCTTTAAATGGAAAAGTTGTTTAATACTTATGCCCTAGAGATTTATCCTTTGCCAGCTATCTTCCTTGGAGCACAAGTCAGGATTTAATTCTGTCACACCCTAGGGCTTCCCATGGTCTTCTAAATAGTTAACTTTCATAATTTAGTCTTAGAACATTATCAGCTTTCTCTGCCAAAGGCCTATTGACATTGCTATTATCTATATGATCCTTAGACATCATTAGCAGTAAGTCCACTCTGTGATTTCAGTTAAAGTTGAAGGACACTGCAAACTGCCTCTCATTTGTGGACTGCATGAATTAAACCATAGCAAATAGTAGTAAATTGAGTGAAATACAACTGGTTTTACATATTAGAATATTTTCAAACAAGTGTTCCATAATCCAGAATGAGGTGTTAATCTAAAAAGCATTAATTTACCAAAACAAATTGAAAATGAAACTGTTCTACTTTGCAGAATGCAGGCATATTTACTGAATAATAAAATGTTTTAATTGTCTTTACATTAGTTGTGTATATTTGTTCTGTTTGAACTGGTAGTTGTAGTATATTGTCTGGAAATCAGCACCTTTCCAGACTTGTATTTGTCTGTAATATGTATTGTTTTCAAAAAGTTAATACAAGAAATCCAATCAGATTGCTACTTTAAAATTTCTTATTTGATATGTATTTTCATGCAGGCATGTAAATGCCTTAGCGTCAGTCTTAAAAATTAAGACCACTTACTTCAGCAGGCCTGTTATGGTGTACAGAGCAGGATCTAGCTAAGCTGTCTTGTGCACCTTCTTAATCCCACACTGTGTAATGGCAAAAGACCCATGCTGAAGATTTGCTCAGTTTGTTCACCTCCCTCGGAGTTAACATTTTCATTTCCTCTCTCAAAGCGGAGAAGGAGAAAGAAAATCAACCAAAGGGAAAACTGAAAATGCTGAACGGTTAAAGACAGACCCATAAGAGATCGAGAAGATTAAGGAAGACAGACAGAATGGAAGGCAGGGCAAAGTCCTCTTCATATCCATCGCCAGGCAGTTACTTTTCAGTTCCACCCTCGAGAAAGACTGTCAGAAATTATAAGGGATGAGAGGAGGGAGGGGGAGCAAGATCATATATAACCTATATGTCCAGACCAATCTTCATCTTCAGGCTGGGGGAAGTGTGAGAACAGTGGGCATTGGAGCAGCCTGGCAGCAGCTCTGTTTACCCGAGAGCAGCTCCCTTACATATTATAATAATACTTCTTATTGTTAACTAACGAAGGAAGTCTACTGTGCATTAGGATAAAGCTTTCCAAGATATTAGGGTATCTTCAGCATTTTAGCATATCCACAATGCAGTTCACTTATATCAAGCAAACTGGCTGAGAACAAGTTTTCTGAGCTTGCATTTTCACAACTCCTTTAAAGCAAGAAAACAAACAGGCAAACAACCTTAACAGAGTAAAAGAGTTATATTTAGTCTTTTGTTGTCAAAAATTTTGTCCATGGCTGTAATTTTTCAGTAATAATATATGAATTTTAGCCTAAACTTTAAGTTTGGGCAAAATTCAGCCCGTGAAGGTATTTATATCTTACCTCTAAGGGAGAACTATTTAACTAAGGTTGTACTCGTTTAGTGAAAATGAATTATGTTTGTGAAAGATACATAAGCAGTTTATAATTTTACTGTGTTTTCACAACAAGCTGGTCTTAATGAGAAAAGTTTTCCACAAGGAAAACTATGCCTACCACAGTTCTCCTACATCTTTGTAATATATTTTTACTAAATGAGCAGCTCATCCATCAGGATGAAATACTCAAATCCCTTAAAGACCATTGTGCTAATTTAGTGCTATCATTTGATTAATACTCAGTGACTCCACTTTTCCAAAATAGGGGATTTTTTTCCCCTCTTCTTACTATTTTAACATATATTTCGGGAATCATCCTTCACAACCTGTCATCTTTTTGCCTAGAGATCTAGCAGTATAAAATGGACTTACATAGAAAGTTTCAACATTCATATTTCAATCAGCAGGTAAAGAAATGGAAATACAGTTTCTAAATGAAGCAGCAGAGAATAGTAAAACCCCATAGCTTTAAACACAGTACAGATGAATCTAAACTCTTTAATGACATGCACAAATTATTTGTTTTGGTAGTCCCCATATGCATTCCCAGGAAGCACAGTGGAACTTCTATTTATTTCAATCCTGTCATGGCATACCTTTATAGTTTATATACTGGGAACAGATAATACCAGCAGTCAATATAGCAGTAAATAGATTAGGATCAATTGCTATCTTTTTTATAAAAAATGTTTTATATTGTGCCTCACATCTGCAGCACAGGAGCAGAGATTAAGTAGAGTCAAGATTTATGGCTAGATAAGAGGCTAACATAAATTAATATATTGATGAGAAATTTTTCTATAAAAGTATTAAGCTATTTTTTGTAACAATTTTAATTTTTCATTGAAGCATATTCATTTCAACAAGGCTTTTTTAGAAGGCTTCCTATTTACAGGATGCATGGTTGGGGTAACAGGAGCCCAAGTTCAGTGTCCACAGGATGCAAATGGGACACAGAGGATTCACAGGTAAGTACCTGTGCCAAGTTCAAAGTGGGGCCTTAAATCTCAGTCTCCCATATCCATGGGTTTGCTCTGGCTACAGCACTGTTGGCTATTCTGACAGGAGGTTAGAGGACTTCTGCCTTAAAAATAAATTTAAAGATTTATTATAACAAGACTTTTGCTGCTGATGCAAGATGAATCCAAATAGAAAAACCTCAAATTTTTTGTACTGCGTCTGGCTGGAATGGAGTTAACTTTCTTCACAGCAGCCCATACCATGCTGTGTTTTGGATTTGTGACTAAAACAGTGTTGATAATGCACCAGTGTTTTGCCTATTGCTAAGCAGTGCTTGCACAGCATCAAGGCCTTCTCTGTTTTTCACTCTGCCCCTTCAAGTGAGTAGGCTGGGGCTCAGCAAGAGGCTGGGAGGTGACACAGCCAAGACTGCTGACCTGAACTGGCCAACGGCGTATTCCATATTCACTTATTAAACTGTCTTTATCTCAACCCACAAGTTTTCTCACTTTTGCTCTTCCTATGCCCTTCCCCATCCCGCTGGGAGCGGGGGGTGACCGAGCAGCTGTGCGGGTACGTCGCCACTGGCTGGGGTCAGCCCACCATACTACTTTTTCTAACAAAATTCACTGAGCGGCTGAGTTAGTGATTAAGTTCCAAATTTACCAGCTGATTAAAAAAGAAACCATAATTTGGCAGTTGAGGCAGAAGTGTGTTCAGTTCAATTCCTAGCCCTGTCCCAGGCTTCCTCTGTGGCCTTGGACAACTCACTGAATTTCTGCTTCACTCCCTTGTCTGTTAGCCAGCAGTAACACCACTTCATATTACATTCTTCTGTCGCATCTAAGTTAGAGCCAAGCCCCTAGAAGGGTGGGGGGCATGGTGCAATACCAGACCAAACACAAGCAAGACATCAGAAGCCCAAGCAGCAGGATAAGCAATACCATATAAAACTGAGCACAAGCAGTGGAAGTGCATTTCCCTTTAACGATCATTAAAGGTACCTTCATATATACCTTTGTAAGTACATTCATAATACCACATACACACCTATCTGTCTATGCACACGTCAAGTATCCATTGATACTAATCTGTTGATTAGTTCTGCATACATGACTCAAGTATGGGTCCATCCCAGCTAATTTTTGTTGCAGACTTACATACACGATCTAAAGAGGATTTCACCTGTGCTGTCAGCTATGGGCAGTATTCATAGGTTGTTGCACAGTTCTATATGCGGCCAACATGTGGCCATGTGATCCCAATTAGGAGGCTTTTTTCCTCAGTTTTTCCTTCCCATCCTTTGAGACGCAGAGTTTCCCTCAATCCTTTAGACTAAATAGTTTCCACCAACAGGACGTTTCTATTTTTACCAAAACTTAGTGTCAGCAGCAGCACTAAACCATGTATTGCTTTTGTCTTGCTCTAGAACTGTTTTCCCTCATGTTTGCATTCAAATTAACCAATAAGTGGTCATCTAAGCTTAAAGCCGTACAACCTCTGGCTTCATTTTATAACAGATCCCATGAAGATCAGAAAAAATAGTGGTAATTTGATTACGTGCGCTCGAGTAGACTAACATCTACTGCAAAGATTTCACATGTTCTCTTACGGCAAACACGACAGCTAAGCAGGCTCGTCTTCAGCTTTGTACTGTTTTTTGACTTTCCAAGGCTGTTTGTTCTTTTCCTGGTAATTGTACTCATTAAAGAGACAGCTGAATACAAGAGCTAATATGAACTTCAGACTGTCCCCAAAACTAATTTTGGAAAGACAGGTAATAAACCAGACTTGTGTAGTTCATTAACTACACCTAACCCTAGGACTGATTGAATACATCACTGTCAACTCTAGTAACCTTGGACATAGAAGATAGTGTCACGCTAACTAAGACTAATGAAAATACTGAATGTTAAATATGAAACAAGACCAGAGTTTCCAAAGCCAAAACTTCCTATTGCTGAGGTGTTAAAATGCTAATGGTTTATTTTTATGCAAGTAGCTTATATAAAGCATGGGAGATTTGATAGACACTTTTAGCAATTGCAATAATAAGACAGCAGCATGAGCAGGGTCCCTGGCATAGGCGGCTTTGGAAGAGGTGTCATGCGACTATCCGCTGCTGCTGTTGTCGTTGACCTTATTTATTTTTATTCTGACTTTAAATTGAGAACTCTGCCCTCATTTTCTATGCAGCCTCCTTTTCCTTGCCTAGAAATTAAGACCTGATTAAATAACAACTGTTTTACTGTTGTTTGTCAAATTCAGTTTTATTTGCTTTTGTTTTATTTTCTGGTTGACAGACAGTCTCTGATAAATCAAATAATTCAGTAACATCTCTAACTGTTAACAGTTCTCTCTTACTGCTTATTTTAATGAGAACTGTTCTTCACTCCATTCCAGAAGATCTTTTGGAAAACGGAAAAAACAATAGTTATTGGTTTATACATTTTTATTTACCTAAAATATCATTATCTTTAATAAACTAGAGCTTTTATACCTCTTAATGATATGCCTTGTATAAGTACCATCACAACCACCTGTGGAAGAATGCAAAATATTATGAAGTAAATAATAAACAGAATGTGAGAGTAAATAAACAAAAAGAAGAGCAAAAAACCCGGCATGTTTGCTTTTCTCATCTTGGGAACCATTAATTCTGATGACTTATTCTGGCTTTATTTTAACATATGAATTGGGGGAGAGAGTGAAAATCATTCATAGTAGAATTAGACTTATGAAAACTAGCTAAAAAGCCAAAACCAAATCATATTTACCTGTCATGGGGCAGCTTAACAATTAGGAAGTAGCAACACAGCGTTGAAGAGACCTTCTGGGCCATCAAGGGCAATCACCTGCTATTGCAAGGTATTGCAATATTGCTATTGCAACAATCGAGTTGCATAGTTGCTGTCACGAAATTATTAAGCTACCTTTTTTGTTGATTTGCCCAGTTAAATTTTAACGCCCAGTTGCCTCTACCCTAGTGCTTCAATGGCCACATGTCAAATCCATTGTAGAAAGCTTTTCTTTCTTTGCCCATGTGTTAATGCGCTGCATGAATCACAGAGGGGAAACACTGCTGCACAGAGCACCTTGATAGGGATTGTCCAAACCCCAGGACATCTACTCTCTTCTGTGTAACATCTTGTGATTTTCTTGCTTCCTAACATGTATTGGTTTGCTGTTATAATACTCATTTTCAGTGAAAGAGAAACAGCTGAGGAAGAATAGATTTTGATGGTAGTATTGATCACCTATCAAGTAGGTGATCCTTCCCCTCTACTCAGTGCTGGTGAGGCCACACCTGGAGCACTGTGTCCAGTTCTGGGCTTCCCACTACAAGAGACACATGGACGTACCAGAGAGAGTCCAATGAAGGGCCATAAGGATGATTAAGGGACTGGAGCATCTCTCCTATGAGGAAAGGCTGTGAGAGCTGGGACTGGAGAAGAAAAGGCTCGGGGGAGAATCTCATCAATATGTATATGAATACCTGAAGAGAGGGTGCAAAGAAGGCAGAGCCAGGCTCTTTTCAGTGGTGCCCAGTGACAGGACCCAAGGCAATGGGCACAAACTGAAACACAGGAGAGTCCCTCTGAACATCAGAAAACACCTTTTTTTTTTTTGGTTTGTGTTTTTTTTTTTTTGGTTGGTTGGTTTTTTAACAGCATGCTGTGGAGTCTCCACCCTTGGAGATACTCAAAAGCTGTCTGGACGTGGTCCTGGGCAACTGGCTATAGGTGGCCCTGCTTGAGCAGTGGGGGTGCGCCAGATGACCTCCAGAGTTCCCTGCCAACCTCAACCATTCTGTGATTATGTGACATCACAAGCACCTACCATGTTTTTAGCAGTTCAACACAATCCTCTGCTTATTATACTGAAAACTCTGAGTCAACAGCCCCAGCTCCAAGAAACAGGACTAATTTTGTGCACAGTAATATGTAACACCCAGGAATTTAAATCCAGTTTACAGAGGTCCATCCTTCACGGCCAGATCTACCCTATGTCAAAGGCCAAAAGTGAAACATTGTCAGTGTATCTACTTAGTACTAGGTGCTTCACATTTACCTTTCCTTACTTTACATTGCTCACTTCCCACAGTCAGGGAAATGGATTGGATAGCAATTATCATGGGCCTGAGTTGTAAGCCTGATGGTCAGCAGAAGATTGCAAAAAAGGCTTCATAACAGTCAGAGTATGTATGGTGGCATACAAAATGAAAAGAGGTAAAGGCTCAACAGTGCTATCTGTCAACAAACTAGAAGTATGAAATATAGCATTATGCTTAAAAGATTTTGAGAAGGAGCCTATTCTGACCCAGATTTATTTGCCAGGTGAGCAAGATCTGAGAATGCTTAAGAACAGTGAAGAAGTCTGTGATGGGTTCACTTAAGGGGTGCCTTCATGCATTCTCTTGGATGAAAGTATTACTCTTTTCCCCAAAACAACGACCAAAGAATTTGGGTGAAACCTATTGTGTACAGGAAGCCATGCACAGGGCTGCTTGATCCTACTTAGTAGTAAAGACTATAAACATCTTATTACCTATTAAAGACCAACTAAGACTAATTTATTTACATACACTTCAACACTTAGGGCAGTTGGAGTATGAAAAACAAATAACTAGTAATAAATCAAACTCAGGAATTTTAAGAGATCTTACAGTATAAAGTAAGTCGGTTTAATGATCTTTGATTGAAAAGGGAGTGAAACAAAAGTATACCAATTTGTGAGTTTTACGAATACAGCACAAAATGTATGTGTACATTTCTTCTTCCAGTCAGACACTACAAAAAGCCTTTTTTCTATACTGCTGAACTCCCCTTTTAGAGTAACATTTTCATTAAAAGTTAGGACTATTTTCTAATATAATCAACAATGCAACCAAGTCCCGTGTTTTTCTCAGCTGGAAACACCTGCTGACAAGTACTGTATCAGACATTTTCAGAAGAAATAAATGTTTGTGCAAAGAAGTAGACAATTATGCAGCAAATTAGATTATCTTGGTTCAAATTATTTGATGAAGTTGATCTGAAAAATTAATCTTCATGGTTCATCAACATCTTACCGGCATCTTGTGTACATTCTCCCCATGATCATCATCTGGCAGAAGTGCAGAGGAGTAACTTCAATTTCACTTTTCTTCTAAAATGTATGAATTAAGGACTACTCAGTTTCACCATCATAAATATGAGAGTTACAGAAAAGGCATAAAATTTAGATTGCCAGTTAAGTTCATGTACAACCTGACTGTAGTTTTACTTGCTTTCTGTTTATCTTTTAAAAGTCATTTTCGTTGTGCACAGACAGCTATTTCCACTGAAAGGAAAAAACAAAACAAAACAAAACACCTTTAAATAAAGGTCTTAGTTTTACTTTCTAAAGGAACTGCTGCCCAAATGCATCATCTTGTCCTGGTTTGGACAAATAACATCTCTCTAATTCCAAGTTCCCCCCATGCTGGGGGAAAACCACCCCTACTGGTATTCAAGCACCACATTTTATGGCTAGTTCAGTGAAGTCTACATGTCAGTCTATAAAGAAACTAATTCTGGGACATACATATGACAGAAAAATCATACCAAGTAGGAAGCAAAATACGAGCCGAAGAACTGCTAAAGCAAAATAAAAGTTCATTCAAAACATAGATGTAGATACACACAGAAAAATCTGAACTAGCATTTAAGAGTTTTGCAGTGCTATTTAGCATGAAAGTATTAAACACTATTCACTAATGTGCAGACCCAACAGGCAGACTATCGAAAGTGTTCCCCCAGTTTCACATCAAACCACTGACAGTTACTTTGTGAACTGCTGCAGTTTTTCAAAAACCTGTTTGTTCTAGGAGATATTTTTCTTGTTTGCCTAAGAAAATATGATGAACATCAAAAGCATTGGTGAGGTCAAAAGTAATTCCAACTGTTACCTCCCCTTTTATCCACCATTAGGACTGTTATGCTATCCTACACAAGTAAGAAGTATTTTTAAATTAACTAAAAATTAATTAAGTTTTCCATATACTTTAGCTGCTTAAAAATCCACATAATTTGTATCTTTCTAATTAGGAAAGTAGGAAAATACTGTTGCCCTCTCTCTGCCCATCTCTCAGCTATTACCTTTCCACCTAGAATCCAGCCACCATTGCTTCTCTCACCATGTCCTTGCAGTGGCTTTATCTTTAGCAAAACTGGTGGACAATTCTCCAAATCCCCCTTTTTAAATGAAGACACTACTTTAGCACTTCTCCAGTTCTTCAGAAAGCCCCAGAGTCCTTCATGAGTTCATGATGAAAATTGCTAATGTTTTTCCTATAGTTCCCCATTGACTTATTGACAAAAATTGCTAATGTTCTTCCTGTAGCTCCCTGTCTACTTAAGCATTAACTTCAAGCTCCTATAACCCTAAATAATAATTTGTCAAGGAAGATATTCTCAATTTCTTTTTAACAAGGACTAGCAGTATGAAAAAACTGTCATAATCTCAAAACAACTCTCTTTGTGAAGAATGAAGCAAAGAAATCAATCAAAACAACTCCATCGTCTTTGCATCATCTATTAGCAACTCTGTTTTCCCATTAAAATGACAGGCATAGAATTTCCTTTGCCCTCTTTCTATTTTCCATGTATTTAGATAAGCTTTTTCTGTTTTATGCTATAAAAATGTGAAAATTCCCATCCTCATAGAGCCAAGTATGGAGGAGTGAAGGACGTGATAACTGAACATAGATGAGGCAGATAAAAATAAATTTACAGCCCCCTCCAATTAAATACCAATAGTTCTTTTAGAGGAAATAAATCTTTCAAGGAAGAATTGATAAAACAGGTTAAGTCATAATAACTGAATGATGTTATACAAAAATGTAAACAAGATAACTGAAAATTGTTAAGTAGGATGTGAACAGTAAATGCTTCCTCCATTTACATTTCACTTCTATATTTGTGTTTCAGACTTACAGGTCAAAAAAAAAAAGTGTTTTCCTTATATAGATAATGACCTATATCCACACGATCACACATCAGAGCTAAGTTTATTTAATTCCCTTGTGAATATCCTCAAGACCAGCCTGCAGGACAGAACAATTGTCTCATCTCACACCTTCACCTCCAAATTGAATATTTTTGTTAGCGATTGCTGCGTGTCTGTCTTGCACTGCATCACTAGCAGCAAGCAGCTCCGAGTCATTTTCTGTTTATAACACTATAGAACGATCCCATAGCGGTACACCTCTGCAAAGAAAATCAACAGCTACATAAAACACAGTGTAAAAGTAACTTGCCTGTCACTAGCAATTAGACACAAAGTAGGGGAGCCAGAAAATCCAAACTTCTTGTTCTACGTACTAGCTCTACAGTTAAAAATAAGCATTCCCAAAACAGCCCACTTGGAGCAAGAACATCAGAGAAGGCTACTTTTGATGGACTACAAATACTAGAAGCAGAAAAGAC
Source organism: Aptenodytes forsteri (assembly GCF_000699145.1). Taxonomy (NCBI): domain Eukaryota; kingdom Metazoa; phylum Chordata; class Aves; order Sphenisciformes; family Spheniscidae; genus Aptenodytes; species Aptenodytes forsteri. The sequence continues at coordinate 1,602,382 of NW_008794490.1, forward strand.
TGTTTAGCAGCAAAAAGTTTTAATAGCATTTTGAAAAGAAAATATAAATTTTGTGAATGTTGGTCTGTGTGTATTGCTCCCTCTAGTGTAAAAAATACAAAATCGAAACCGACGAACATTCAAAAAAGTCACTGAGTTTGTAACAAACTTTTTAATAAAAAAAAAAAGGAATTCTCTATCCACATTTTTTTCCTAAATATTTATAACACGATTTCTCACATTTTACTACAAGAGAAGACAAATTTCAACTTAGTTTCAGCTTCTGATCTGGGATTCTCACACTTTATTAGCAGGAAGTGATTGTACCAGAATGGAGTAGTGAATATGCAAATCTACACCCTGTATTTACTGCTGTTAACACTCCCCAAGAAATCAGTGAGATACAGTGTGGTGTTCCCTTTTCTCTTCCCTCCACTGAAATACTGATTTCACTCTATGATTGTGTTACAGTTATTAATGGTGCCACAGAAGAACTTGATCTAAAACGTAGTGAAGCACATTCTAATACGCACGTATTCATCCGACTGCTGTACCTGGTCAGGCCCTAGAATTTGGAAATAAAGCAGTTCTGGAGCTCGGACTTCCTTTCCCAAAAAGGTATGAAATCCCTTAAAAACACACAAGTCACACTGAAGACTGACAAGTCTGAGAAATTATTTTAGACTTTAACGCAATCTGAAGAGCCACTCGACTTCGGCATAAGAGAGTGTGGTAACAGCCGCAGCCACTGCTGCAACCTCGTCTCAGACAGTACCTGGAAGGAATTCCTGGGACACTTTCCTTCACACAGACAAAAGAAAAACAATGTAGCCCTTCATGCTAGTTTCATCAAAAGAACATGCAATATGGTTCGTTAGGATGCTTAACAGGCCTCCCAATCAGTAAAGCTTTCCAGCTCAGAATTCTCTTAAGTGCATATAGACACCTGCAAGATCAAGGCAGCAAATTTACCTTCTCCAAGAACTGATGGAGCCGTCTCTGAAGATAAAAAACAGAAAATGAAAATTGGAAGTCTGAGCAAAATTCAAACTAAAGCTTTCACTGAAGACGTGATTAAACAATTTGTTACAGAATAATTAAATTAATGCTCTGCTTTGGTTTTCAAAAAAGGAGCTCTTTTCCCCCCCCCCTCCTATGTTGCTACCATCAGAAGCAGCTCAGAACTTGAGAAGCCTTCTTATGAATCATTTTGCAACTGTGTGTATACTTTTTTTTTACTGGGACTTCATAATTTACAGATATCAAAATTCTTATTATACAAGTATCAAATTACCATCTTCCTACTCCTGTTGTAACTGCAATTTCAGCTTTCCAAGGTCTGACAGATCCAAAAAAACATCTTCCTTTTGCTTGCCAAAATGAGGCTGTGAATCATTATCCAATTTCACATATATTTGGTGGAACAAGTCTAAATTCAATCTGACGCAGGCTATTTTTTTGAAGACTCTTAATAGGCAGTCCTAACAGATCACAAGTGGTTCTCTGTCTCAATATTGCACAAATTAAGCTCCATTCCCTTCAAAGACGAGCATGGTTATATGGCAGATCCTTCAAGTCATTACACAGAAGTTCTATTTAAGGCAACCCACCAAATTTTCGTTTTATTTTTCTACCTGATGTGGCGGCCGTTTCTATCACAGCAGCACACCTCAATGACAGTCCTTACAGGATACCTGCCATCACTACTCCCCCTGAAGCTGTGTTTACTGTCAAGACCGAGAAAACTATTTGCTTGACCATTTGTGAAATTTATCCAACTAATCTTTGAAATTTGTCCATTATAGGCAACTGGTCTCGGCTAGTGTAGCGTAACTAGAATACCTACCATGCAGAGGGCTCAGTAAGGATCATACTGCATGCCACAGCAAGAAAACAATCAGGTTCTGGAACTAGCGCCTCTGTAACAGCTCAGTCATGGAGTAAGAAAATGGGCACTACAGCAAAATCTCAGGGGCTAAATTCAGGACAAAATTAACAGTTGAGAAAGAAATTTTATTTCAAGCTTCTAAGGGGGTATTACAAACAATAGAGAATAAAAACATTAAAAACTATTTAAAAAGTAATTGTCCCTTTAAAATAAAGATTCAAGCAGGTTTAACAATGAAGTATGCTATTCAATGAAGTTTTAAAAAAAGATTTAAAAAGTATTGGTTTTGCTGTTATTTGCTAATCCTTTATAAAAAAGCTGGGCATAAATACTTCGTGCATTCATATGCATTATTTGGTGTTTCATATTATATAACTTGGTACAGTATTTAAGATATCACTGCAAAAGAGTTCAAACACAGTGCATTTATAAATAATGGAGTCATTATAAATCACATTGCAAACATACCTTGCCATTTTCATTGTTACAAATTCAGTTATCTCAGTGAAGGTAGGAATAAAGTAGCTACAACAATCAATATCTTGACTTTATTTTTTTTTCTTTTTAATATAAAAATGCAGTTCTGGAAACCCACCCTCCTTCTTCCCCCTGCCCAAACATAATGCTTTACTTCTTAAAAATAAAAATAAAGTACTAATTCTATATACATCACATGTACCATACAAAAATGTATCCAAAGTTTCTATTGCTACCAAAGTGTTCTAAATTAAAAGTTACATAAATCCCCTCATTGGAAACAAAAGATTACAAGTTACAAAAAAATCAAATTACACACAAACCATCAAGTTATTTTATACAATTTCCAATACATTTTTCTCCCAAAGCAAGTTGTCTTCTCATGTGCCTGTATAAAAATGCATATCAATATATTTGTCAATTTTATTTTTCATTATAAAGCAAATTAATACATTTTCTACAATAAATAAAACACAGGGAGGCACACATCAATAAAATTAAATCAATGGGAGATAAATGGGATATGGTTTTGAACGAAATAATGTGCTTGCAGGCTTTAAGCCAGGTTTGTTTAAAACAAAAACAATCAAGTTATTTTGGGCAACAATGGAGTGTTTTTGGTGATTTGCAAGTGATGTACATAGTATAATTTTTTTCTTGATGTCTTTCTCACAAAGTACCCTCCAAAATAATGCAACTTCCTTTCTTAAAATACATATTTGTAATTGTAAATTTACATCAACCTTAAATATGTGGTACTTTGTGCAAAGAGCAACGATTTACACAAACATTCAGAAGTCTTTTTCAGAAGCTACAGACCAAGGAAGAAATGATACAAGCAGCACCATATTGTATATGATTTGGGCAAACATATATTTGATGCCATTTTGATATTAGGCTTGAAGATCCACTAAGCACCTTAAGCTGGAAGATGGTGCTTAGGTAACTTAACCTCAGAAAGAAAGAAAAAAAAAAAATAAAAAGCATGGAAACAAAAACTAACTCCCTCCCCAGCAAAATTATAAAAGGAATTAAAGAGCTACTTCTAAAATCAGAATAAGTTAAGTGTTGAATATACATTTATGTACAATTATGAACACTATGAACAAGACATTTGAACAGGTTTAGTGGAAAATCCTCCAAACTACAACACGATAAAATCATTAATCAATATGGCAATGGTGATTTAGAAGAATTGCTCAACTATTTCAAGTTTGCAGAACTCAGCCACTGAATCAACAATTAAGGGGTTTTATCTTCAATACATTCTTTTAGACAAAGAGGTTCATTAGCAGAGTTCAAGTCTGTGTGGTATTTTTCATGCCTTGGTAGAATCTCGGTTAGTCAATATCACTGAAGTCACTGACTGGTTCTCCATGGACTCTACTCAGGTGATTCATAGCACGATCAAAAGCAATTCTTACTGCTTTTCGTATGCTTGAGTTACGGCCTTCCATCATTTTTAACTTGTCTATGGTCTCATCTATCCCAAGGGGAACCATTTTGGATTTGGGAAGCCACTGCCTGTAAGAAATGGTAAAATAAGTATGTTAAATATAGAATAAAATCACAAAGTTTGTCCAGAAATGTCAGGGTTGCTATATTGTGTTTCTCATATAGCAGCAGATCAGATTTACCATTTTAAATAAAGGGATAAAATTCCTTTTAAGATAGTACTTACTTGCCTTAAATTTTAAGAACATGAAATATTAAGAAAGCCTCTTCCACAAAACAAAGAATACATTCCAATTCAATGATACTTATTTAATGATTAAGTGTCAACGGACAAAAATTAGTATGAAATACTGATGCAGTTTGGTTTAAGAATAGGCAGCAGCAACTGACAATGAACGTGACTCAAGATTCACTTGACACAGTATTGTTTCTCTTCATTCTTTCATTTCCATTATTACATGGAATTTGCAGATGATGAATTTTTGCCTTACATTTAAGGCATTTCAATTTGGTCTTTATGGGGAAAGCTAAACTGTCAAGGAAGTTCTGCTTAGTATGCTTTTACCCTGCAGTGTGAAATCTCACTAACTCTGTATTCAGAGTACTTTTCCGTTTTAAGCTCCATGAATATCATTAATTGCTGGGCACAGAGGAGCGATAATGAAAAAAGCTCTACATACCATTTGTCTAGTTAAAGGAAAAGCATTCTAAATATTTAATTAAAAAAGTATGAAGTAAATTTACTTCATTTCCATAAATGTTTATCTTAATCCGGTTTTCTTAAGTTACAGGTATTAAGGAAAACAAAAAAAATTAGGTAAACTAATGAATATCTATTAAAGTATGTTACTGTAGTCTGCAATCCCAACCCTGCAAATGGCAGAAGCCATGCTTCTATTTAAAAACTTCAGTTTGGGAGTCCATCTGGAGACGAACCAACTGCAAATCACACAGTAAAGTCTGACATAAAACATTTTCTTTGAAGATTTTTTTTTTTTAACTGAATTGTCTCTTGAAACATTATTTTTTATTAAAGCACTCTAAACTACAACCCCATTGGACTGAGCGCACACACTGAAACCAAAAAAATGTGAAGAGTCAGTACGAGGATACAGACAGAACAGTAAAGAATAACATCAGTGACCAACATAATGAGCAGCAGTCTAACCATTATCAGTTTTGATACAGATCAGAGGGAAGTTTTAAGAAGGCATTTTTAACAGAAAGCTCGACAAGTCCTCCAGATGCAAGCAGCAAAGCAGAAGAAATAAATACGACTATTTGAAAAGGTAATTCATAGGTGATAGAAGGTGGTATCACAGACTGAAGATGACACATACCCTGCAAGTGAATGAAAACCATAGACGTGGGTTCAGGAGTAAAAGAGACGAAAGCGAGTTAGAGTGATGAGTGCCAAAATAATCAGGATAAAAGAACCATTACCAAAAAAAGCTGGGGGGGTGGGAGCTGGGGGGGAGGTGGGGAAAGGGGCTGGATAAATATTTAGCCTTTCCAGTCCATCTATGCAGAGTATCCGTTAAAGACAGCTTTGCATAGTATTTGCAAGATCTAGGACCACCTGCATATGGCGATGAATCAGAAAGGTTTAAGCTGCAGAGGACTCCCAAGATCAAGAAGCAATCACCTCAGTTGTTTAGAAAGTGGCTAGAGAGAGCATGCATTACGCTTGTGATACCAATGAGAGAAAAAAAGAGAAACAGAATACTGAATGTTTAAATTTGGACGTTCTCCATGAACAAAGGCAGAAGAATGCAGGATTTCACGGAATCCTGCGCAACTGAACAAAGATGATCATGAAGAAGTACCAATTAATTAAGAAAAGAATCGAAGAACAGAGAGAGCAAGCCAAAGAATCGTGATTATGCCAAAGGATCTATGGGGACACAAAACCAAACACCAGTTCTAAATGTCAGGCAAGAAGTTATTTAGGTGATAGTGTACTGGGATGGAGAGAGTGAGGAGAACGGCAGCATTTCTAGACATCACATTTAATCACCTAAAGAGGAAAATGACATCTGAAAGTGTAAGCAAATTCAAGAGTAAAATTGAGATATAAAAAGATTTAAAGCTAGCTCGACCTGTGTGGAAACCCAAAGAGGAGAGGGATTAAGAAGAACACAGGAAAGAAGCATCTAACTTGATGAATGGAAGAAAGAGAGGTAGATGAAAAGCTTCCCTATCTGGCAAAAAAACCCCAAAACCCCAACCAAACAAAAAATACACCAAAAAAATCTAACAAAAGAAAAAAAAAGAAAAAAAAAGAAAAAAAAGAAGAACTAGTGGAAGGGGAAGAGAACGTTTTATTGCGTGAATTATCCCTTCAGGCTCCACACAGCATATTGCTGATACTGACAGAAATAGAAAAAGGGAAGGTTTCATGAAATAATTTAGAAAGGGCTAAGAACTTCAAATGAGAGTGTTAATAAAGCATTTAACTAGAGAGGTTAAAAATTTAAAGAAAACGCACTTGAGCAGACGGGGAAAAAAAAAAGTGTTGTCATTTGGAAAGCAATGATGAAAGCTAATACAAATAAATACTAAACACTATTATCTTAGAAAAAAAAAAACCACAAAAAAACTGTGTAGCCAAAGAGGCAATTTTATCAGGCCAATAAATGAAACCAGTTTGTAAATCAAAACAAAAGACTATTTAACAACTTATATTATTTTCTTCCAAATTGACCATAAGTATCTTTCAGTGATGATATGCCTTGGTCCAAGAATAGACTCAAATATGAAATTTTAACATTACAGTTGATACTTCCATAGGAAAGATATTAATGGAAAGATAACGTTTCAATTTTCTTTTAGATTAAAGGTATAGGCTTTCAAAATTTTAAGTCACTGCATCAAACAATACATTTCAATAACATACCAACTTCTTTTATTGTTAAAAAATAGTACTAAGAATAGTTTCTCATCTGATTTGGTCTGCATTTGTTCTCCAATTTTCAGTACATCCAGAGGTGGCACTGGTATAGTAACACCATTGTGATGGCCAGCAACACGAGGCATCTTAGGGTCAATAATCTATAAAAGAGAAGAAAGGACAGTTCTTAATTTTTAAAACAACATCATTTATTTTTAGGAGGTATTACAAATAAAGTTAATGGGAAAAGAATCATAAATTAAACAGCCACTACGTATAAGCTGGCTTTGTGTTACACACTTACATAACTTCTTGACATAAGTTGAACAGACAGAGTCGGGGCATGGTGGTAAATTTAACTGAAAAAACTACCTCTAGAGCATTTTTTCACCCAAATCAGTTCTTCTTAAAGTACCATTTGAATTTCACTTATTACAATTTTGCAGACTGACAAGCAGGTTTCAGAATGAGAAAGTTGAACCAGGATTTCTAAAAGCAACTAGTCATAACTGGCCTCAAATTTTGGGTTTTGAATTTCAGATACCTTAAAGAAACAACCTATGTTAAGGTATAAACATTTGCTTCTGCAAAATATAAGCCCTACACTCAAAATCTGAAGCAAAACACCCTCTAAACAAGCAAAAAAACCCAAACAGAAAAAAAGAACTCAGAAGTCACTTTCAAATATCTTTTATATCCAATTTAATGACTCAGTTTTCAGTGAAACGTGCAGTTACAGTCACGAATTCTTTCTAAACAAAGGTTGGGGGAGGGAGGAAGATGCTGCTAACATTAAGCTAATCAGGCTGATGGAAAAACTTCTTTGTAGGCAGATCACAGCATTATCAAGTGCTCAGCTTCCACCAGAGGGGTTATGTTACTCCATGCCTGTTCCACCCGTCTCCTACCCTACAAACTCCTGTTGTTTTTCTAGCATCCACACTGGCACCAATCTTAATGCACAGTAAGCTGATTATGGGAACTGAATCAACAGAAAGCTAACACTGTGGGGAGTTTGTAGAAATCAGGAGAACCTTCTTCTCTTGGCTGAGGTTTAAATCCTCAATCAACTCATCACACACTCAGAGAAACACCAGTGCTGACGTAAAGGAGTGGGCAGAAAAGGAACCCTTTGGTCACGATCAGCTTAAATCTAACACTAAAGCGCTAACACCATTCAAGAGACAATCAAATCATCATTTTCAGCATCTGACCCAAGAGTATTCGGGTCACCCACTGAGGGCACTTAAACTCAAGTGCTCTGAATCTCACCTCCACAGGTTTTGACCTGACTCTGTATGATTACATGTCCTGATCTCCCCAGCACACATATATTAAAACAGTCATGATTGTCCAGTCTATTATATAAATCAAGCCATAGTGTATGAACTGTTTCTATAACCCCAAATGCCTGAAGCCAAACACTTTATCAACAACATTTTCTCTGCAAGCTTTGATTTAAATAGAGCTGTGTGTATTTCTCCTAAAATAACACGGGCACAACAGCTTTAAGTTTCCAGTACATCATTTGCAACTAGATACAATCAATTTATTCCGACTCTACCAAGTTTTTTTTTTTCTTTAATGAACTGCAGAATCAGAGTATTTTTATACTCATTTTGCAGCAGAAAATATTTTATAGTTCCAACACTAACAAGATGTCTGTCAAAAGCTTATTCAGTTGATCCTTTAAATAACAATATATATTGCAGAAACAAAGACTACTGAGACACATACTGCACATCCCAAAAGATGGGTAGGGTAGTAGAGATTATTGACTCAACATCTGATATTGCAATAATTTTACAAACTGGATGCACAGTAAAGAGGTCAGAATAATCCACCTTTATTCAACCTGAATGGGAATTTATCAGTTACCTTAAGTTCACGCACCAATATTGTCAGATCAGAAACAGTACCACTAGTGTACTGATGGAAAGCTGTGTACTTACCAGAGCTGGGTAAGAGGGATATCCACTGCATTTGGCCCATACTACTTTCAGAGGCTCAAGAACAGATGTTGCAGCGTCAGTTGAAATCCACATACTGCTATGCCCAACTTCTAAGAACAAATAATAATTAAATATAAAATTAGTATGTTAAAGAATGAAACCTCAGACAAATCTTCTGCAGTTGTTTCCTCATCAATATCTCACGATCATTAGAATCCAAATACCAATACCACCTTTCAGGCACATAGCAATAAAAAGCAGGCAATGTTCATAACAGCTCTTTAAACGATACTAGTACTTTAATCAAAGCCTACAGGTAAAGAACAAGTTTTTAGACACTTCTAAAACCAGCATATCTTAAAACACCTTAATTCTCAGGAAGCGAGTGTTCGCTAAATTCTAATAATCCTTTCCCTTTGAAAAAACTCAAAAGAAAACAGAAAATTACAGTACTCCAAATAACCAGTTTCTTTTGAAATTACAATTACAATCCTGTCAAAGAGGAGATGGTATTGAAGATACAAGTTGCATGGATGTTTCCAAAGTGTTGGATATAACATAGTAGGATTAGCACCTGATAACTTACAATGCTTGTCTGGTATACCTTTCTATTCTTATGCATAAGTTCTAATCTGCATTTTAATTTCTATTTTTTTTAATATATTTTTTTACAGAGGAGATCTTTAATCAGTGGATTCCATTATACAAAACCATGAAAATAATTTAAGTCTTATTGACACTATTTCTTACTGAACTACATAATCTTGGAAAAACAGTTACTAAATCTATTTACTGGTTTATTTATTTGCTCCTTTCTGTATAGTTTTAGAGATGTCATTTTAGGACACGCTTCAGTTTCTCATTAAAAGCCATAATAATATTCTTCAGATTTATAAATATATAATACACACAAATATAATACATACAGGCATTCTTATACTTTTCTAAAAGCATAGCTGAATACATAAAATACTGGATATTATGGAAAGATAGGTTAAATCCAGATGAACCATTTTGGTAGTATCTCAAAATAAAACAATCAGAACAATTGCTAACATAACAGGAAAAAGCAATTTGGGCAACTTCTTTCTTTCCCTGCTCTATTAATACTAGTATGTTAAGTATTCACATATCAGTTATCAAGAGTCATGAAGGTTTAGATTAATATATCCTTCATATACAGGCAA
>NW_008794490.1:1612229-1644242 GCF_000699145.1 Aptenodytes forsteri
AATATATATTGAACTGTATCTGGTATATAAAAACAGTACAAGTCCTCTTCTTCAGGGCAGCTAACAAGAAAGAAAAGAAATCTACATTAATCTCAGCTGCAGAGTTGATATGAAACAAAGAAAATGATATTTTAATGCTGAGAAGAAGGTCATACACAATCTGACAGGATGCATGTAGCCAGATTCCCTCAGAGACTTCTTGGGTGTATACAGAGTAGGGAAGAGTCTCAGAATTTTTCCTAGTCAGAATTTATTCCATGTGGTGATAGGGGGTTAATACACTAGCACATATGGTTAGTAGTTTTCTTTTACAACATAAATAAATACAACATTTATTTTCTCAAGCTATGAGAGACAATGAATTTAAGTTAGCAGTCAGGACAACATACTGCTTAAGATTTTACATAACAGTACTCTCACTAGCTGAAAATGAACAGTAACGAAATACCACAAGCCAGACTTAAGATTCTACATAGTTTAGGGTAAAGATAAGGATGTCTCATTATACTTTCCTCCCCTTACAGACTTTTTACTTCTTACAATATTTTTAAAACAACTAGTGTTTTTTTTTCCAGTATCACTGTTTAATTTTTTGTGGGAAGTTGAGCAAAACACCACCCATTAGATGCCAGCGTCACAAGCCTCAAAACTTTAAGGCATTTCTGTCTTCAAAAACAGAGCTAAAACCTTCACACCCAGTATCTGCACAGCTTTCAGCAAGGAATGCGAGCTCTTCATAGGCCGATTTTATTTTAAACCAGAAACTTCAGCCACAAACAGGAAAGTCTATTTTACTGAAAGATGATCATATTAACAGTGCACAGTGCTGTTTTCTTCTTTTTTTTTTTTAAATTACATGGAGGAAACTTTGATTTTAACACCTAACCTACGGACAAATCCACTGACACTGAGCATATTTAAGCTCCAAAACTACTGCCACCCGAGAGGTAGCTGTGGTATCAGCAGCATAGATGGATCATTCTTTAACACAAATGATAAATTGAGACTTTCCTTTTACTGTGTAACTCTTGGCTGGACAAAGTGTTCTCTCTGCTGTCAAATTTTACCTGTTGAAGTTACGACCACGCAGAGGGGAAAGCTATTTGAGTCAAATGCAGCGAAATGTTCCCCTACAACCTGCCCACTCTTGCTCACCAGTCTGATGTGACTAAAGGGAAAGACAGCATCTAGACACTGCTGGGAAAAATACTGTCACTAAGATTTACTGAGGGGGGAAAAAAAAATCTGACAAGGTGGAGCAACTGACTGGACGAAGATGGGGACAAAGAATTGAAAACTAGGACGAAAAGCACGAGAGAGTATGGAACAGGAGAGCTAGACAAGAATCTTGGATCAGGGAACAAGGAATAGCCAGGCAAAAGGATTGGGCAAGGCTCAGGAGGGACAGGCAGAAGAACACATTACCACTTCGGCGCAGCAACTTCCTGACCCTATAAAGGAATCAAAGGCCTACAAACCTCAGCGCATCTCTGTATACAGCAGCTATTAATGAAAACCACTCATAGCACATGTCTATTCATCTTCCAGAGCTCTTGCACACTAAGGAAAGCAAGCTATTACATACAGATAATTCTATTTGAAAATCAAGAAAACCCTATTAAGCCTGCTAGTCCAAGCCCCAAAAGTTAGACAGAATTCAGAGTCACTTTTGAAACTTTAATTCATCCTTCCTCTGTATTTATATCTCAAGATAATCTTCATAGTTCAATATAGAACATGTTTTTCCATAATAATCTTAACTTGTCCAGTACACTGAGTGGACCTAGTTCTAAAGCACACCTCAGTCTCACAAGTCAAAAATGCTGAACATGGCAGCAGTATTACAGAAAGCAGCATGTGCTAACTTGCACACTTGGCTTTGTGATTTCAACAGCACTCTTGTAATATTGTTTGTGTTTGAACTAACATATTTCAGTGTGCGTGCATGACAAGGATTACATCCATTAATCAATGCAAAACTACATCCCATCATAACTGCAGTATTACAACATACCATACCATAGGTTCTGAGACAGCATCTTGTAAATAGAAACAAGATATTTCTTGGACCTGAAGAGAGCACAACTGTAAGCACTGCGTTTGTTTCTAAAGCATATATACTCTGTCAAACAGAACTATTTCAGACATTTTACCATGAAGGAAAACCCCTTTATTTTAGTTTCTTTGTAAAATCTGGGATTTTACTAATAAAAGTAAATCATGGTAAAGTTCCAGTTATGCACAGAGTGTAAGCAGGAGATTTCACTTCACTCCTACTTATTTCCTCTCCTTGATCTGCTGAGGTAACAGGGTGCAGAAGGCAGCCAAAAGAGCTCAAATTAGACAGAATATGTAGTAATATATAAAATAATGCTGTCAAATGTCATTAGCTCCTCCTTTTAGGCAGCAGTAGAACGTATCTGAGAACAGAGACAGAATTAAGAGAAATCAAGGAGAGTTCTAAATAAAAAGGTACAGGAATTCTAAGTGGAAAGTGTTAAATGTATGACTACCCAGGACAGAGTAAGAAAAGCAAATGGAAAAAGTTAAGTCCTGTATAAGAGGTTACCATACAGATAATAAAGATACTAAACCTAAGAGTAATGAAGCAGTAGCTGAAAACAGATTAGCTGCAAGAAAGAAAAACAAAATTGATCATATGGGGATGAAAGAACAGACTAAGGCAAACAGAGTCAGATAAAAGCACTAGAAAGACATAAAAGTCCTGGACAAGGAACACCCAGGATGAGGGGGCGAAGAGTTGTAAGGTCAGAAACTAAAGACAGGCCTGCTAGACACTGCAAGGCTGACGCCTAACTTCAGCGTGGAGCGAGGCGTTACACAAACACAATTCTCCTTACAGAAGAGATGACCTACTTAAACCTTGTAATGCAATTAAAATATTGAAACAGGTGGTAAACGCATCACCAGAACATAGTTACTTCCCTAAAATTTGTAAGTTGTTATCCTCTACATTCCTAGAAATTTCCATTCTTTCCAATTTCAAATTTTTCCTGAATCAAAGCATACCATGTCTTACCCATTTGTCAACACGTTTATGCAGAACAGTATATGAGGAGTAAACCCTAAACGAAAAAGCCCAACAAAATATTGCCAGAACCATAAATAGTACTTCAGTCCAAGTTTTGCTTGTATTACTAGAGTAGCTTGATCACTTTAAATACCACTTTTTCATCAAAAAACCAAAATCAGGTACTGTTCTCTTCAAAGTCTTTCAAGAGTCAAAAGCAGAAACCAGTAGTTTCTGCAATGCTATCAACACCACTTTCAGGACACTTAGATGTATTTCAGCAGCGAAAATAAGAATGTTAGAATCTGTCAAATAAATGGACAAAATTATAGTTATACAATATTATTAAGAATTCAATTATTTATAGTTACCAGCTGCAATTCTTGCTGCTTTGGCATAGTTTCCATTTTCAATGCATGAAATCAATTCACTTCGGTCTTCCAGTGTGTGTCTTCGTATAAGTGCTGGTTTACCTTTACCACACTTCGGTAGGCTGAAACTACAAAAGCATTAATAGTAAAACCATTACTTGGTAATTAACATTGTTCACTATAAATCAAGACTTTGAAAAAAAAATTAAAATTCATTAGTACACAGTAAAATCAGAATAGCAAGTTCTAACAGATTTTATATAACAAAACACAAACAACTACATAAAAGCTAAAACCCCAGATTATTTTTCTGCACAGAATTGCCTGGTTTTAGAATCTGTCAAATAAATGGACAAAATTATAGTTATACAATATTATTAAGAATTCAATTATTTATAGTTACCAGCTGCAATTCTTGCTGCTTTGGCATAGTTTCCATTTTCAATGCATGAAATCAATTCACTTCGGTCTTCCAGTGTGTGTCTTCGTATAAGTGCTGGTTTACCTTTACCACACTTCGGTAGGCTGAAACTACAAAAGCATTAATAGTAAAACCATTACTTGGTAATTAACATTGTTCACTATAAATCAAGACTTTGAAAAAAAAATTAAAATTCATTAGTACACAGTAAAATCAGAATAGCAAGTTCTAACAGATTTTATGTAACAAAACACAAACAACTACATAAAAGCTAAAACCCCAGATTATTTTCATGCACAGAATTGCCTGGTTATCAGCAAAAGACAAACAGTATGCAACTGCATCTCAACTGCTGTACAGGTTATACATGCATAAATGAGACAAGCTCCTTTGTCTCCAGCGTTACAGTGGATACTGGCGAAATGGAAACATGTTCCCTCTGCTCCAACAGTTCCACTATATAGGAGAAACAATTATTTTCTCTTTCATTTTACACTACAAATTCAAGTCTTCCAACTGTGGAATGTCTATACACAAAATGGGAAGGTTGTTCTCTGCACATTTGAGTTTTCTTTAAGAGATCAAAGAATCTGAACAGCAATTATTCTAGATCAAATCCTCAATATATCACATTTACAAGAGATGCAATATTAAATTCTCTTTGTTCCTGAAGATGTTTGACATGAGTGCATTAACACCATTCCCTTAAGAAGTTTAATATCATACTTGAACACATGAACAAAGCCTTTTATTCTTTTAATTTTAAAAAGAGATTTACCCTATACTCCTGTATGCCCCATCCTCATAGCCCAGGGCTGGAGACAGCTACCTTTTACCCAGAGATTAGTGTGCTTTTGGAAGATGTGCACCATTGGTGATGGAGAAATATTTATCAATGGTGGCACAGGTGACCATTCTGACAGTCCTACCTTTAAACAACAGACTTCACAAAGAGAAGGTCAATAGTTGGTAACAGGTACTATCATCACTGCAGTAACTAGCCAGTAATCCAAATCATAGACTGATAATCTACAGCTACTGAATTTACCTTCCCTGTGTACAAGACTCTGCTTTGGAAATGGCTTCTCTGATCCCCTCACCAAAATAAACACACCCGTTTTTAGTGTTCAGGATTAGAAAGGTAATTAAAACAAGATACATACACAAACGTGTATGTATTTATACAGAGCAAGAGAAGCATAGTCAAGCATGAAGTGTAACTTCCTGGATCTGCAATAACCTGAATTCAACAAAAGAACACTAAATCATGAAAGGTGTCTCAGATTTGACACACAACTGAGAAAATTGAAATGTACTCTTTTTTTCCAAAATTTGTGCAATCCTCTGATGTGGGTCACAAGCAGGATAGAAAATCGATATATTCCAGCTGAAATTTGTATTTCAGATTTACAGTTTTACCTTGAGTTACACAAAAGACTGTTACTAGATGAAATACTAGATTCTGATGCACAGCGGCGACGAGGTTCAACTTTTCTTCCCGGAGTATCATCTAATGCTCTCTCTTTACTTCCATCTCCAAAACCATTTGACAGACCTACAGCATAACACAAAAATAAACTGCATCAAACTGGAAACCACACCATTTTCATTAACAACTTTTTATATTCACACGTTGTATGATTATTGTTTTGTACTTCAAGTATTTTGATGTGACGAAAAAGAACGAACATGAACATTAACAAAATATTTCATTTCAAAACACCGTATTATAAATGGAAGGTTCCTGTAGTCCAAATTTTAAAGATAGGATGGAAATTTACATAACATAAAAAAGGTGAAGATTATAATATGGGAAATGCCAAATGGAATATCAAATCAAGTCTCTGTATGTAATGTTTCCAACTATTAAGACAGTCAGGCTGCAGAAGCTGGGTAGAAAAAACAAGGGAAAAAAAAAAAACAACAAAAACATTACAAACCAGGCAGATTTACCAAGTCAACACAAGACTCACTTGAATACAATGCTACAACCGTAAGTCAAGAAATACTGAAAATCCTTTTCAAACACTGGAAGTAAAGACTGGTAGGGGTTCCCTCCTGATGGTATCTAATTCTTCCTGAAAGTCTTTGCATTTTAGTGAATTCAGACTGACATCATCATGTCCGTTTTCTGGGATCAGCAATCAATAATATGCACATTACTATTTTTGACTATCCTTCGCCTGGCACAAGTTTATACACGTCCAAGGATATTATATTTTAATTTCATAATTGTATTGAAAATGTAACAGAAGGCAGCTTTTATATTACAAGCTACTGGTTTGATAGGCTGCCACCAATCCTGCTCTGGGTTTGCTAATTCACAAACAGTATCGTTCTTATTAAGCCATTTCCATATTTGATTAAAGAGACAAATGAAGCTGTTTAAGATAGCATTTTGAAGACTTTCCCCCAAGTGTGGGGGCGGGGAATTAGGACTAAAAAAAGAAAGAATCCAACACAGACTCCAGAGTATCAACAGAAATGAACTGGCTAAAGACAATGATACTAGCCTGCAATCAGCTGCTGGAGCTGTAGACTGCAAAGAGAACAAAATTTTAAACACAGATTCGATTCTGAGCACACTTACTTCCTTACAATTAATTAAAGTTTTTACTTAAGGCATATGACCAGCATGCTTCTCATATTGCAAGAAAGAGCTACCCATCCCAGCCATCCTATTATCAGAGTCTTAAAGGTCATCATGATCTTTCTTCATTCAGACATAGTCAAATAACCTTACGTAACTTCGTGTACCTCACCACAGAGCATTACTATAAGACAATTATGGCAGAACTCCCTTTATTAAGTTTTAATTCTTCCAGTCTGTTTGCTACAAAGACCTCTGCAAAGAAGGCTGACAACTAAGGAACTTGAGCTTTGCAAGTTACTTTGTATGATCCAGTCGTATTTCAATGCATTTCCATACAGTGATTTAAGGAATTTCCTCCTCCACCCCCAGGAGACCTTCCACTTGGATTATCAACACAATTTTAGATTTTTAAGAGAAAAAGGAGAATTTATTCAATGGTCTGAAAGATTTACAGATAAGCATTCTACTTCATAGTCATTTAATTGACATTGTAGAACATTCATTTAAGTGTCTGTTTTGTAAGTCCTGTATTTGCCTTTGATTTCCTATGCAAGAAAAAAAAAAAAGATAAAGGTAGCACTGTCTGAGAGTTCAAGCACGAAACTACATGCTATTGATTAATCTTGTTCTCATTCTCAGCAAGTCAGTACAAATAGCTGGAGATTAAGTAGTAGTTCAGTCCTAGACTATGCTGAAAGACCTGTCAAAATAGAGCATGCTTTATGAGAAAGCTTAAATTCCCCTATAAACTATCACTGTACACTTCACATAGCATCTGAAATGAAAAGCTGAGAAAAGTTTCTGCAAAGATAAAAAGGAGGTCTCTTAGGTCTGTGCAAATAACTATTTTTCATTCTTAGATATCCTGTCAGACCTATTTTTCAAGTGAGGTGTAGAAACTGTTTTGTTTTCATCCTGCCACAAGCCAGAGATACATTACTCAAGTTATCAGAGGCATCTAGTTAATATAAATCAGCTATCAGCAGAAACAAATTACATCACAGATTAAAATTTAAATTTAAAGACAGATCAAGTAAATATTGCTACCAGAGCACTGTTCAGGTTCCCAATGGACTGAGAAAGTAAAAGGAAATATCTGTTTATTCTTGTAAGAGTACGTATAAAATGTTTAACCATATGTATGCCAAATATGACTTGGCTATGTATCTCTACGTACACCAGTTCTGTATGTATATCCAGGACAAAAAAAAATTAGGGAATAGCTCCACATTTTGATTGCTTCAATCAGTTTAGGACTGTGCTGCCGCTGAAATGGACATTTTGGCGCTCTCAGTCCCTTGCAATGGTTTCTTATCATCATTACCATGCCAGTACAAAGAAATATGTGGTCATGTAATGAACTAGTTTTCAGCCACGTGCTGGGCAAAACAACCATGTGATTGCCTGATTTGCTGATGTTGAGAAACAAGGGAAGCAACAGAAACATGCAACTGTAGCAATGGAGACAGGTCTCTGCAGTGATAGTCCAGTCTTACACTAGTTTAAACGTAACCTACATTATTATGAGTTTAACGACTCATTTAATTCACTAACGTAGGTTTTTAAGATTATAGTAAGCAAAATTTTTTCAATCTGTAGAATGGTCATTAACAGTGAAAAAACCCCCAACCTTTTTCTGACAAATAAGGAATATTAAAGTGCAGAAGAATTCAGAGCTTCTCGGACACATTTTTCTCTTGCTTGTGGAAGTATGAAAAACAAAGAACATGCAGGCTATCAGCAGGAGCAATTTTCCTGAATGTCAAGCCCTGAATAACACGAGCTTACGCAGTCCATGAGACTCCACTTTTCAGAAATTATAAGGAATAGGCACTATTTTAAGAAAGGAAGACCTCAACGCTTATTTTAAACAAAACACACTCATATCTAGTCACAGATGCAGCAGTTCCCAAGTGACCTTGTTACTTGACAGAAAAATCCAGGCAGTAAAATGTAAGTGCTTTATGGTATCACTGATGTGCAAAAAAAAAAGTTAGATATAGTACATTTACATGTTTTAACTGGGAATTTGGTTTTTTTAGAACATTACAAAACTCTTTCTCCCATGAATCAAGAAACACCCTATCTCCTGTAGCTACTAGAGTAAGTGAGATTAAAGAAGATCCCCATTTGCTTTAAGGAATCTGCATTTTATTGTCTCGAAAGATATTACTAAGAAGGTCAAACAAAGAAAATCCATGGGGGAAGTAACTCATCCTGCTTTTGTGGATTAGTAGCCTGGGTAATCCTGCAACAAACCTATATGAGCCATTTACATTTTCCAAAAGCTCATGATTTTGTTAGATCAACTGAGCTCTCTCTACAATCATGGAGAAAAACTTTATTAGGTCAGGTACTGAACTTCTTACACATACCCCCTCAGCAACATCCTTGACTGAGAACCCCCGCCTCCTTTTTATTTCCCTCCCTGCTCTTAAGCGTCTTCAAAAAGCAGTCCACTCTCAGAGGCAGAACTCAACTGTTTTCATTGGAAAAAAGAAGGAACACACAAATAGTGAAGTCTGCTATCAATCTTAAATGCAGGGTTACTGCAGTTTCCAATCTTCAGCTCTAGACTTCAATTTATATAGAAAGTTTTTACTGCCATGTCAATCATGGCATATAACACACGTAACCATTTTAAAAATAAAGAAATGCTAACAAACAAGTGTAAACTAAGAAGAAAGAAAAAAGTAAGCCAAAGATGATCAGTTTGATTCTTTTTCACAGTTTTCTCACTGCCCTGAAAATTGTATTTATCAGGGAAAGTTTCAACTTTTTCTCAACAGCAGCAGTTTGTTCTTAAACTGCAATTAAAACTTTCACTGACTACCTACATCAAGCAAGTTAGAATCTTGTTGCCCATACCAAATTTATGGAAGCGAGAAAAGGTAACTCCGGAAAGACAGCAGAAGTTTGGAAAAAATGGCAGACGAACAAAACTCAGGATAGTCCAAGGAGCAACACGCTCCATGAATGTACAAAATGCTGCCACAGAATACAGAATTGTGCATTTCAGACTGTAATCACATCTTGCAGTTCTGCTGAAACAAAAATAAAGCAGCAGAACTTGTGTAGAATTATTCTAAAGCAATTAAAACTTTACTATGCATAGCTTGATGCAAAACAAAGCATATCCCAATGTAAGATGAAGTGCTGTATTAAAACCACAGCTGAAGAGCTGAGAAATAATGAAAACCGTTAAATAATTTCAACCACTAAAAAAGTGGGCGTATTCAAAAAACAACTGCGCACAGCGCACCAGCACTTAATATAACACTATTTAGGTTCATTTTACCAAGGACGGACTAATCAAGTCCTGACTTGTGCACTTACCCAGCACCAGTGACGTTAGTCTTCATTAAAATATATATATTAAAGAAAAATGTGTATTTTATTACAACTACATAAATGCACAAAAATAGGTAGAACAGGTTTCTGTACGCTTTACTTCTCCAAGGAAGATTAGACTGTTTTTGGGGGAAGGGAAGAGGATGGAGATAGAACATTCTTAACTAATCTGCTCTCACAGAGCATGTTCTGGGAATAAGAACGCTGGGACTGGTAAAAATCTGCGACCAATTTGTGTCACATATACTACAACATGTACAACTTTATAACTTACGGAAATGGGGCAATATATTGAATGAAGAGCATAGTTTCATATATGTCAAAGACTTCCTCCAACAGTGTTCATTTTTTTTTTTTTGTTTTAAGGATGGCTGGTGTCTCCAACATGATCCAAAATAATTACTTCAAATGTAATTGTCTTTCTGCGTTCCAAAATGATCATTTAACTGAATTCCATTCCATGTTGAGGATAACAGAAAATAATTAGGATCCAAAGAGATAAATACCCAGCATGATATTAGTTAATATGAGAACCTGGAAGACAGTGAAAAAGCCATTAAGTCTCTCTGAAAGGAAACAGAGATTTCAAATAAATAAGCCATCCTTACAGCAGCGTCCAGAGACAGTGAGAATGACACAAGTGTTTCACGTATTCTAACACTAATACTCAGCTAAAGTTTCAAAAGGGGCAAAACTAAATTAAAAGTTTCACTTTGATTCAGTCCTCTTTCTTGAAAAAGAAAATATATGCAGGTCATTGAAAGCACAGAATACAACCTCCACGTGCATGATACGCATCAAGAACATGGTTTTGAAATGTATCTTAAAATCCCTCTAGTAAGAGTAAGAATGGGGATGACCCTAATTTAAGAGGATTTATATATACAGGTATGCACAGACAGGATAAAGGAACACTTTAAGGTAATAAATAATCAGAAGTTATTGTATTCTTAAATACGCAAACCTTGAAAATGGACGTATTGCAGCAATAGGAAGGCATCCACAAAGTTTTTAAAAAGTGAACCTTAGAGTAACCCTATGTCTACTTCCAACAGTAAATTCTGGAGTGCAGTAAGAATATTAGACACAATCCTTCTTTTCAGAATACACAGGTGATATCTGAGCACGTCAAAGTTTACAGTTCTTAAAACAGTCTTCAGTATGCAGACAAAATGGAAGCCAGTTACTCACAAAGATGATAAAGTTTGGTGTGAAGAGTCCCCTTGGAAATAAAGCTTTTAAAACGTGCTTAAAATTTGGTCATGGCCAAAGATAGCAAAGAAAGCTCAGTGTGAGCCCATGATGTGGCACCTACGAACTAAATAGCAGTAGCTTTCAAGATCCTAAACAGAAAAATTTCATCTTTGTCGGTTTAAGTAACACATAATGAATACAGTTTGGTAGCTCACCGAATAGTCGAAGTTTGGTATGTTTCAAAAGAATGCTTAAGAATTCATCCTGTAACTACTAATTTTCTTCAAAAACTGGGAATAAGAAGTGTCTCTGGCTAATCAGATGAGTCTGCTAAACCAGCAGAATCTGAATTGCACAACAGAAAGGAAAACTAATCAACATGTAATAACTACAGCTTCCACAAGATAAGGATTGTCTGTTGCTCTGTGCACTACAACAATAGGATCACTCTATTATAGGACGATTGTTCAAGGCATTTTAAAATATACAAGTGGGAAACAACACTAGTGAAAGAGTTTGAAAACATTCCAGAAAAATCTGAAAGGAAAAAAAGAGCATACAAGCAGAAACGTTTCTCAAAAAAACGTTTTACAATGTCTTGTAGAGACTATCAGCTGTTCCAGTGGTACAGAAAAGACTGATGCAGTAGTGTTAGTGTAGAAAATGACATTAAAAAGTGCAAGCACAAAACTTGAAGAATTTAAAACTAACTTTACAAATTGAATTCTTTAGTCAGCTCTAGTTTATATGATTTAAAACATGTAAAACACACACAGAGATGATTATAAAATACAAGATTTAAGTGCCTGAATCACACACAGATCAATGGTATGTCATTCAGGATCCAAGAAATATAACGACTATAGAAAGTCAGTAATATTTAGGACCGTTTACCTATAATTATCTTGGCAAAGACTACTTATGAGGTTTTAAGATCAGAATTTTTTTTCCAAACATTTTTTCTGAATTATGCAGTAACGCAAACAGTAAAGATCCTTTAGGAAAAATACTTTTATACATTTTCCATATGAAGAATTCTATTTTCTCACCTACCAAATCCTGATATAAATTAAAAGAAAGCTTAGAGTTATTAAAAACTTAAATCAATAAAGATTCTTTTCATTCTCAACTTATATAATGAAAAAGCATTATAACTATCTATCAATATATTGCATCAAAAACCTAGTGCCTAGCAGTCTTTCAGAGCAGCCCAGCATGACCTACAAAAGCAGGCTATTCCATTTCCTAAATGGAACTAACTTCTTTTTCTTAAATTACTATCTAAAGGATTTTATACAGAGCTTTTACCAACACTTTTTCTTCTTTGAAAATAAATGTTTCCCCATAATTGTGAGAACACAATTGCTGGGCATGGTATCCAAAGAAAAGGAAACAGATGGACAGGTGAACTTCAGAACTCTCTTATGTAAGCACGTCTAGCAATCCTACCCAATTAAAAAGGAAACAAATCATTTACCATTTATTTGCCTTTTACAGCTATTTAGAAAAATCGGTTCTTTATTTGTGCCTCATTCTAGGACAGAGAACAGAAACTGAAACTGAAGTTGCCATCTGAAAGAAAGATGAAGGCAGATCTGTTTACCAGAGATCTGCCACTCCTGCAAGTCCTTCAATTAGCCCGTTACTTCATTAAGTTACACAGCTGCATTTTTGGACGTAATTTTCCAGGCCTTTTGTACCTTGAGAGGTATTTCACACAGGGAGATGAAAACTTCAAGTGATTCAGTATAAAAGATTCAGTGCATACGAAAGGCATGGAACAGCCTCCTTCTATGATAGCTTGCACTGTACTTGAGGAAGTGCATGATCTGAAACATTTTAAGAGACCGCAACATCACACTAAAAATCTACTCCAGCTTAGCAAAAATTAACAGTGCTTGCAATCCTAAGATTGTCTTCCTGGCTTCAATGAAAGGAGCTGCAGAGACAAAACAAGATGTTTCACCGCTCATGCAGTCAACCTGACAGCGCTGGAAGCATCATCAAGTGAGGATAATCAAGGGCTACTAAACACCAACCCAGCTTTGCGATTTTTAGGCAGCACTGAACACAAAGAGTTAAAATAAGGCTGACTCGCATATTCACATCTTTGTATCTAATCAGATTAATCTACAGTATGTTTTCTTTTCCCCCTCAGACCTAAAATACTTTTATCTTCAACAAAAAAATATTTTTATAGAACTCGGGAGTACTTAAGCCATTCTTATCAGCCAAAGGTTAGTTCTCAACATCTGCTTTCATCTTCATTTTTTTTCCAATGACCTGTTGTTAGAAAGTAATTTCTAAATGACAGCTGTACTGTTACAGTTTTGGAGGGAGGGGAAAAGGGAAAAGTAAAGGAAGAAAAGAGAGGAAAAAAAAAAAAAGGAGAGAAAGGAAAATGAAAGTGGGGGGAGTGTTACCATGTTAGGATAGCATGGCCTGACAAAGTCCAAGTGACAGCATGACCAACGAACACTGTTTTGGTACCAACAAAATAAAAGCAACTTCCAAGTATTTTACCTATTCTTGAGTAATACATGTTTCTTTGTATGGGATACCTTCTTATGTGTACACTTCCTCTACACACACCAAAGAAGCTATGTCTGGGTACTACAATGGGAAACACAGAAGAGAGCTATCAATTAAAAATGTCCCAAAATATTGGACTGCGTGTATGGTACAGTAAAAGTACATACTATCATAATTACTGTTTATGGAGGACCTCCCTCTACGCAGGTAACTACATAATCTATTCTCATCTAGGGGGGGAAAAGGGGAAAGGAAAAAAAAAGAAAACATGAACAAACCCCCACACAAACCTTTTCTGAGAGACATAATCTTGCAGTCAGTCATACTGTGGAAACTGTCTCCCCCTCTCTCCACTCACAGAAGAACGAGCCCTAAGTCACATGTATTTTTGACTTCCAGGTTCAGTGCCCAAAGTTACTGTTGGAGTCATCGGATTAATTTTTATGATCATCCACCTCTTAAATCAGACCTGAGTATGTGGGGGTTGGACTAGATGACCTTTAAAGGTCCCTTCCAACCCAAACTATTCTATGATTCTATGATGTTCCAAATAGGTCAAATATAATGGTAATCTGATCAACTCTGGTACCTTATGTACTCGATACAAGGGACTTCAAGATATCTAGGCCTGTGAATTTGAAGGTAGATCATCTATACTAAGCTCCAACACCATGGCAAGTGTGTTCTTAATTTATAAGCATAGTGTGGATCTCCAAATTAACTTTTTTTTTAATACCTTCAATAAATCCCACAGTTCTCTGTTTACCATCAGCACCACACAGAAGAATTAGTGTTAAATGCCACAGATGAAGCACATAGGGGACTATGCCATTTTATTTTTTTAGAAAGCTAAAGCTGGGCCAAGAAATGAGCTAAGCATTAAAAAAATTAAATGCCAGAATACAGTAAAAGGCTCCACAACTCCTACAGCATCAAGAAAAACAGAAGGGCATCTAGAAATATTTTTTTATTATTACAGAAGATTCAGTTATACTGATCTTAGAAAACATACCAATTGTAAGTTGGGTGCTAATAATTAGTATCTTAAAAATAACCCAAAAGATAGTACTTTCGAAGAAATTATCAGGTTTAAGACCCAAGAAAAATTTCTAAAATATTAATGCATATTATAACTTATGCATGCATACACTTCACAAACCTTGAAAAAGGACAAAACCCCCATTTATCTAGTTGTTCATCAAGCCCCACTGTTCTTGACTATGTTGCTCAAAATTCCCTCTATTCTAGTAATACAAATCAAGAAATAAGCAAAGGATTTTTGATGGTGAGGAAGTTAATAATATCATTCTTCAGATGAAATAAAACCAAAAGGAACATTTATTCTCTTAAATGTCATTGCAATTGTTGACTGGTATAAAATAGTTTCTTTCCCCCTCTTTCTGCCTTATGCACTTATTCTATTGCACATGTATTACACAAATCCTCTCCTATTTCTCAAAATTTTTCCAGAAATTAAATTTGCAAAAATTTTAGTAGGGCTGCCAGAATCCCTGTCTAAAGCTTGAGCGGGCCAAATACAAATAAAGAAACGCAGCATTCAGTTTTTTCAAATTTCTCGCCTTAATTTGCCTGATTTTCTTAGCAAATGGTCAAAGTTTCTCAGTGGCCTATCATCCCGTCAAAAAAACCCCAAAAAACCCCAAACAAAAAACCCAAACAAAGAAAAAAACTTGTCAAAACCAAGCAAAAATGCACTAGCATCCCCCCCCCAAATAATTTTGGTATTGTTCTAGTCAAACTTCACTTTCTCAGCCTCTTTGGTACTTATGGGCTGCTCTGCAGCCTGGTTTTATCCCGACAACTCAGCAGTCGAGCTCCTGTTGTCCCCATGTCTCTATACTGACAAATTTAACAAGCCAGGGGATAATTCCTTTTAGGCCTTCACAATCTCAAATGCTTTGTTTGTTTGCATATACACCTTAAAATGTTTTATGTTTTGAAGCTTCCTGAAGGCAGGCAGCTGAAGTTTTTGGACATCGCTAAGTGCTTAAATAACTAAATTTCACAGGAAACAATCGCTATGCATCTGAAGAAAAAAAGAAAAAAAAAAAAAGAATAGTTTTAATTCAAAGTGTAAGGACTCTGGATCTGTCAGTAGATTTAGTCAAATTACTGCATTTTACTCATGAATATATGTATGCACTATCACTCCTGTCTATGTTAACAGATGAGTAATTATGCCAATTTGTTTTTTTCACTGAGCAACCTCTAGTTTAGTTTGTCATTTACTTAAAGGACGTAAGTTATATTCTTAGATACACATTTTACTTTCATTTCTTCCATTTAGAGAATGGTAATTGAATGCTACACATACGAAGCTCGACTTTTAATCAAATTGTCCTGTGCTCCAAAGAGCCAAAGATTTCTTAGAAATCAAGTATTGAAGAATTCAAAAAAATAACCTGTGTTCCATTTTACCCCAGATATAATCTCTGTCCTTATCACACCAAATAAAATTAAGTAAAAGTGGTCACCGCTACAGTATTAAATTATATCAAATGCAAGTGGAATTCACATAGAAGTTACCTGCAGACAGTTCTTAAGTGCCGTCAAACATTTTGTAGCGATTGGGCAGAAACAAAGTCAGCCCAACATTTACTATTAGATTTAATAAAGTATAATTATGTTTGTTGTACACTGACAACTATATGCAAAGTATATATTAAGAAATGATAAATTCCGCCACCCCCAGAAAAACCCTGTGCTTTTTACTGTGTTAAATACTGTAATTCAGTGATCCAGTTTATAAATATTTGTTTACATCCGTTTCAGTGCCTTGAGAAAATCTGTGTAGCTGGAAGCAAGAAGAATACTAAGTAAATGATAAGTTTCACTGAAATTTTCTATTACTGTTATCTAGCCAAGAAATAACAGAAAACCAACATACTGCACTATAATAATCGTTATTTGCAATCCTAATTCTATGATAAAGTAAAGTAATTGCTTTAGGATAGTATATTCTAAATACTTAGTTTCTAATTAAAATAGAGGGTACCAACACAGTAACTGTGAATTACTATCCTAAATTTATGAAAGCTTAAAGGTGACCGGTAAAACCAAGAACAACATGAAAATTTAATATGAACGTAGTCTAGTATTTTATAATGCTCGAAAAGTATCTTAAAACACTCATTTGTTCCAGGAATTTATCTTTCCAATACACAACTGATATAGGCAAATTTTTAAATGGTCAGTAAAATCTACCTTCTATCCACTGATCAGCTTTATTTTTCTCAGATGTAATAACTGCACCAACTGATTTCCTGACAAGAAGGATTAATCTTTGTAACAAAAGAGCAAGCTAAGTATACAATGGATATTTTGAAAAGGTCATCGAACTTGTCGCAGTTAAGATTTGACATGCCTGAATTTCAAGAATCATACATCAATCTCTGATGTGACCAAAATTTCCTAAGTAAAACAACCTATCTTCTTTTCGAAATTGCTAGATACCATAGGAAGCAAAACCAAGATACATCAAGTACACATAGGAAATTTTTAAATGCATCTCTCCACTATGTAGTTGTTTAGTTTCCACACAGCAACTATGGAGAAAGATGTGCTATATATGTAAGCGATAATGCCCTAGTAGAACACTATGAAATTAAAATGTAAGGTTACATTACACTATTGCTTCATATTTTTTAAACAAAGATTCACATATAAAGGGAGGTCAGAGTATTAAAGTGAACTGCTTTCAGTCCTCTTCAAAGGTTAAGTCATGTTGTGCAATAGTCCCTTATTTCTGAAAAAAGCTAGTATTTCAATAATTATTTTATATATGAAAACCAACAACATATGGGACACCATACTTACAAAGTAGTGTGCCAATGGATCCTGTATGTGTCTTTCGTGAAACTAACTGGCAAGCACACCAACCACAAATGTAATTCAAGAGAGCATAATAAAAGGCAGTCTCTGAGAATAATGAAACATCAGACAAAGTATGTGTGGTTTTACTTAACTAGGCAAGCTTTAGAGTCTTCCTTTGAAATGTCTTTACTGAAAGAGTGGTTAAACATTGGAACAGGCTGCCCAGGGAAGTGGTGGAGTCCCCATCCCTGGAGGTATTTAAAAGATGTGTAGATGAGGCCCTTAGGGACATGGTTTAGTGGGCATGGTGGTGTTGGGTCGATGGTTGGACTCGATGATCTTAGAGGTCTTTTCCAACCTCAATGATTCTATGATTCTATGATTTTTCATATAAGAATACATATGAGTGACATGAAAGGGGGAAACATGGATGAGATTGAGTAAGGTGAGGGACAAAACAACAAGGCATCCTTAAGTAATGGCAAAACCCCCACATTGGTTAGGAATAGGTAAGGAAAAAAAAAAAAAAAAAAGAGGTGTGACAGTGCAGCTCTCGACCACTTAAAAATTTGACTGCTTTGTATATTAAGCAAAGTCCTTTTTAACAACTTTTTCCTACATCGACTAGAATTGAGGATATTTAACATTCATACCAGTCAAAGAAAACTGCGCAATCATAATTCATTTTCAACTATAGTGATTGCTCATGAAGTTGCTAACTCACAAGAACGCATGTAAGAAGCCTGAAGCATGCCTCTTCTATCATGGTATAGCTTTGGAGGGAAAGGCTCATGTCTGCTGAAATCTTTTGAATAAAAATGTTTTTTACCAGCAGCATGAAATTAAAATTTTGTGAAAAATATCCAAATAGAAAAAAAATTATATTACTGTATACATGATCTCATTTATTTTTATCACAACACAGCCATCTGCATGAATTAACACCAGCTTGCTAATACAAAAGTAAAACAATTCAACTGGTTTTAAATCTTGGAAAGCATCTGAGGTTTGTGCTGGTTTCCTGCTGAACCGTAGCTCAAAATAGCTGCCAATTGCAAATCGCTTAAATTAGTGTGGAGACACAATTTGAAAAATAACGAGGAATAAAATCTCCAACGTGAAAGCAAAATTTTTGGTTGCAAATGGAAAAAGAATCACAGGAATAAGATTTGATAAGCTGACACATCTCTACGAACCATATATACTTAAAAACACACGTACTATTAAAGAATAACTATAACACCTTCAGGTGAATTTAATTTGGTTAAAACATTTCAATTCACATACACAGTCTCTTCTTGAGCAAACAAATAAAAAGTTTAAATATAAATGCCCCTAATTATTAGTTCTACATAAATTTAATTCTGTGCATATCTTCATTAGCTTCAGGAAGAAGTTACAGAATTTTATTTAAAAATTAAAAAAAAAAAATCTTTTAACCTTTTGGATTTTATTCCTGTTACTAGCCTACATATTACATTTAAAAAAAAAAAAAAACAAGTAGAAATTCTGAAATGGGAAGAGTACTAAAATTAAAAGAAACTATCCATAATTGTTTGGGTTGTTTTGTTTGGTTTTTTTTTGTTTTGAAGATAATCAAAAGCATATTTGCCCTACATACACCTAACTCCACAGACAGAAAAGAAACTACATAATTGTTTGGGTTGTTTTGTTTGGTTTTTTTTTGTTTTGAAGATAATCAAAAGCATATTTGCCCTACATACACCTAACTCCACAGACAGAAAAGGAACAAAATGTCAGATTTTAAATGTATTCAGAAATCTGGTAGGGGTTTGTTTTTTTTTTTTGGTCAAGAATTAAGTCAGTTTTCCTACATAACAAAAACATTTTTTCCCCGAAGAAACAATTCACAGTGTTTAAGATAAAAATTTCAAGGAATTAGTACTAATTCCTGGTGTGAGCTAGCACAAAATGATTCACTGTGCGTGTGATAAAATGCAATCTGTATAAAGGTACATAATGAAATTATCTAGATTAAAGACTGGTAAATTGGAGTATTTGGAAACCAAAGCTATTTGCATCATTAATGAAGATTAACTCACTTCTATCATCATACTACCTTCACGATTCCTACTTCAGAACTAAAGTACCAGATCAAACACACGTGCTCTTTCCAAGCTGTTATGAAAAGGAATGGAAATGGCTTTCCAAAGAGGTGAAACAAAGAAACAAAAATATAAACGAAAAGACCCCCCCACCCCCCTTATCTTACTTATTATTTTCTTATGCTATGATTCCAGCATTAGAATAATTTTCCTACTCGCTTGATTATTAATTCCTCCTCGCTTGATTATTAAAACAAACAAACAAAAAAAATCCCCCAAAAAACCCCGAACAAAAAAACCCCAGCCAACCAACCCTCCTCCCCCTTCAAAACACAAAAAAATCACCACAAAAAACACAAAAAGCTTTTGGAGCACATCTTCACAATAAATGTTCAAATTAAATTCCTCTATTTTTCATTCAAAGACACAAGAAACCACATGCTGTTTCATACCTACATATGGGTTATTAACATGACAATGAAACAGAGTATTTGTTTCAAAGGTAATATAAAAGCCATAGCAATGGCCACGGATAATGTTAAGGAAATATACTTAAGTAATTTCCTTATGCTGCTGTTCTTCCTCAAAGAGGGTTTTATTCAAACTTCTTCAATAAACAGAACTACAGTTCGCTAAGAAAAGGTGTAATTAATGTCTTCAACTGTACTGCACCAGTGTATCAAGATAACTTTCTTTTTTTTAATGTTCTTTAGAGAAGTCTCATTAAGAGCATAATCTTACACTTAGTTTCTTCAACTTTATTTATTTAAAGTGCACAGACTAAAGAAAAGAAACACAGGAAGTGTCATTATACTTTGGGATTTTAACACTTCCATAAAATACATGGGTATACAAAGCACCTCATACACAGTCATCAGTTTCATAACGTGAAAATATGCTTGGAGTAACACTACAGCAAAATGAAGTCATCAGCTCCTCCTTATGAGAGTTCTAGTTTTGGCACCATATACAAAGATTCCATGTAATTTAACAGGGAATTTCCAAAAAAGCAGCTGATTCACCTTTCCTATTGGTTGCAACAAAAGGAAATAGAAAACAACTTAAAAAAAAAAATCACCCACCCATACACGTAAACTTGAAGATCCCATTGCTAAAGTGAAAACTGAAAAAGTTAAACTTGGTTCACTAAGTCTAATTGTACAGGGCCAACACAAAAACTAATCAGTAATTTTCTGAACTGTAATTACTCAACTATGAGGAAAAACTGTTCAAGTGCTAAAATCTGAAGATTAACAATTACATGTGTGTCAAAAAATTAACAGGTATGTTAACTTTCGAGATGCATCCATTCAAATAAGTTTTGTAACGTTTACCTGTATCCAAGCGCTTTACAGGGGACTCATCATCAACCTCAGAATCTCCACATGCACTCCTTGATCTTTTCCTTGGGTGCAGAAGTGTCTCCAACCTTGGAAGGACTACAGACAAAAAGGTTTTGGTCCCTAGCTGTGGAGAAGTTGGCTGGGTTTCAGTGTTCTTTGCAGACTTTTGGGGGCTTATACTTTTCGATTTGCAGAAGAGAATGGATGTACGTCTGTTTACATCAGTTGATGACTCAGCTACAGCAGAAACAGTCGACTCATTGAGATTACTGTCAAGTAAGTGTTCTGGAGTGTGTCCATTTATTTCTTTCTGAATGGAAGTGCTATATAATTCATTATCAAATTTTACTCTTTTGTAAAGCTTACTCTGCTCTGGATTGAGTTCTACTGGTTTGAGGGTTGGTGGTTCTGAATTAGTCTCCAAGTTTGAAGGAAGAGGTAATGCATCTGATGGTTCAAGTTTAGGGGGAGATTTATCTCCTGAAAAAATTATAAATAGAGTGTGATTTTTGAAAACCTGTAGTTATAAAGTCTATTATAAAACTCACTATAAATGTGCAGCCCACCAAATAAACTGTTGTTTGGAAACAAAGCATAACATTTTAAAAACAAACCTTGTCTAGCAACAATCTGTCCTAGTTAGTAGTTCCTACTTTTATACTGGGAATGTAACAGGGATAGAAAAGTAGGCGTTTATAGTTGGTGTTAACAATTTACACCTGGATAAATACTTTTTACTTGTCATGCAGTTATGTTAGTTTCATTAACTAAACACTAAGAAATCTATTATTATAAATAGAAAGTTGGGGTGGTGGATGATTATCTGTTAAATGCAATTACACTGCCATTCAAGTAAAATTTTTGATAATACACATTTTTATGTATTTCACCTTATCGATATTCACCTTACCTACCTAAGACAAATTTTATCAGATAAGCATTTAAAAAATAAAAAGTATTTGTAACCTCATCTAGTAGAGTGAGCTAAAATGTGTTATAAAATTTACAGAAAAGCAAGATTTGCAAAGTTGTTTTACAGTTGTGGCTAGAAGTTTTAACAAGAAAGTTTAAAATTTTTTTTACGGTTGGGGCAAGAATTTTTATCTAAAAAAAAAAAAAAAAAAAGGGGGGGGGAAAAAACAAAAACCCCCCCCCAAACCCTTGCAGCTTGAGTAGCCACTAGTTGGCAAATACACACTGCAGATTTAATAGGAGCAATCAGAAAAACCACCCTCTACCATTCCCCCCCCCCCCCCCATCAGTTCCCAGTCAATTGCAGTAATTCCATGCTGGGAAAAGACAACGGAGATATAACTATGAGTGTATAAAACTAGTTTCAATTTTTCATCCCAAGTGATGGGGGGGAACAAAACAACATTCTACTGTTGCAGCATTCCCAAATACAAGTAGGAGGACTTCCTAACCCATAATTATCAACTCAAAAAGATGTTAAAACCTTCTTTCTAGCTTCCAAAAGAATCTTGTAAAATACAAATTAGTGAGAAGATGCTTATTCTATAGTAACTGTATGAGACTACTGTAATATTTATGCTATCACATGAAATTTTTAAATTTAGTTAATTTTTCTATGTCACCTGAAAAAAAAGGTGTAAAAAACCAAAGGTTTAAGCCCTGTATCTGTAGCGGATTAAATATTATCTCTATATTGTTTTGGTTTTGGCTCAGCAATGCTTGCTTGGAAATCAATGACTTCTAAGTGCAGAAAAATCTATGCCCAATTGTTCAAGGTTTAATCAAACAATAGCATAGTTCATATTAAAAATATATTGTTAAAATAAAGTGTGACTATGCTCACATCCTTTGAAGGCATACAAGTATTAGAATTGGTAAATAATATTTCAGGAAGACATTTAGAATGAAATTAACAGCCAAATAAGCACATTTAAAGTACCACCAATTAAAAAAGCCTGTACTTTAGAGTGTCCAAGGTGACTGTTCTTTGTGAATAAATTCTGATTTTCTTACAATTAATTAGAAAATATTCACAAAAAGATTTAAGCACAGAAAGACACTTGAAAACTATTTAGACACTAAGCACAGGAAGACACTTGAAAACTATTTAGACACTAAAACCTAAACTTCATGGGGTTATTCTGGTACCGTATTTTTCACATGATCAGAAACTGAAAACAGAATTGCAAGGGGGTAATTCACAGCTCTTCTAAAGTCAGCTCCTGTAGAGATCCTGGGCACAGGATACTACTACTTTCCTCATCTTTCTTTTTGGCAACTTCTTTTCTTTACTCCTCTCTTAAGTACCTTCCATTTCAGAATCAAAATTTGAACTAATGACTATTACTCTTCACTAGATCAGAATTGTAACAACAATGCCAATCAACTCTGGATCATGCTCTTCATTATGCTTTTTTTAAAAAGCATACTGTAAATGTAAGAAAACAGCTACTGCTCACTTTTGGACTATTTTTTCCACAACAGCTGCAGTGAAAGGCTGTGTCATAAAAATGTTAAGCTACAAGTAAAAAAAGTTAGTGTATTCATTATCTGCCAGAAACTACATTCCTAAAGAACTATATTCAGTAGCATCATCACTTGAAAATTAAAAAGACACCCCCCCCCAAATCATTAAACATTAAGAATACTTAACAGCCTCAGAACAAGCATACTGATTCACGTACACTTTTTCTACCATTGTTCAAATCTCAAGCAAGTTGTATGTTTGAAAAGCACTGTCTTAGTCACACTAAGAAATAAACACCAAGTTGCTGTTTGAATGGCAGTTAAGGACAGTCATGTTATTGACTTCACCTTTCAAAAATTTTGAGAGCATCAAGCTGCACCAGACACAGACTTTTATTTATAACCATGCTTCCACTTTTCCTTGAGCTCTTTCCTCCTCCCATTCAATGCACTTATTCAAAATGAAACACGTCTCTAACTCTCCTAAAGAAAAATAGGTTAGCTTTTTAGAGAAGAGCTGATCATGAAACAAACTCAATAGAGCTTTTTTTTTTGTGAGAGACTAGATTTTCTTTGCATCGTTTAAAAATGAGCAATAAAGACCTCAGTAACTGATTTAAAAGCTAAAAAAGCAATAGGACATTCAACTGAAATATAAAGTTAGGTCTTTCTAGTATATTGCTCTCATTGAAATCAATGGGAATTAGCCAAGAGTAGATGCAGTTCTGAGACCAATGTTTTGAGGAGGAAGAGAAGCGCAAGGGGAAGGGCTGGTTAGATATGGCTGACTTGATTGTACAACATGAAGTTTGTTAAGTCCTATCAATAGTTAGCTTTATTTAAAACAAAACAAAAAACCCCCACCCAACAAAATCAAAACAAAACAAGAAACCAACCCAAACCTACCCTCCACCCTCCCCAGAGTCTGGAGTAGAGAATAAAAAAAGCTACAAAAAACAGTACAATGGCCAGAGTTTTCAGCACCAGTGACCTAGGCTCACATGATCCCTAATACATATTTTGGCATTTAAGTGGATTTCTGAAAGTACAAAGATGTTTTCCACTCAGGCATTTCTGATTTCTTTTCGTATGAGATTGTTTGTACTTTTATTTCTTAACACCTAAATTTTTAAAAAGCCTTGCTACTGTGAAAAATAATGGAGGGAGGTTTTGTTTAAAGAGATCATTCTCATATTCTTAAAATATTTGTTGTGATTAAGTGGCTATTTGTCCATTTAAAAATTAAGTATGATATTCATTTATTCTTTAATTCACATGATTAAAGCACCTGACTGAAGAGGTTCAGAACAGTACTGATTGAAACATAGTTGAAAATCTTACCTTCTTCTTCTCCATCTTGTTCTAATGCTGCACTTTCTTCTTCAAAACTTCCAATACCTGATTCTATTTGAGGAGCTTGGTTGTGTTGCTGACTTAGTTTGTTGCGAATAATGCTGATTTCTTTCTTTAACAGCTTTGCTCTTTTGCTCCTTGACCCACTGGATTTCATTGCACAGGTGAGATCAAGTTTTTCTAGCAACTCTCTCAGCTGTTCCTCCAAGGACATATGCGCTCTGTTTGCAGGATTCAGTAACCTATCCACTGAAATTGAAAATGTGTTAGTGTTTCCCAGAATATTTCCCAGAATAATACTACCAACAGGAGGAAAAAAAAATAAAATTCACTTGCCAGAATTAAAAAAATGTCATGAAAAAGCTACTTAGATCACAGTCTTAGTAGCTTCACTGTTACCAGTGAAGAAATGTTGAAATGAATTCCTACTATATAATTAACATTCTTCTTGATCAGCATTTTGCTCAAGAAAACTAAGTAGTAAAGCAAAGAAATAAAAGGTCAGAAGGAAGACATAATTAATCCTTCCTACCGTAATAGATACTTTGTTCTTGTCAAAGAGAAGGGCAAGATTATGGTTATAAAAGAAACATGTTAATTGTTCTCCTTACTGCCAAATCCTCAGAAAACTGGTATGTATGTCAAAAGAAGTCATTTTCATTCCTAGTATTACAAATGTGCTTCATTTTTTAATTCAGTAGGTTATTTAAGAATGTGCTGAAGTTTATGCGCACTGGTAGTCATTTTCCATGATTTACAAGCATATACAATCATGTGAAAAAAAGTCCTCAATTTAAAAACTTTTTTAATGTATCTTAAATTAGGCTCTGGCATTGTCAAAATCAGAATCTAGCTAACACTGTTTCCTAACGACAGATCTAGTAGAATAGAAACACTTGAATCTTTCAAGCAACGTTTTTAATGGGGGGGAATCTAGTCAGCAAACTGAACAGTAACAATCCTAAACATCTGTATGGAACGTACACACTGTGTGTAATGAAAAATGCAACTTTTAAAAATAATCCAAAAACATCTTACCATCTTCCCAAGAGAAAGGCTGGGGTGACTCAAGTTTAGGCCGTTCAGGTAAGTGCATTCCAGTTTCATTATTATAACCAATTCCTTCAGCATCTCGCCTAGCTTGCCTGAGAACTACACCTCCTTGATCTCTTAACCGCACTGCAGCTCTATAAAATATTGTGTCTTTTGCATTGTATTTCATACAGTTATCTATGATAAGATTGAAGTCTTCTTCAAACTCACTGAGGTTTTTATAGCCTTGAGCATCTAACCGTTTTCGCATGGTAGAGAAATCCATAGGATGTTTAATATGATCCAAATAGTCTGGAACCTTTGAATAAATATTTAAAACACGAATGGGTAAAATTATCTTATTACAGACAAAGTAACATTAGCTATTAACTGATCTACATTTTCTAACATATTTTGTAACACCTCAAATCAAGAACTTCAAAACGTGGCTTAGAATTGCTCATCTTGATATTGCAAACGTTTGCATGCCAACTGAAGTTTACGTATTACAGGATTCTGCATCTTAGGTAACAAGTTGGAGCTCTACTAACAGATGCTGAAACTACATGTTTTTAGAATTCTGTGTTTTTATGTACATATTATACGTGTATGCATACACATACTTACAAATATATGTATTTATACATACGTACACATATGTACAATATATACGTGTGCATGTAGTACATGCACACTCGTATATATACACAATTTATATAGACATGTATACGGTCTACATGTTATTTATACACATGTATAAATGTATTGTATATGTACGTATGCACACACACACACACACTTTAAGTTTATCTGGTTTCCCACTGAATGAAAAGGAATTTCACCTGCAGGTAATAACACAGTATCCACATTTCGATTTTTAAGACACCCTTCGAGTTTGCTTTATCAAATAATCTTATTGCAAAAGATCAATATGTATGCATGTTATTCCATACATTTCCCAGAAATTATTTTGGCATATGAGTATAAATAGACTTTCATAGCAGTAAGTCATAACTGATAATGTAAATTATCAGAATAGAGATTAAAAGGTAACGCTGGTCCCAACTCTGCATGCAATGATTTCTTTCTTGCACTTTAAGTGCCACCAAGTCATATCTAAACGTAAGGAAATACAGTTTAAAACATACCTCTTTAAGGTTCACTGGCTGAGCAAATATACGAGCAGAATCCTTTTCCTGCAGCTGATCCAGAACTGATCGCAAAAGTACTGTGAATGGAGTAAGCTGAAGTTCCATAGCAACCTGTTCAATCTTGACCTAAAGAAGTAACGATGATCCAATTGAGCTTTTTTCATTAAGATACTGTTTTAAGGTTGTTTTGCAGCAATAGTAAAGTACTTTAGGTATGAAACACAACATAAATATACTTTAAGTAAATGCGTTCAATGCTACTTTCAATATCATCAGTTGGCATTTGTCTGACATACATTTTCAGCTGATGACTTTATAAGAAAAATCATTCTCGTCCCTTCATTGTAGACTAAACTTCAACTCCAGCTTCTCAGAACTCAAATTTGTATTTTATCTACAAATTAATTTTGTTCCATTTTTTAACTGTATTTCTTTTCTTTGAAAAGATGTTACACAAGAACAGCTTCATATTTTGCCAACAATGTGAAAATAATAAGAAGAAATTAAAACTAAGATGCTTAAAATTAAATTTCAGTTGTAGTGCTGTGTTCAAAGTGTAAAAAGAGAATTTGACGAACATTTACAGGCTACATAAGACCAAAACAAAGAGTAATTTTAAAGACAATGTTCTATGTAAAGTCCAAGAAAATAATTTAATAAAACAGAATCAACAACATCTTCAAATACTTGATCATCCTTCAGAATTTTCATTATTTTTGACAATATTACAACTCCTCTATAGTTTTATTTTCAGGCCATTTAAAGAGTTATCAACATTGAAAGAGTCTTGTTATGGCAAAAATAAATTCTTAATGACACATTAATGGTGTGTATGCATACATATAATATAAACACATAAAGAAAAGTAAACACACACAAAATACATGTATATAAATAATAATACATAATATATGTGTATAGCAATTGATATGTGAATGTACAGGAATGACACATGGAACTCCAGAAAGCACTCAAGAATTACAACCTATATTAACTTGCAATGAATATTCATTAGGCCGTTCAGGTAAGTGCATTCCAGTTTCATTATTATAACCAATTCCTTCAGCATCTCGCCTAGCTTGCCTGAGAACTACACCTCCTTGATCTCTTAACCGCACTGCAGCTCTATAAAATATTGTGTCTTTTGCATTGTATTTCATACAGTTATCTATGATAAGATTGAAGTCTTCTTCAAACTCACTGAGGTTTTTATAGCCTTGAGCATCTAACCGTTTTCGCATGGTAGAGAAATCCATAGGATGTTTAATATGATCCAAATAGTCTGGAACCTTTGAATAAATATTTAAAACACGAATGGGTAAAATTATCTTATTACAGACAAAGTAACATTAGCTATTAACTGATCTACATTTTCTAACATATTTTGTAACACCTCAAATCAAGAACTTCAAAACGTGGCTTAGAATTGCTCATCTTGATATTGCAAACGTTTGCATGCCAACTGAAGTTTACGTATTACAGGATTCTGCATCTTAGGTAACAAGTTGGAGCTCTACTAACAGATGCTGAAACTACATGTTTTTAGAATTCTGTGTTTTTATGTACATATTATACGTGTATGCATACACATACTTACAAATATATGTATTTATACATACGTACACATATGTACAATATATACGTGTGCATGTAGTACATGCACACTCGTATATATACACAATTTATATAGACATGTATACGGTCTACATGTTATTTATACACATGTATAAATGTATTGTATATGTACGTATGCACACACACACACACTTTAAGTTTATCTGGTTTCCCACTGAATGAAAAGGAATTTCACCTGCAGGTAATAACACAGTATCCACATTTCAATTTTTAAGACACCCTTCGAGTTTGCTTTATCAAATAATCTTATTGCAAAAGATCAATATGTATGCATGTTATTCCATACATTTCCCAGAAATTATTTTGGCATATGAGTATAAATAGACTTTCATAGCAGTAAGTCATAACTGATAATGTAAATTATCAGAATAGAGATTAAAAGGTAACGCTGGTCCCAACTCTGCATGCAATGATTTCTTTCTTGCACTTTAAGTGCCACCAAGTCATATCTAAACGTAAGGAAATACAGTTTAAAACATACCTCTTTAAGGTTCACTGGCTGAGCAAATATACGAGCAGAATCCTTTTCCTGCAGCTGATCCAGAACTGATCGCAA
Source organism: Aptenodytes forsteri (assembly GCF_000699145.1). Lineage (NCBI taxonomy): Eukaryota > Metazoa > Chordata > Aves > Sphenisciformes > Spheniscidae > Aptenodytes > Aptenodytes forsteri. The sequence goes on from NW_008794490.1 coordinate 1,641,132, forward strand.
AAGTACTGTGAATGGAGTAAGCTGAAGTTCCATAGCAACCTGTTCAATCTTGACCTAAAGAAGTAACGATGATCCAATTGAGCTTTTTTCATTAAGATACTGTTTTAAGGTTGTTTTGCAGCAATAGTAAAGTACTTTAGGTATGAAACACAACATAAATATACTTTAAGTAAATGCGTTCAATGCTACTTTCAATATCATCAGTTGGCATTTGTCTGACATACATTTTCAGCTGATGACTTTATAAGAAAAATCATTCTCGTCCCTTCATTGTAGACTAAACTTCAACTCCAGCTTCTCAGAACTCAAATTTGTATTTTATCTACAAATTAATTTTGTTCCATTTTTTAACTGTATTTCTTTTCTTTGAAAAGATGTTACACAAGAACAGCTTCATATTTTGCCAACAATGTGAAAATAATAAGAAGAAATTAAAACTAAGATGCTTAAAATTAAATTTCAGTTGTAGTGCTGTGTTCAAAGTGTAAAAAGAGAATTTGACGAACATTTACAGGCTACATAAGACCAAAACAAAGAGTAATTTTAAAGACAATGTTCTATGTAAAGTCCAAGAAAATAATTTAATAAAACAGAATCAACAACATCTTCAAATACTTGATCATCCTTCAGAATTTTCATTATTTTTGACAATATTACAACTCCTCTATAGTTTTATTTTCAGGCCATTTAAAGAGTTATCAACATTGAAAGAGTCTTGTTATGGCAAAAATAAATTCTTAATGACACATTAATGGTGTGTATGCATACATATAATATAAACACATAAAGAAAAGTAAACACACACAAAATACATGTATATAAATAATAATACATAATATATGTGTATAGCAATTGATATGTGAATGTACAGGAATGACACATGGAACTCCAGAAAGCACTCAAGAATTACAACCTATATTAACTTGCAATGAATATTCACAGCTTGCCAAAAGTAAAAATGGAATGGTGTTTTTATAAACAAGGACAATTAAAGACTCATATGTGCAAACATTTTGCTTTCACAGTTTTCATATAAAATGTTATCCTTCTGCATTATCGCTTCCTCAAATCTCTTCTCCCAGCAATGTTAACTCTAGAATGCCATAGGACTTAGATGCAGCTTTTTTTTTTTCTTCTTTTTTTTTGGTGACAGAAGAATAAAAGTGCTACTCAATATAGGCACATGTATTGGAAAAACCTGAAGAGAACAAATTTTCTACAGTTCTTCAGAAACCAATTGTCTTTGCAAGTCTAACAGAATGGCTTGTTAAATAATTTCTCTACACCAGTCCACGCAGCATGGGCAACAAACAGGAGGAGTTGGAAGCCACCATGCTGCTAGAAAGCTACGATCTACTTGCCATTACTGAAACTTAGTGGGACGAACCCCATGACTGGAGTGTTGCTATTGATGGCTACAAGCTGTTCAGAAGACAGGCAAGGAAGGAGGGGCGGAGGGGTTGCCCTCTACATCAAGAAATGGATAGATTGTGAAGAGCTGTCTCTGAAGAATAGCCATGAGCAGGTTGAAAGCTTATGGGCAAGAATTAGAGACTGAGGCAACACAGGGAACCTTGTGGTTGGTGTGTACTACAGGTTGCCTGATCAAGGGGAGCCTATTACTCCAGCTACAGGAGGCAGGTACAGGTACAGCTCACAGGCTCTTGTCCTGCTGGGGGACTTCAAGCACCCCGACATCTGCTGTAAAAGTAGCGTGTCGAGCTGTAGGCAATCCAGGAGACTCCTGGAATGCATCGAGGATAACTTCTTAAGCCAGGTAATAAGACAGCCCTACCAGAGGGGATGCAATACTGGACCTGTTTGTTACCAACACAAGTGAGCTAACTGGAGACATCAGGATTGGAGGCAGCCTGGGCTGCAGTGATCACGTACTGGTGGATGATCACAGTCCTGAGGGATATGGGTCAGGTGAAGAGTACAGTCAGGACCCTGAATTTTAGGAAAGTAAACTTCCAGCTGTTCAAGGACTTAGTCAATAGGACCCCCTGGGAAACTGCCCTCAGGGACAAGGGAGCAGAACAGAGCTGGCAGATCTTTAAGAACGTTTTCCATAGAGCGCAAGTGCTCTTGATCCTCAGCTGTAAGGAATCAGGAAAGGAAGGCAAGAGACCAGCACGGATGAGTCAAGACCTGCTGGTCAAACTAAAGGGCAAGAAAGAAATGCACAGGCAATGGAAGCAGGGACAGGTATCCTGGGAAAAGTATAGGGACACTGCCCGGCTGTGTAGGGATGAGGTCAGGAAGGCCAAGGCACGGCTGGAGCTGAACTTGGCAAGGGATGCAAAGAATAGGAAGAAGGGCTTCTACAGGTATGTCAGCCAGAAAAGGAAGGTCAAAGAAAGTGTACCAACCCCCACCCCGATGAGCAAGACTGGCAAACTGGTAACAACGGACAAGGAGAAGGCTGAGGTACTCAACAGCTTTTTTGCCTCAGTCTTCACTGGCAACCTCTCTTCCCACATCTCTCGAGTGGAAGGACTGCAAGACAGGGACTGGGGGAGCAAAGTCCCTCCCACTGTAAGAGAAGATCAGGTTCGTGACCACCTGAGGAACCTGAACATACATAAGTCTATGGGACCTGATGACATGAATCCCAGAGTCCTGACGGAATTGGCTGATGTAGTTGCCAGGCCACTCTCCATGACATTTGAAAAGTCATGGTAGTCAGGTGAAGTCCCTGGTGACTGGAAAAGGGGAAACATAACCCCCATTTTTAAAAAAGGGTAGAAAGGAGGACTCTGGGAACTACCGACCTGTCAGTCTCACCTCTGTGCCTGGGAAGATCACGGAGCAGATCCTCCTGGAAGCTATGCTAAGGCACATGGAGGACAGGGAGGTGATTTGAGACAGCCAGCATGGCTTCACCAAGGGCAACTCCTGCCTGACCAGCCAGCCTTCTATGATGAAGTGGCTTCATCAGTGGACAAGGGGAGAGCTATGGATGTCATCTATCTGGACTTCTGTAAAGCCTTTGACATAGTCCCCCACAACATCCTTCTCTCTAAATTGGAGAGATATGCATTTGATGGATGGTCTGTTTGGTGGATAAGGAATTGGTTAGATGGTCACATCCAGAGGGTAGTGGTCAAC
>NW_008794490.1:1645109-1646978 GCF_000699145.1 Aptenodytes forsteri
ATGCCCCATCCCTGGAAACATTCAAGGTCAGGTTGGATGGGGCTCTGAGCAACCTGATCTAGTTGACGATGTCCCTGCTCATTGCAGGGGGGTTGGACTAGATGACCTTTAGAGGTCCCTTCCAACCCAAACCATTCTATGATTCTATGTTAATTTTAGATATTTTAAACAGTTTGCGTGAGTGCGTGCATGCACCTATGTTTCTTGATCCTACATGATCAAAGACTGCAGTCTTTCTATCGCAAAAACTGCATGAGAATACGTAAACTATCTTTCCTTCAGAAAAGTTTCACCAAATTAAAAGGTACTCCATTTACCTGTTCTCTTTTTAATTTTTCACGCTTACGTATAAGTTCAATCAACAAACGCGCTCTTTCAAGATCGTGGCGCAGCCTTTGCCAGTACTTCAATTTCTCTTTTAAGGCTTGCATTTCTTCATCATCTTCCCTCTAAGAAAAGAATCAAAAGGTTTTCATGAAATGAAAAACGCTAACTTCTTTTTATAAGTTAGTTTTATGCAATTACAGTACGTATTCACAGGAAAGGAGAAACTACTGTCATAGTTACGGCACTTGGTCATAAGCTTCACACTGCAAGAAAAGAAAGTCTCTGGTCAGTTTATCTTCTAGAGTTTCTCAACCGTCTAGCTGAAAACAAAATCTATAAACTGGAAAGCAATCCTATGGTGAAGGCTATTTACATCAGAAAAAGCAATACAGCAAACAAAAACGTAGCAGTACAACAAGCTGCAAAATAAGATTCGGTATTTTCACATCAAAATCCAAACCAGGGGAACATCATCAGCATCTTCAGAAACTCAAGCCTGGTAGAAACAAATTATTGTTCTGCAGTCCACCTTCCCTGCACCCAGGAGAATTAGGACGCACTTGTAACAGAACAAAATCATTATGACTTCTGAGGACAGAAAATGAAAAGCAGTTTATTAAATAATATAACAACTTCAAATGGTACTGCAAATGCGTAATGCAGTAATACAACCTTTCAGTGAATGGATGAAAAAATTTAATTCACACATTTTTATGAAGAAGTAATGTTTAAACACTTGCAGTATTTAGTTTGATTTGTACATACAGAAAACAGACCCTTTCTTGTTTGTTTTTACTATTCTTTGTAAGAAAAAGAAGGATATTGGAATACTACCTATAGTATTCAAATGGTACTGGTAATTCACCAGAAATAAGGCCATAAAAAAAGTAGAAGTCCTGATATTAGTACCAAGTACACAAAAGAAACATTTGCTTTGGAAAAGTATTACATTTAAAATGAACGTTTTATAAAAGAATCTCAGAAGGAGATCCACAGCTTTGTATGCTTGCCTGTAACTAGCATAATCCAATATAAACTTGGTAAGTAATCATCATGGTGGTTTTTTTTAAAACTAAAACAAACAAACAATAAATTCCATAAATTATAAAAAATAGAAGACAGAGGAATAAAGAAAACTGGCTAATCAGATTAACAATAATCAACATTACAAATTGTTACACTCAAAGCAAAAGCTTCCTTAACAGAAAAATAATTTAGAAGTATCATAGGTCCTCTAAAGGAAGCTTGTGCAGTTTTTCAGACAGAAGGTTCTAAAAATAGAACTGCAAAAACTGGCAGTTTAAAAATAATCTAATAGATTTGCAAGTGCTATGATTCTATGATCTGCATCATATTTTATTGCTTTATACACTTTGTAAAAATAAAGGCATGTACCTGTGGAAGCTATAAGGTTAGTTTTATTCAAATCTCTGACTTCACTGAAGTTGAAAATCCTTAATCCTCAACTATCTCTGTATTACAATATAGCAATCTGGAAACAGTTTGTTCCTCTTTTAAAAAAAAAAAAAAAAAAAAAACCAA
>NW_008794490.1:1647114-1671297 GCF_000699145.1 Aptenodytes forsteri
TTTTAAAAAAAAAAAAAACAAAAAACCAACCCACAACAATAAACCCACACACAAAAAAGACCGAAAAATTGTAGCTGGAAACTTTTCGTTCCCTTTCCTAATGACTATATTACTACTGAGTTATCATTTCTTTTAAGGAGTTAAGTCTTGACTTGGACACAATAATTGAACTGTTGAGGGTCAGAATAGTTCAAAGTAAATATTGACAGCACAAATATTAATACGCACATTTTCAACTCCTTAGAATTCTCAGAGACTCACTGAATTAGAAAGTCTACACTGCCACTAATTGCTGTTCTCCTACTCCCCTTCATTTCTGATTACAGATCCCATGTGTGGAAAAGCAACCTAACTGTTAACTGACATAGCTATACTTTTTTTTCATAGTTTTACTGTTTTTCAGGACCAAAATTAAGTTGTGGCTATTGCTAAAAGTGGAAGGCTTGTCCTCTCTTTGCTTGCAGCCATTCAGAGTCTGCTCTTTTGCCCTATGTAATTGCATAGTTCATGAAACTGGGGAACTGACCCTGTTGAAAGCTAAGTCAACAAAACCATATTAGTTTTAGGGTGGGTCAGGAAACTTAAATACAACAAGAAAAAATATGTTACTTTGTTAGACCAGGTCTTGGGGTAGTTCATTAGAGACTTAAGTATTTGGCTAAAGCTGAAGGTGCAGTTGCGCTGTTTTTAAAAAATAAAAAAAAAAAGACTATTCTTTTAGTTGAATCAGTTGTTTGACCAATTTCATTCCATAAAATAGGCAGGTAGGTGTAAATCTGCAGATGTGACCCTAAGTATCAAGAGCACCTTGTTTGCTTTTTTTTTGTGCACACGTACACTCCCTTCTTGAACGTCACTCCGTCTTGGGGATTAATAGCAAGCCTCCAATTTTTTGACACTTCTGTGCAAAGTAATGTTGGCAGACACGTTTATAATAGCTAAGATAAACCTCCTTTACCCTAACCTATTTATTACCTGACATACAACTTATACCTTAATTAGATTAAAAGATCCAGGCAAGCTGAAAAGAGCATGATGCACTGGTTTCCAATATCTAACTAGTAAAAACTTGGATAAAAAGAATTCCTTGCAAAATTTTTAGTTTTCAAAAGCTTTCTGACAAGGAAAGTTTCTATTAACTTCCTGGTAGAGTTCTTCTTCCAAATCTTTCTTTCTGTAACAAAGCCAGAAGTTTCTTCTGGCTGACTACACAAGAAAAGCCTAGAAAGAGACTCTGTGGTATTTTCTGGTGGACTTAGTTCTTGCTGAACACCAAATATTATCTAGAAAAGCTAAACCTGACACATTTATTAATACTGAGGAAAGAGGGAGACACTTCTAAGTCTACACACAGAACATGCATCAACTGAGAACTGGTCTTCAGCTCTAACTCCTGCCATGAGTATATTACCAGTCTCTGCATGCTATTAGGAATCACGTCAGCGTACCAACAGTTCACTCCTTATGCTGGATGTTAATACATGGGGACAGCCTCACTCCCTACAGGGACTGTAACTTAATATGAGCCAAACAAAAACAGAATTACAGTGATGAAATTGGATCTTGATCAACACAGTTTTATCAAGACCCTCTGCTGGCACTTGTACGCCAATCGGTCAAAACCATTTTGTGGTTGCAACTTGTGTTCTTACTGAAATCTTCAGTGCAGATATGACCTTAAGTCACCAGCACCTTCTACTTTGTTTCTCCAAACAGCGGTTTTAAACCAACCTCACTACAGCAGCAACAAGCTACTACACTTAAATTTCACACCTTATTTTTATTCAAGCATTCTTTAAGTACAGAAAAAAACTAAAATAATGGGGATGTAAATTTATTAGTGTATTTCCAATACCTTTCCTGAATTTCTAGGTGGAGAGAGAAGTGACAGTATAAACCATTCTTTCAGAGGGTTGGCTCCTTGTTCCTGCAGATGGTAAGGTAGTATATAAGCCAAGATCTTTTTGCCTGGTTTAGAACTGTTAGTTGATGTAACATCACCTTCAAAAGCATATCATAACTGAGCTCTGAAACACGTTCATTAGGAAGTAATTCTAAATCATGGAACGCTTCCCCCCCTGCCAAATTTGTTCTAGTAAACAAACATTGGAGAGGGATCAAAGCCACCTTCCACTTGGCATCCTGAAACCATTTTCAGGATTTTGGTTCCTCATCTTAACATTTCTTTTCAGTTTAAATAATAATTTAAAAAAAAAAAATCTCCCCTGAATCAGTGTTTATGTTCCTTTGATTGACTGAAAACCTATTTAGGTTTCTTGACGTTCTGACCTCTCACACAAAATAAGGTAAAAAGAATTTTCCCATCTAGACCGAAATGAACAAAACAATCATCTATATCTCAAAATGCTGAGGCATTCGCACAACAGCTATGCCACAGCTGTTTATTAAAGTCTTCATTATGGTTTGGCTTATACTTGGAGTAATGAAGATGAGTAATGCATCAAATGCTTTGCAGTTATGACTACTTTAATAGGTATTATAAATACATATTGAAGATGTATGGAGAAGACACAATGCCATACACAGGATACTTGCTACTCACTGAAAAGCACTACCTACATATTTTTCATTAAGAGAATCATTTAATACTCAGCTTTGCTCAAAACTTGCTTTTTCTATTCAAAAGACAAAGTAAATTTCAATTCTAGGTTTTTAAGCATAAAGTCTCAGAAGTGCCCCAATTTTTAATAAACCAATATAAACTGTTTCCAATTAATTTAGAAAATATTTTCATTATTTTCTTACTTAAAAATAGTGCATAGTTCTGAAATTAGAAAAGAAAGAAATAGTGTTTGTACAGGAGTGTGAACAGGCAAAGGGATTTTAAACAGCCCTTATCTAAGACTTATTTTATTATAATCAAACATCAATTATAAGAATTGTTTTATTTTGGTAGTTACTATTTAAATATTTAGAAATGTTGCCGTCCCATCATGCCATCTCAATAGGAAAAGTACTTCCCAACTACCAACCAGCAAGTATAATTTTTTCAGACACTAACTATAGCCTAGGTCTATACTGCACGAGCCCAGGACTTCTGTGCTTGATTTTATTATTTTTAAGGACTCAAGCTCATTTAAATAAAAAAAAAAAAGGCTACTATCTGAATAAATTCATTTCAGCTATTATTAGGTAACTGTCAGGCACCACTCTTCAGAATAGAAACTTCTCATACAGAATTAAAAGATTAATCAAAGATTAAATGTAGAATACAAAATATTTTAGAGAAGTTACAACCCAAAAAATAGTATTAAAATGGAGTAATATAGAAGCAATGAAAGAAAGATAAACAAGTGGCCAATTTATATTCAAAGTTAATTCCACCCAAAAGGAATCCACCTAAATTCCAATTTGAGCAGGTCAGCTATGACGAAAAGCTGAGGTAGCTGGGACTGTTTAGCCTGGAGAAGAAAAGGCTCGGGGGGGAATCTCATCAATATGTATATGAATACCTGAAGAGAGGGTGCAAAGAAGGCAGAGCCAGGCTCTTTTCAGTGGTGCCCAGTGACAGGACCCAAGGCAATGGGCACAAACTGAAACACAGGAGAGTCCCTCTGAACATCAGAAAACACCTTTTTTTTTTCAAGAGCTGTCTGGACGTGGTCCTGGGCAACTGGCTATAGGTGGCCCTGCTTGAGCAGGGAGGTTGGACCAGATGACCTCCAGAGGTCTCTTCCAACCTCAAGTGTTCTGGGAATTATTAATTATTTTATTTCCATGAAAAGCCAAGAAAAGAAACACACACAAAAAGGACAGAACAAATAATTAGGGAGCAGTGTTGACCATGGTATTTTTATGACTACATCAATTATTGACTTAGCAAATAGCAACGCAATTCAAAGAAAAATAATAGTTAAGCTTTAAAGGGGGGAAAAAGTCTCAGTTTAATACAAGTAAATGATTATAAAATGCATTCTTAAGTTCTAGAGGCTATTTTACAGGAACAATTCCACTGGAAGTCAAACACCTGGAGAATGGAAAGAACACAGCCAACTACATTTTCAGTTCAATTAAAAAAAGTAACTGGGATGCAGTAAGAATTTCCACATCATGATGCTTTACAGCATTTCAAGGTCTACACGCATGGATCCATATACAGAATTCAGAAGTTTTCATTATTTTCAAAGCCACCCAGTGACTTGAAACCAAAACAGTAAAAGACCTGCCAAAATCTCTAATGCTCCTGAAGAGCTGTTAATATTACAAAAATGGGAAGCAGAAGAGTACCTCTTTCTGAATCTGACACACATCTGGAGTGACTGTTTTTCTGTTTTTCAGCAATTCTGACTGGTAAATGTGTACAACTTTAACCAACCTAGATGTATTTTAGACAGGATGAGTTTTACGTGAACAAAATATCAGCATGAATTTATGCTTGTCTACAATCTCACTTAACTATGTCAAAAGTGAAACTAAAGTTGAAACAGGTCTTCAAAATTCATCAACAACTTGCTCTTTGTTCTGTTATTACTGAACACGGTGGGCAATAAGGATCTGAATTAAAAAACTGTAATCTAGCATGTCTAACCTTTACTCTGTAAACCCCACTGTTTTTCTCAGTTATAAAAGTGTCAAAGACGACATTTGCTTTGCATCTTTTGATGAATTTAAAATAAAATTTATTTTTTATCTTACTAACTCAGAGCACATTGAGGAATGAGTTCCAAAAAGACACAATACTAGTCAATGAACAATGGTATTAGGGTAGTTTTGTTGACAGCATTTTTGTGAAACATTTAAGTGAAACAAAAGAAAAACCCACACAAATATATATATTTTTGTCATATCTCACAAATTAAAAAGGATTAGATAATGTCCGATTTCCAATACAGGTCATATTACTTAAGAATAAGGTAAAGAATTTACTCAGTGCTGATTAAGAGAAAGTTTTTACTCTGTGCTATGTTTCCTGGTTAATTTTTTACTCTATGAAATAGAGATTTTCTGATTTCTTCTTATAAGTAAAAAGTTTGTCACATACCTGTTGTGTGTTTCTTTGCGACTGTAAACTGGACTGCAGCCTTCTCAAGAGAGGAACACCATTCCTAGACAGTCTTTTAAGCAACCAGTAACTGTGCACTCGTTCAACAAACTGCTTCTTCCGCTGAATGGCCACCTGATTCATAATCTTATTTAATCTAAAATATGGAAAAACTGATATTGTATTTTTTTTGAAGCAAAACATAAAATGTATTTGTCTATGAAGTTAAACATCAGATATATATGAATGTATAACGTAACAACAGCAGCGATCACCATATTACTAATTTCTTTTAATGACATCCCTTTCAGTACAATTATTTCTGAGCAGTAGGTTACAATCAAATACAGCTGCTTGACACTGTAGTTTCTACCAAATACGTTAAGGTACTTTATAAAGCTAAAAGGCATCAATTTTTTCACGATCATTATCTCAAGAGCAATCCCAGATTATGGCTGAGAATAAAGCTTTATGTGCATTTTAGAATAATTTTCCTATTGAAAATAAATCAGAAATAAAGCTCTAAATCCCTACAAACGTTTTCAGATCATTTGTTGCCATCTTCACACAAAATTAGTAGTTTATTTTAAAGACAATATATCTTCAAACTTTTTACATAAAAACATGCAACAGAAAGCTTGTACTACTCATATACTAACATTAAATTTTTGGTAAATAAAACGAACAAAAAAATGTAAAATGGAAGAACACTTATGATTTTACCCCACACATATGATTAAAATATCCACACAGGAAAGATGCAAGAGAGGACGATACAAACAGTTAAGCAAAATGTCTTGATTAAATAAATAGTATTTTCTCCAAACTTGTTTTTTAATAGATGCAAATACTGTTTACATATACTGTTTACAAACACTCTAGGAAAGTGCCATATGAACATCACACGCAACAACCTCGACTACTATTTTTTAAATAACGACACGTTAAAATGTCAAAAGTCTCACACACGACACTAACCTTTCAAAACTTACATTCAAAAAAAGTTTATCTCAAACAGATCTTCAACTCTCTGTGCCTACAGAATCTTGAAATCATGGCAAAAATATGAAAAAAAAGTTGATGGTTGTAGAATGAAAAGGTTTTGTCACTGTATGATATTGCAGGGATTTATCACTGGTGGCAGCCCTTGCAAAATTAACACAAGATGGCCCAAGGCACCAACTACCAGTATTGTTAGGGGGATTGTTCATTCATTTGGGGGCAGTGGCAAGTTGGAGAGAGAGAACAGGACTTCCCCGAGCTGGACGTAAGACAGAGTTACAGAAAGGATATATCAATGAACAGAAATCTGTTAATTCTTCACGCAGTATATCACTACCCACAGAAAAATTCTACAATGGATAGTAGTAGGTTTATCAGAGATTCTCCAATAAAATTTAATACCAAAATAGGCAAAATTAAATTCAAGAAGTGCTTGATTTGTAGACCACTACCATGAGATGTTTAAATAAAAAATCAGGAACATATATATATATATTAGTATTTTTCTGCTTTTTCCCTTTTAATATTAGGAGTAAAGCAGTTTGTCAGGTAAGTGGTAGAAAAAAACTAGTGAAATACCTAAACAAAATGTAAAGCTATAAGTAAACCTTGGTTAAAATGATTTTTAAGAATAGCTGGGAAACATGAATGATATTTTTCAGCCAGACATACAAATGATTCTACCCCGAGTTCACCCCAGGTCATCTATCCCCAGTTGTTTTTTCTGAGCTGCGTAGAAGGTAAGGTGCAAGACGTCTACTCAGTGCTACACTAACTGTAGCTACAGAGCTTTGAGTCATCACAGGGTAAAGGCAGAGCAAACACAGGTTTTCTTCAAAATACAGCGCCATTGTGTCCTTCAGTTCTTCAGTGACATTGTTTTTCAATTAATAACTAAGCCAGTTAGGCATTCTTGAAAAATTTTAGCTTAACTTAAAGCTTAGAAAGTCTGCAGATGGACTTAGGACTGTCTTGTAAGTCTTTCACTGAAGGGCAGAGGCAGGCTCCACAAAGACTTACTCAATGCAGAACAGGCCTTGATGTGACCATATTAAACTTCAAACACAACAGAATTACAGTTAATCTTAGAATGCAATCACAGTCAAATAATTACTTTCACATCTCTCTCTTGGAAAGAGCAAAACCCACTGAACTGAGTCAAAAAAAGCAAAGCCAAACATATACCTATTTGGAAAGATCAGAGAATCTAACTTAACATGAAGAAAGAGGCGTTGGCTTCATGCCCATCAGATGTGGCAAGACTAAGCAAACATCTTTAATTACAGCTTTAAGTACATTTGCCCATTCACATAACGAACCATTCTATTCATAGATAATTATAATAGTAAAATGCTAGAATAAACTTAGGGAAGATGTTCACAGAAGATATTCTCCAACTCTAAAAATACGAATAAACAGAAGGTAATTTGGAGTGCAGAAACTACCTAACAAGGGGTAGAAATCTACTCCTCTCTGCCTTCCCTCCAAATAAAACCAAACAAATACTGGCAGTTCGTATTTCATTTAGACAGCAGACTTTGGTAGTGGCAATATACCACCAATCACCCCTTAATTTCTCAAAATACAGAGGTCAGAGGCTCTTCACATGGCAGATATCCACAGAGCCTCTACACTATGATCTTATTGATACAACAAGGATGTAACATCTGCTGTTAGACCCTAAGAACCTACTCATTACAGCGCAGTTCTTTGATCATCTTTTTGCTTAGTCAGGTACTCCCAGGTAGACTTTTAGTGTCCGAAACGCTTTAAATTTTGACAGACAATACAACCATTTTGGGAAAATAAGACACGATTCGTCCACTGCTGTAGAACGCTAGAAGTAGCACAGACTGGGTACTGATTTTGAAGCTCCCACCCTTGAGAACACTACCATATTGGGAAAGAGGTTCTCACAAAGATACGTTCAGCTGCAGTGAAGCTGAACACAAGCATGAAATAAGGCACATAAGTATGCACCAGTCCTGAGCAAGTTCCTTTCTGCTACCTGAGCTTGAACTAAATTTGTAAATGTTGAAACTAGATTTTCACAACTAGAATTTTGAAAGTCTTTGAGGTCTTAAAGGAGCTTGCTGCACATTCCACTACCTTTTTTTCAATAGAGATGTACTTTAAAAGAAATTACTGAAGAGTAAAAAAAAAAAGTATATATTTGAGGCAGGTAAGGGAGAGCTGTTTGAAAACTTTATAGTTTTGCAATCCAGGATCTGACCTGCACAAGACAGGATTAACTGCTACACTACACTGACAAGTCCCCCACGCAGAGGCAAGGCTTACAGAACTTAGGTCACCTCCCAGAACTACACACAACACCTCAGCAAAGGCATTTTTTTGCTAAAGTATCAGTCCACCCTATAACTTTTTCCACATACAAGAATATCAGGAAAGAACAGCTTTCTGTAGTGTTTTATTTTCTAATGGCAAGTCAAGCATAGTAAGTACTGGGAGAAAAAAAAAAAATCAGATACTTAAAACGCACATTAAACACAAGTGTATCAATTGAACCTGTGCTTTCTCTTCAGAAAAAATAGACCAATCTCACTGCAATGAGCAATCTCATTACTTAATAATTTTTTATATCTCTGTTAAGATTGCCAAATAAGTGCAAGACTACTATTGAAGACAGCTCACAAAGAAGAGAATGTAGGAACATACATCTGGAAGATACTACCAGAGTTACTGTCTTCCCTATCACAACTGACTTCAGATACGTCAGGGGAAAAAAAAAGCCACAACTATAGTGACTACAGAAAGCAAGCAGGGAGACAAGGGAGACAAGAAGTGTTCTTGCTGTCCAGGTTCCACATGGAACAGAGAATTTGTTAAGACAAAATTCCCACGGAGCATCCTGAAATGGACCGTGTCAAGTGGTAAACACTTTTCTCTCAAAACATTTAAATACAATTAAGCTAAACCCAGAGCAGAACAGTTCTTACACTGTAACTTGCTGCAGCCTGAACCACTGTTCTGAGGCCTTAAGAACAGCTCAGTGTGGCTCACAGTACGCTGTTTTCTCCCTCATCAGTTATTTAAAATAAAGTACATTGAAAGAAGAATTTGAAAATTCTTAAAAAGGTGGCTGCGTTCCCATGAAATTCAGTAGCTGCTGTTATGTAACTGGTCCCACAAAAGCATTAGGTTTCAAGCTGATGACCACTGCAGCCTTTTGATGTTTTGGCACCACCAGTCATACTCCCTCTTGTTTTTTCCTTTTTTTGTGGGCTACATTCCAAGACTACACAGATGTCAAAACATTTTTCAAAACTGTTTTATTTGTGCCACAGGCAACTGAGAAAGCCAGTACTACTTCCCTTCCCCAGCCCCACTTGTATCCGACCGTAAAACACTGTGATGTGCACTACATACATGATACAGAGGTATCGTACATTTCCCTGCTTGTCTTTAAAAAGGGAAAGGTCCCTTTTCAACTGAAGTTTTCAAATAGCACCTGCAGTTCCCAACCTGAAACCAAAGTTAAGGCTAAAGTGTAAATTATGGCATTAGGAATACGCTGCATTTACAAAAGCAACAGAAGGATGAGGACAGGAAACTGGTTTGTTTTGAAAGGCTAAGACAGACTCAAATAATTTCATTTAAAATGGAAGTTAATACACAATAGCTTTGACGAGAAACTGTAATTTATCAGCTGATCTACACTAGCCCTCTCCTCATACGGGGACATTTGATGGATAATCTACCCCTGGTGATACTCTTAACGCACCGGTCAAAGCATTCAGAGAAAGCTGAGTGTTACTCAGTCCTGCGTTTCCTCATCTTTTAGATAAATGCATAAAATAATTTTCGTCAACATACGACATATGCTCTTGTCGTATCAGCAATCTCACAGCTTCCTCCTTCCTACTCGTGACTGCCTTCCTCTCCCAGTTTCAGTTACATGTCACTGGCAACTACAGCAACTGGTTACAAGAAAAAGTGAAAACAGTATTTTTGGTGACTAATGATGCGGCAGTTCAATGTAAGAAAGCCAATGAGAGATAATCAGCCAGTTTTCTATTAATCATCACTAACCGCTCCACAGACCAAACATGCTTTTTAACCCCACAGGTATCATTTTAGTATTACAATATATGAAGACTTCTATAGCATCTCTCCATTCTCAAGTTTTCAAAATACAAACTGGAGAGAAAATTTTCTTAAGTATGTGATATTGCCAGTATTATTATAGTAACTCAGGCAGAAGGAACTTAATATGACAATCTGTAAGATTAAGTAAGATCAAATACCCACTAAAACTAATAAATTTTTAGACATGAACTAAACCTAGTATTTTAATTACTATAATTGGCCTGAGCCGCCAGTTTCATCAATTTGTTATTTTGAATCTTCCTTTATCCAACATAGCTGTATTAAAGGTACATGCAAAAGACTAGCAAAATTAAATTATACTCTGTAAAATTTTATTTAATATCACTAGAATACCAGTTTCTCTTGAACTACGGTAATACTCAATCAAATGATGTTCCACTTTACTGGGCAAATAAAATACCCCTATTTTTCAACACAAAGATTGCAGATATGGTTCTAAAACCTGTCAGAACAAAACATAAAAAAATCTAAATTGAAGAAATGGTAACAAAGTAAACTGAGTTCCAAGAACATTTGAATTTTCAAGCCTTGCTCATCAAAGTTCCACAGAACATACTGAGACTCATAGGAAGCAGGAAAGACACAAAAATTACCTACAGACAGTTAGAGTAATTCCACTGACGCTAACTGGAAGAGAATTAGCAGAAAAACAGAATAAAAAGCTATGAAAGTGTCTATTTTGGGAATTGGAATTAACTCTGGGGCCTTGCCAACTATTCCTCCTAGCTCCACATCCAAAAACTTCAGCTTTCGAAGATGAGAAAGCCTGCTTGGACAGATGAAACCCTACTCTTCCCACACAGCACCTTTGGCAGCAGCTGCCTATCAAACAGTTTTTGTAAAACCCACCTTTCAATACACTTTTTAATTAAAAAAAAAACCACAACACAAAACCAACAGTGGAGAGAGAGTTTTGTTGCTGTCTGTATGTTATCCCCTCCCTCAATAAAAAGTTCAAGTTACTATATGAATTCTTAACTAAAAAAAACCCAAACAAACCAACCCTTTTGATCAGCTTTAAAGACAACATAGATAGATAAATACTCAAAAAACTGGAGTCCATTTGCATGTCTATTTCCTTTTGAAAAAGAGTAAGGATAAGGTTTCTTTTGTACCTAGCAGAAGCCAGCTATGTACTCAACAGGGTACACATCAAATCCTGAAAAGACTGACAATGATTTCATTGAAACTTCTGTGCAACACAAGTCTGCAGAATCCCCATGTGACGAATACACACTTCCTTAACTATAACTACCTTCCAGCTTTTGTATTGAAGATTTGAAGAAACAGGAATGTCCCGTTCCCGAATCACTTCCCTTACTAGTCTAATGCAGTGTTTAATCATCTTCACAGTTATTCTTTTTTGTCTGTATGTTTTAAAATTCTAGCTATTGAATTTGCCTTTCCCTGCTAGGTTGAGAATCCAACAGTATATCTATTGATACATCTTCTGAAGCCTGAAAGTCTCTCCAGGCTCCTATTCTTTATCCAACATTTATTGGTATTTAAATAATATTTAATTTTGACTGAACATGTAGGAAGCACTTTTTCTTGCTTCACATGACTGTGAAACCACGTATCTATTTTTCTACTTGAGCTAACAGCTTGTAACTTTTTTCTTGGACAAGAAAGTAGAACATTGAACCTAAGAGTTAAGAAAACGCCATGTTATATTTCAGTCAATTCTCCATTAGTTATAACAAGTTACTTTGTTCCTATTCTAAGAATTAAGTTCGTGATCTTCCAAACCTTTGGATAAGGAAAAAAACAAAACCACCCCCCCACACCCTGTCATACTAGAAAACCTCCTTAGTCTTCTCAGAAAAAACACATGCATAGATTTACTTCTGCCACTTCCTATACATAATATTGAGTCATGACTTTTCCTTAAAATTTCTCAAAATATTTTTCTGTGCTTCTTTTTTTGTAGTAGTCATAACCATACCACACATGATCTTGAAACCTAATCTCAAAAGGCTAAATTCACATCCGCAGAAGAAAAAGTATTAATCAAAAATCGCCTTTTGATCTGTAATAAAAGAAATCTCAGTATTTATCTACACATTTTTGTGCGCTCTGTAACATGACTATTGAATTAAAAACTGCCAGGAGACAGTTCTTCAGACAATACATTCTGAAAATCATGTTTTTGTATGGCACTTACAAGACGCAACCCCCTCTAATTGCCACCAAAAAAATCTAATGAAAGTTCACGTAACTGGTGAAACTCAGAAGTACTGAGAAATAAAAACACATGAATTTTGATCTTCATAACTGCATTATCATATATATAATCATTGTGGACCGAAACCCTTAGAGGATGCACAGAATACTAATGATGCACCTTACAGAAATATCTAACATAATAATTTCTGTTTTAAGCTTCATTGCCCTGTAAATGCAAAATAAACAGAAGACAGAAAAGAAAAAAAAATTATATTTACACCATATTCCTATATCCATTTTGTAAAAAGGGCATATTTAAATATGAGACAGCACTTCCATCCTCTGGATTTTTAGGGGAGGGGAAAAATCACTCCTCGGACATCAATGGCTTTTAATACCAGATATACAAGTATCCTCCCCATTATTTTTACTCAGAATGAAAATCCACTTTTACAACCTATTAAATAAGTCACACGTTCTCAAACACATTAATTAATTCTTATTAAATAAGCCAACCAGAGTCAAAACAAACTAGCTTGAAAATAAAGCTCTAAAGTTACCTTATTTTATTTTTTTTAAATACCACTGAGGCAAAGCTAGTGAGCACCGCAGTAGCTCTTTTCTTGATTTAGGCAAAATTATTTTTTTATTTAAGCAAAGAGGTCAGGATGATATCAGCAGTAGTTTCCACATGTATGAGAAAGGTTTCAAAGTCAATCAATCTTACAAGAAACATCAGTGGATGGTGACTGCTGGCATCCCCTTCCACTTTACCTAGGTGATTCCATCATCTAATTAATAGGTACAGCCATAAGGCATACCTACATCATGCTCTCCTGTAATTAAACTAAGTAAATCCACATGATTTTGTGAAAGTATACATACATGTATATTCAAGGATAAACAGCTAACAGACATTAGTCTGGATTTATTCAGCTTTCAATTTTTTTGCAACACTGGCTCTAGTAGTATTTTTCAATGGCTTTTTTATGCTGCATTTTAAGCAGCATTTAATTCTCGTCCCCCACTTAAAAACTTTCTGAAGGCATTAAAAAAAAAAACCCACCACAACAGTATCCTAAAAAACATTCAAACACACCCCCAAAAGAAACCCGCAAGCCACATATATGATTAAGAAGCATCACTTGTGAATGCAGACTAACAGTGTCTCAAAGGCCTTGCAAATATTCCTTTCCACTTATATTGTGTTTTATCACTTTCTGTTCATTTATCTTTCTGGTCCATACTTCATCTTAGAGACAATAAAGATTCCTATGTCGAGATAACAAGACTACATTTAATTATTTGGTAAGAAAGTTCAGGATAGTTCAATTGGATAAGTTATAAAACAAAAGGAAATACTGGTTCTGCCTTGAGACATGCAGTAACAGAAACGCAGTTTTACTACCAGGAGCAATATGCTTTCTAACAAAAGCAAAGGTCAGTATAGAAAAATCAGTTAATGTGCAGCACATGAATGTTGATTTCTAAAGACAGCTGAAAATATTTTTTAAATGCCTCAGCAATTTTTGCTCTCAGTTATCTGCCCACTACTTACCTACTTTCATAAGGATCTTTTAATTCTCTTTCAATAATGTGATGCAACACAACTGGTGCATACAACATGGAAAACAAGTATAACACCTCATTCTTACTTATTATGAAAGTGGGGTTTTTGCTTATTTTTTGCTCTCTGTACAAGTATTGCATTTCAAATGCTTTCTTAATTTCAGACACTACAAATATACCATGTAGAAACCGAAACTAAAGATGCAAGCAAATATTTATATACTTTAATACTTAATAGAGCAATACTTGCATGAATGGTATTTTAATAAAGCGGATTACACTGTATCTCAGTGTATATTTTGAAAATATTGAAGATTAAATATTTTATGTCACATTCAACTTCCCCTCAAGTATATAGCCACAATATCCTAGTTTCACAACATTTCTGAAGAACATGAATATTGACATCGGCTTTGCTTTTCATCAAGCAATCACATTTTAAATGCCTCTTTCAACACACAAGATCAAGAGACTGCACCAAAACCAACCATGTTATTTGTACTAAAGAATCAAGCACTCAAAAGTAAGAGAAACCATAGTTTTCACAGCTAACACTGCAGCTCTTCTTCTTTGTGTATCCATGCTACTCACTTATAAAGAACAAGGATGAGCAGCAACAGGGGAAAAAAAAAATCCACAAGAAATGGAGCACAGAGCCAGTACAAAATAACTAACACAGACAAGAAGCTAGATTTAGATTGTCAAGTCAGCCCTAGAAGTTAGGATTTCCTAACTTGGAAATTCTGGACCTGCAATCTAAATAAAATACTTTTAGTATTTATTTTATTTATTTTATTTTTACATATATTTATTATATTTATTTAAATAAAATACTTTTAGTATTTTATTAGGAAAAATTTTAGAATTTATATAATATATATTAGTATTAGTAAAAATTTTAGCATTTTATTAGGAAAAAAAAAAGATCATTTAGCTACTAGGCAAAATTCAACCATCACGCATCATCAGTAGAACACAAACACTGCAAGAACAAATTTGCCACTGCCTTCAGGCAAACTAGCTGGTGGCAGCAGGAGGCCACTTTTCTGATGACCATTTGCCAACAGGTGCAGGTACTGTCTGTCCCTCCCATACAGAGGTACAGTTTGAGGGAGTGTCCTTCCCCACTCACCCCCCTCCCATAACACAGCTGCTCTGACACTCCCCAGAAACATGTGACTTTTAGACTAAGCTCATTTCTGCCTTTTTAAAAAAAAAAAAAAAGCTGATGAATGCAAGCAGTACAACATAAGCAACAATCTTCAACAGTTTCATATTTCAAGAAAAATTGAATGGAATTTCCTAGTAAAGAGACAACACACTTCCGTAACCAGAAGGCCTGATGCAAATCATATATGCATAAGAGGTTCCCCGATGGTCCCATATACTATTCCAAGTGCTAAGCAAGTTACTAAGATGACAGCACTGAAAACTGAAGTCACCTTAAGGTTCTAACATGACCTACATACGGCACGTTTGGAAGTGGATTCTTAGATTCTTAGACTTTCTAAAATACCTAGGCAACAGGATAGATAGATGCGCAGCATTAAAAAAAAAAAAAAGAAGAGACAGAGAAGCAAGCATTCATCTCCTATCATCAATAGTTAAAAACTTCTGATCCTACACTCTTAAATCAGTAGTGCACAGATGATAGTATGAGAGGCTAATAATTAGATTACAAGTGACCTACAGAATGACACTAGCTATGTAACTTAACAGCAGAAAGCTTAGAGTATGACATCTGTGTAAGAAATTCTGGCAACTGCGAAGTGTTCAGCTCTCAAAATCATTCACGACAGGCAGCAGCGTAGAAACCCGACATACAGATAAGCTGATACGGAAATTCATGAGCTACAGAAAGCTGTGTAGAAATTATGAAATATGTTGTTCTACACCAGTCTTTTTAACATATCCTGAACATTAAGATAGGTGTTTCGGAAAACAGAACTATTACAAATGGTGTTATTAAAATGCCCAGTCTTTCATATACACTCACTTATCCAGGTAAGGAAACAGCATACAATCCTTCCACCTTAAACTAAACATAAATGGCAAGAGGGTTTTCCTCAAGCTTCAGCAGGTGTGCTCAGGGGCTACATCCACCAAGTATTTTGCTCCTCACTATTATCTTCATATTTCTATACTTCCGCAGCTACCAACTCTAAAGAACCAGCTATATGCCAAGGAGACATACAGTCTAGTTATTAATGATTAAGAAAAGTACACCAAACCAAACATCTCCATCTCCTTACGTGCCTCAATTTCCAGAGAAGTTGAAAACTTGTTCATTTCAAATTCTTTAGGAAAAAAGCACTACTGTATAAACACTGAGCATACATGTTTCTTCTCTGATAATTTAAATACCTTAATTGCTCTTCCTCGAGATCTCTGGAAAGGCAAATAATGTTTCAGCTCCAAGGGAAAAAAAAGGGCATTAAAAAACAGATTAGAGAAAAGGGATCATTTAAATGAAGAATGCTGCGAAATGATCCACATCATTCATTATTAGTTTATGGGTATGTATTTCAGTCACACACACACAATTTTTCCTAAAGGGGAAAAAAAAAAAATATATATATAGCCAAAGAAAATTAGACAACTGAGATTTGGGTCTGCAGCATAATCACTTTTCCTTTTAATATGCCCATTTTTGTTTTGCTTTTAATTCAGGCATTAGTTTTCTAGGACTATGCACATTCACATTACAAAGAGTACTTAAGCAAGAGTCTCCTTCAGCTGAAGACAAACAATTTATAATAAAGCTCAACTTTAAAATAGTTTTAAACTGTGCCCATTTATTACACTTGTGATATAGAATACAGGAACTATACTTGCGTCCAGTAACATGAAACCAAGCATAAACAGCAGAAAGCTGAATCTCTCCGCAGTCTTGAGAATAAATTTAGTTGTTATTTAAAAAAAAACAGGGGAAAAAAAAAAAAGAAAGAAAGGGCTTTATATTTCTGTTCCTGGCATCTAATGACACTGTTAAAAAAAATCTGATGATAATATCCTTTTAGGGTCTGGCTTTTATGAAAGTTACCAATGGAAAGAATTGCCAGAGGTGCAACTGAGAACATGCACTCTAATCCTCAACTCTCACTTAGTTCAGCTTCTCTCTTATCTTAAAAAAACAAAACCACCAATCAGGATTGTCCTGATTAAGACAAAGCCAAATTCTTTTATAGAAACTCCCCCCTCCCACATACAACAGTACCTGTTAAAGTAACAGTATTAGTTGCTTACTGTCAACTTAAGCTTTTCTGCAGTGCATCACTAAACAAAAGTACCATTTTACCAAGCAAATTGTAACAGAGAACACCGCAATCATCTGATGTTTGTGAACACCACACAGGACCTACAGGCTGTTTGTCAAAGTCAGCCAGTAAGTAGCTATTTGCATTAACAAAACTTATTACGGGAAAGGACTGCAGTCTCAAAACATGTATTTATTTAGATTAATTCAACCACCCTTAATTGTCCACTGCCTGAGACTTGGGAGTCAGCTTTCAAAAAAACATAATTTATTTGTATTATTTTAAGAGCCCTCACTGTCTGAGCATTCAGAGTCCTGTCACAGTACAATGATCCTGCACATGAAGTGGTGCCTGTTTTGAGAAACTTTCTTAACTACTGTTCTTAAATCAGTAAGAATTTAATTCAAGGGGTAAACAAACATATTGATGTTGTAAATGCTAGAAACAAAACAAATACTCCACAAAGACAAACTTGGTTTTAGTCCCAATAGTCCAATTTTGCATTTCTCAGCCCAGTATGTCATGTCTCGAAGGTTCAGCAAAGCCAAAACTGTATCTTTCTACCCCAGAGCTTTCTGTCATTGCTCAAATCCCAGAAACAAATTATTTCCACTGTTGAAATGCATAATAACTCAGCTTAACTGAAAGAAATCTGAAAAGAGATGCCACTGTTCTAAACTAACTGAAGTTCATGCTGAGCTTTTGAATTTCTGAAATAAAGATACTAAAAAAATCTCCATTTTGCTCCAATTCTGTTATTACTAATGAAAACATCACTTGAAACATCCCTGCTTTCTGATGCGTTACTTCACTAGCCTCACCACATCTAGAGCCATCTGCCAGCCCCCCCGATCACCACTGTTAAAGTACAAAAATACGGCCTGTTAAATGTAAAGAGCAATTTCAGTTCTGGTGTTCATGCTTTATATTTGCACTCACATAACAAAAGCTCCTGTAAGAACTGCAAAAGACACGCTAATATAAAAATCAGCTTAAACAGAACTTCTCACGAAGTATAAATTCATAAGCAAAGACAAGATTAGGATTAAAACTCTGTCACATGCATTAATTCATTTTTGTTCAAACACAAACATTTTACTGAAGTTATAGGACAGATATTTGATAGCATCATTGAATGGGAGGGCACATTCATTTCAGGTTCCATGACTAAGAATACATTAACCAACTAACTTACCATCACTTACTTGCTAACTTTTCTAAAAAAAGTCTGCAAGGTACCAAATTCATCCAAACCTTGATACACACTATTGCATTTACAAAAGGAAGAATGCAAATTTAGGAAAAACCTCCGGAAAAGTTACTCTGCCCCACAAGGAAAATACTTCCTGGAGGGTTTTTTTGTACTTGTTACATAGGTCTTACAGTACAAGTTTATACTTAATTTAGGTGAGAAGAACAAGATTCAAATCATATATGCAAATGTAATTTTCATTTCGGGGCTCTTAAAATGAGGAAAAGAAGTTCAGACTCCCAAATTATGAGTACAGTTAACCTTGAGCTTGGCTGTTTTTTTAATATGAAGGTCAACTACATAGGCTATTCTGAATTCAGTGGTTAATTCTCAAAAGTACAGCGAATGACAACAACTGAGCACACCACATGATTTGGTCTGACAAAACAAAAAAAAAAAGGTTTCTGAGGACAAGACAGACCACTTACTAATTTCACTGGGGAAGTTACTGCAATTTCACAAAAGTACAATGTACGTAATTTACATTAATCCTCCAAGCTTTAAGGAAAGCATATAAGAAATGCACAAAAACTTCAAGTCGGCATCTAAAAGCATTGGTTTAAAATTGAACAGATAATTAAGCAAAGGTTTCTCTCACTTGGATTGTTTGCTTACCTCTGGGGGGGGATATAAGGAGCAGATACTGTTGGCATAACTGTACAGGGTTCAACCACTGTTTTCTTGCCCTTTTTTGTCTTTTTTCTGACTTTTGATGTAGACCTAGCAGTTCTCACTGATCCCTCCTTTCTACAAACACCATTTTTGATTTCAGCTTCTCCATAAATATTTAGAGGTCTCCGTGTGCAACCTGGTGGAGTATGTACATCGCAATAGGCAGTCTTTTTTACAGAGAATGTTGTCCCACTGCCAGTTAGTTCTTTCACAGGTTCCATTTTCATATATAGACCGGCCTTTTGAGCACACGTCACATGGAATGCAGTATAGCAGTTTGCTTTGTGGCACTGGATGCAGGCACCAACACCTTTCTGTTTACAGAGGTAGCATGTTAACTTCCATCTGGCTGGGGGAATGTTCCTGACACCATCAATTGGCTCAATAAAAACTGTATTGGCAAATCCAACTTCTGGAATCCACAAAGCACATACCACGTGTCCCCAACGATCATCATCAGTCTTTTTAAAGGCACCTCCCTTGTTTGGACACAGCACACAGTCTACAGGCCGAGAACGGGACTGCAGACAGTGTCTGCAGAGCCACTGGCCCTCGGGTATATATGGCACCCCATAGCATTCCTGATGTACTGCTAAATTACACATATCACAAAACAGGATTACATTGCTGTTCTGACATTCACCATCCATGCATATACAACACACCGCATCTTCATCAATTAAAGACTGATGATCACCCTGTTTTTGGTTCTCACAGTAAGACTCTTTTTCAAACCTATCCATAAGGAATTCAAACATATTTTGTGAAACAACTGACACTCCATCACTTTTCCGCTTCTCATTTATTATTTCTAACCACGCATAATCTTCTTCATCCATGTCATACTCAACTTCGTTATCAAGTTCTTCTGCTGACTTCTCAATGAATTTGTAATAAACTGGAGGTCTCCGAGGAGCCGAAGGGGGACTGTATTCAACAATCCGTACTTTTGGTTCTGGAAGAGGAGCTGTTGTAGCAGGTATACCATGTGAGCTGGGAAGAGCTTCATTTTTCTTTTTCACTTTGTTATTTTTATGCCGTTTGCTTCTTAGACAAACTGGTGGTCTTTCACTATTTTCTTTATTGCTGTTGCATTCACTCATTTCCTGGGCTGTAAGATCATCTTCTAATATAATCTCTAAAGGATCAAAGATACTGATCCTATGCAGGCGACCTTCAATTTCTATTTCAACCATTCTTTGAGCTTGAGCGTATGTCAAGGTTTCTCGTGTGGGGGAGTGCTTAATACTGCATGGGGAAGAAGAATGCCTTGCTGCCGATACTCGATGACATCTTCCTTTTCTCCTCATTTGGTAATGTTTACCTAAAATTAGAGCAACAGTTAATATTATAAACTCCACACATTCATATTAAAATATTAATTTTATTACAGCAAGAAAAAAACCCTTCAGTTCTATAGCCCCCAAACTCTCCACTCAATTTAAAAAAAAAAAGCCCATCACCCTTACTTAATAGGACTGCTCACACTGTTTTGTACAAATTTAACCTAATGATAAATAGATCTCCTAAGTTACAGCTTCTCTAAGTAAACACAGCTATACAAGATCCTTCATACAAAAATCCTACAGAAGACCTATCTGTAAGATTTCTGCGTGAGAAAAAAAACATTTCAGAAGTGCCACAGAAAAAAATTACACCTGTTACATTGTAAGAAAATCTTTAATATAGTATTTCCAATTACATTAAGTGTGTCTGCAGCTATTAAAGTGTGTCTCAGCTTGAATTTTCAACAGCTACATATTACTTTCTCTAGACCCCCCCCGAAAAGAACTAACATAATCGTGAAAAGAAACACAAGCTTTCCCCACAATTTTTTCCAGTGCAATTTGAAATAGTCATGTTAACAACTCAATTACTACACCTGTACTTAAAGCTAAAAAACTGCGCATACTTCCAGATTTGGCAAGTATGCAGTTTGACAGCCCTTTACTTTTTACTTTTCTCTTCTCAATTCTTAGGGAGCCTATTATTCTTTACAAAGTGAGAAGAACACAACTGAACTTGCAATGTCCAATACGGCGCAGTATAGACTGCAACTAGGAAATATTCTACCTGTAAAGCAGATTTAACTTATAGCAAAGTCAACATGCTCCCTGCATGTAAGTATGCATGTACGCACACCCTTCTACCTCCACAGATTCTTCAAGAGCTGCTCTCAGAGCAACTAGGGTAGATAAAAGTCTCCCTGTCTTTAAATCCAATCCCAAGCTCTTTACCATAATTTTCAAGTTTATCACTTACTGGAAAAGGATCGCTGCACATACTGTACAAAAAGATAGCTTTTTGCCCCCCGCACCATGAAGCACCATGACTAGGACAAGCATGCATTTTGATCACAAAATTTCTAATTAAAAGCTTCCATACTTATGCCTTTTGGCATTTTAATGTTGGGGTTTTTCTTCCTATGAGGGTAGAAAATATTATAAAACCAACCGATAACATCAAGTTTAAAAGTTCTATCCCCCTCCTTCCTTTGTCCTAATAAATCACTAATAAATAGCAAAATTCAACCTCAGCTACAGAAAAAACTCTTGATCTTTAATCACTGGTTTAAAGTATTAAGGCCTCATCGTTTCAATTCTGACCAATCAGAAATTCTGCACTTCAAGTCAGTATTGTGTATTAGTTAAAATAATGCAACTAGTGTTAGCATGTATTGCCAAAATAGCAGAGAAACAGAGATCAAAACACAATTATTGTTAAAGACATATAATAGATAGTATATCTATTTCAGGAAGAAAATAGCAAGGACTGGAACAATTACGTAAACTACTCCATGTTGCCTGCCTTTTGCTTAGTCTATGATGCCAATCTTTAAAGGTGCACCTTCAAAGTACTGAAGGAACTCCTTTTACAGGAAGACTAAATAATTTAAGCAGCTAGCATTAAAACTAGTTCTTGAGAGGGTCTGATCTATCTGCTCTCACAAACTGACCTTGTTTTCCCAGAGGAAATAAAAGGACGAATCTAAGCTGGTTTTATTATTCATGCGAGAATTGTGTTGCTTATAGATCCGAGTTTTACACAAATAATCCTTAACTCTTACTACTCGTTTTTATAGCACAAGCATAAAACCGGACAACAGTCAGTGTTTCATCATGACAGACCTCTGATCTGCTTTATATAAACAACAGATGAATAAAAAAGGCTCCACATCTTCAAATAAGTTTGGAAGAAATATTTAGAATT
This sequence comes from Aptenodytes forsteri, assembly GCF_000699145.1. NCBI lineage: Eukaryota > Metazoa > Chordata > Aves > Sphenisciformes > Spheniscidae > Aptenodytes > Aptenodytes forsteri. Next base: position 1,669,373 of record NW_008794490.1, read on the forward strand.
TAATTCTGTGAAACAACATAGGATTAAATCATACTGATTTCTTAACCACAGAAAAAGTTTAAACCACTAATACTGCTACAGAAGATACAATAACTAGAAACAAAGACATACTGATAATTTAACTGAAATTAAAAGTTCGTTCCCAGTTTCACAATAGATTTTATAATTCAGAGGCCGAAGATAACACAATGGCCCTGATTTCTGTTTATTATTGTGAACAAATAATGCGGGATTCTTCAGCTAAAACACACTGATGTGTCAATGTACAGCAACCTGCTACAGATCAGAATGGTTTCATTTTATGGTATTTTTTTAATATCTGTCTTTAATTTAGTCACCAATCAAGAAAAACAGACCATTTACATTATGTTTACCTCATATAATTGCACTTCAATTCTGTCTAGATGTAAAAGTCTGTATTTTTTTTTTTTTAAATGTCCCTTCCTACACATTGGCTGGTTGTGTATCTGTCCATAGTCGTTCATGACAGTGACTGTTTTGGACAAAACACTGGGGGAGGGATGAGAAGTAGCCTTCAGATATCAAAAAAAAAGTGCAACTTGTCCACACTTCACTATCTAACTTCACCCAGTACCACAGAAAAACACATCAATGCTATGTTTCCAAGCTCTCCATCCCCCTCTGTTCCCGAGATTCTTAAGCATGGCTGCAAGCAGGCAATAAGAACAGGAAGAAAATATTCAAAAGCACAAGTGTTCTTGCTTTAATATTTAGGACTACTATTGTAAAAGTCAAATAGACTGTATGAACCAGAATGATAAAAAACGACTGAGCTAACATCTGAGCATCTTCCCTGTAATACTCAACTGCAAATAAAGCTAAATTTGGAAGCAAATTACAGTCACAGTTAAATGCAGAATGGATACCCTACAAATACAATGCAATGAACACAGAATTGGAGCTGGTAGTACTCTGGCCAAATTTCGTAGAAACTTAGTGTGAATAACTTAAATGCTCCAGAAGCCAAAGCAGTGTTTTGTTTTGTTTCTCCAAAATTCTTCTGTTTGCAAACGTCCAATAAATATTCCAGAGGAAGACCAGATTTCAGCATAGCAAATTCATGACTGGCAATTGGTTTGCTTTTCCTAGTTAGTTATCAGACATCTTTCTTCTCTCCCCCCCCCCCGTAGTATCCTGTAGATCCATAGGAATGAAGACCGTGGGCCTAAGTTTGAAAAAGAGTAAACTAAGACAGCTTCTGTTCAGTATTAATAGAGATACCACACTAGCAGCAAAATGAAATTACTTCAATGTACTTCCGTTAGCACTTTTCTGCCTCTTACAACAACTCAAAGACTGCAGGAGATAAGACAGGAAAGTTATCCACAGCTTTCCTCTCTTGGAATTACATCAGCTGCTTGAGAAGAAAGTCACCAGCAGACACTTTCCCTCACCACAACGAAAGTACATGAAGACAGCTGTTCACGTGGAATGCATGGTATGAGGGAAAAAATACTTTTTATCAAAGTGTAGGATAGGTAAAACCAACAAGAAAAGTATGATAACGTATACTTTTTGATTACAAATTCCTTTTACAATCTCTGTCCCGGTTACCTTCCTCCTCTTCAAATAAATTGCCTTTGGTCCCTGGATCCCCTGCTTAATGGAAAAGGGAATTCCATTCTCAATGGAACTTTCATGCAGACCATTAAAAAGAGAAAGACACAGGAATGCTCTTTAGTCCTAGACAATGAGGGAGGGTAAGCAAACAGTGCTTACACGCATAGGGGGCGGACACCACCCACAACTTCAGCTGTGGAGCAGGAGCAATCCCCTCAGGGGAATGCACAGAACCGGGGTTCACGTCGCCCAGTGAACCGGCCCGCGGACGGCTAAGCGACGCGGGATCACCAGAGCCGCTCTCCCCGCGAGCCGGCGGAAAACCGCCGACGCCGCCTCCCCTC
>NW_008794490.1:1672660-1682841 GCF_000699145.1 Aptenodytes forsteri
CGGCCGCCGCGTTCCCGCCCAGGGCCGGCCGAGCCTCGCCGCGGCCCCATCAGCGAGAACATGTAAACGCCTCAGCTCAGGGTGAACGAAACGGGGGAGGAGGGGGAATGGGGGCGGGACGCGGCTTGTTACAAAACCAAGGCTCGAAACTACAAGCGAGTGGTATTTATTATTTCTTGGAGGAAGTCCAAGCTCGAGATTTGTACGTAGAGAATTTGCTTGAAAGTTAGCTCTTGCGTGGTCTCCGGGTCAGGCTGCTGCTTTTAAATTAACTGATAATAGCCTTACATTTTGACAAAGCAAAAGCAAGTTATTTCTGGCTCTCCCTGCAAAGGACACCCTTTGTTACGTATTATTTTTAGACTTACAGCCATATTCGAGATCTGGAGGGTTTTACTGCAATACATGTCTGTGAGGCAGCTGCATCCACATGCTTAAAAAAAAAACCCCAACTTTGAGCTAGCCCAGCCTGAGACAAACCCTTGCCTTTGCCAATTGTACAGAACACGTCCTGCATGTAGTAAAAAGCAAACAGTCAGAGTAGGTGTGATCCTCTTTGTCCATCTGTAACAACCATCCACTGAGTAAAGCTTTCTTCAAAATGACTTACCAAATAATTTTTACATTTTCTCTAGCACTACTGTGTTTGCTTGCCTCAAACAGCAGTTAGTCCTACAATAAATTTATGACTAGGAAATCAGAAATAGATACACCTGACATTACTTACTTGTAGAAAGTGAATTAAGGTCCAGAAAGCTTAAGTAACTTCACTGAGGAAATCCTGTAGAATAGGCAAAGTACTTTCCCTCCCCCCCATCAGGGACCATCCAGTATGCTGATCTCTTAACAAAACAGAAGCTATTAAAACAGCTAACATTTGTGCAGTGCACTCAGTGTAGAAATAGATCTTTAGGATCAGATAGGCCCAGTAACATCAATTTCCAATAAAAAAGAAAAAAAGATTGTATGAACTATAGAGGCCATCTGGTCATTTGTGTACTTGCCTGTGAGGAACTACTCTCCAGTTACATCGCTTAAGCGATCCTACCATCAGTCCCAGAAGTCTTACAACATGCTGATTTAAGTTAATGTTGTTGCACTGGAATTCAGCTTGTGATAGAAAGATACTAAAGAGGGAGCAGCATACTAAATCATACACATTAGTGTGCAAAGTACAAAAATGACTAGAAATGATAAATATTGTCAAGAAGCTAATAAGAAGTATAATAAAATCTCATTTATGAGAGAAAACATGTTGTTTTATCTTTTAAGTGATAATCCACTGTGTATCTGCCCAGCAGCTGTACAAATACTTTGTAACTGGAGACAAGTTTTCCACAGAGAAGTTGATGGTGTCCATACCCTCACGCGTCTGATGCACAAGCAAGTCTGGCACTTTTCCAGTTTCTTTTTTCTGCCAGGTGGACTACAGCATTCCGTAGCTGGACATCCCTTCAATAATGCAGTGTTCCTTACTGATATTTGTATCATTTAACCATCTTTTTGTAGTTTAAACTCAAGCTTTATTCTCTCTAGTAAGCTCTACTTACATGACTTTTTCTTGAGATTCATCTTCCAGCTCTGCCTCCCCTGTGCATAGGGCACATTTGGTAAAAACACTCCATCCATAAGGTACGAGGTCTTAAACTTCACACTGATAAAAACAGGAAGTGGCAGTTCCAAAATGATTTCATTAAAAAGACAGCAGCAGCAGCATTGATTGCCACAACCTATTGACCAAGGACTCATAGCACAGCCTGAATCAATCACGACAGTGTGCTATGGTGCCAGGACCTGATCTCCTAACAGATTTGAAATGAAAAGCTTCTGATCCACTTTAGCCTAATGCAGAAAGGCCTCCCTGCTCCTCCGATTCTCGACAGAATTTCAAAGAACTGCTGAGCTTCATTTCCTAGTGCCCATACTGAAGATGGTGTCTTCACCTCAAATTACTAACATGCAGGCAGGGTTCGTCAGCGTTCTAGATCCTCTCAATTATTCTCAGTAAGAAGGTATCAGGAGTTTTCGCTACGGACTGTCCAGGCTCTGGCGCAGAATGCATGCCATTCCTTGATACGGTACTTCAGAGCAGTGGCACAAAGATCAGGGCAGGCTCAACACATAGTTCAGTATTGGGAGCCTTACACTTTCGAATCATCTCTCATTGACCTTATGACAGGTTACCAGATCAGAATCTTCAACCCCTCCGTGTTAAATACTAGTATGTTAGCCCATATTATTTCAAAATGCAACAGTATGTAGTATTGTCTGGGGCATTTGACTAGTCATCAGCACACGCTTCTATAATCTCAAAGATCTGTTTCCTCTGCCTTTTCCATCTCACAAGTGAGACTTGGTGCCTCAAAATAGTATTCTTTCTAGTTTTGGACAAGGAGAAAACAATTCTACTGGGATACCATACAATTTCAAGCAAAAAAATAACTGGCCCTCTGAACCACAGGTTGATGGCAACAGGACCCTCGCCACCTTTTTTTGGCACTAGCTCAATGTGTGCATGGGGCTTCAGTCCCAGCCCATCAGAATCTTCACACCCCTACCTGGCAGCATCAAGTTTTTACTCAAGTTGCCACTGCTGATTCACCCTGCATGGAAGACTTCCACAGAAGGAATATCTTCCGCCTACCAGCTTTCACCTGCACTAGTTATCAAATTCTCAAGAGAAACATTTCAAAAAGGAAGGATCATGTAAACAAACACAAATACTATTTATCTGCTTTGACATCCTCCTCTCTTTCCTTGCACAATGAAACTTCATGAGGCACATTCCTACGTTGCTGAAGTGTATCACCTACATAGTATCATCTTTGTCTTGCAGATTAATAAAGATCAACTCAGACTTCCCGCAGCACTTAAATATTGGCAGTGGCACTGATCTTCCCTGGATAGAACTCCGTACCCCTCTCCTGGTCTCAACAGCTGGCTGGTGAAGGGACAAGCAAGAGGCAGAGTCTACTCCACATGTTCCTTAGAACCTGCAAGAATCCTTCCATTTTAAGATAGGTGTTGGACTGCCATAACATGCATGTGTGGGTTGTCTTCCTATCACAATGACAAATCTGCCTAACCTTGCTAAGTCATCATGATGCCTCTGTATGATGCCTCAAGCCAATCTATCCCTATAAAGTTTTCAAGTCCGGCTTCTCCACTATACGGTTTACACCGTCAGACTCATCTGTGCATGATGAATATTCCCCCCCCCCGAATACGGTCTCATAAGATACAACATTACTATAGTCCTTGCATCCCGCAAGGGGATGCTTTTTGATCTCACTTACCTCATCAGTCACGGTATATGGCACTGGCAAAGTACTCGCGGGCATAACTGTGCAAGGCTGGTTGTTCCCAAACCTCACAGAAGCCAGAACAGCATGCATTGTGGAAGAGATGCTGCAACCCTATCAAAAGACACGTTACAGCAGTGCACTGACAAGCAAAAACACAACAGTCTGAGGTGGTGTAGTGTCCCTCCACATCTTTTGGCTGATCTTTGTGAACTACTATATTTAAAGACAATTCCACATATCGCTGATCCATCTCCTAGTCATCATTGATACTTTGGCAGAAAGGCTGACTTTTTCATACTAGACTGAGTGGGATATGCGGTCCAAAGTCATAGATGACAATTCCAGAATGGAATTTGGCTTCAAATATGGAAGAAAAGTGTTGGCCCTTTTTACCCGTACATGTTTACTGAATATCTTCACTGTTCTCTGGTTAGGAAGAATTGTCTGCATTTTCTTTTTCATTCCTCTGATCTTGAAGTTTTAGCCATATTATGACAAAAGGGTGAGTAAAGATGAAATAATATTTGTCTTCATGCATGTTCACCAACTGCTAAGGAATCAATTTTTTTTTGGTTCTTATGGCCTCACTAACTTACTTCCTGGACGTACCATCTTTCTCATCCTCAGAATCAAAGTGGTTCTCTATTTATAAAATTGGTAAGAAGACCGTTTAGATCTCCGGAACAGTTCATGTTGATCCAAATGAACGGTCTTCACTGAAATATGAGTTTTAAAACAGACTGGAGGCTGTGTCAATACCTTTTATGGTACTGATAAAGACAGAGCCCTTTTATCATCAGAGCTCCACCAGAACTCAAGCTACATCAGTGTGCTTACTAAGAAATACCTCTGTGAGTTGCATCTGCTAAGCAGTCCTATGGAATGTTATCTATAGATAATACTTAAAGACCATTTGACAGTCTTTAAGCTGTACAGCTGCTATGTGAAGGCCCTTACCCCATTTCCATTTAAGCATTTGTTGGAACTACCATTTGGAGTCACCTACTGCAAGAAGAGGTATGTAGACTGTCACTTGCAGACAGAAAGGTATGTTAAGCAGTTCGTTGAGATACACAATTGTCAGGGAAACCTGCTTCCTGCCTTACTTACCCTTCCGCTCTCTAGCTTGAATCCTTTAACATCATGTACCTTTGGGATTTTGCAGTTACAAGGCACTCTCTACCATATGTGCTCGTAACTGTTGCATGATGGAAGGTGGGGCTTGAGCTCACCCCTACATACACTGCAAAGATAAAAAAAAGTCTTCGGTATTAGGATATACATGAAACCATATCTAAACTATACTTCAAACCAAAAAAAAAAAATTCCCCGAATTACAAAATGCTGCACCAAAAGCACAAAGCTTCCCCACCTACTCACCTGTAGGTCTTCTAAATAGCAAAACTACTATCTACTGGAGACTATTTTATCGAGCACAAACCTTTGGCGCAGAGTAATTTGCACTCATGTATAACGATATTGTTGTTTACAAAAGAGCAGACAGAGCCATAAACAAGGGAATAGTATTCCCCTTCTCTCCCATCATTGCCTCTTTGGCATTAATTATTCAATTCCTAGTGTTTACAGTTTGGCACCTTTATTATGTTCTGCATAGTAACTCCACCTGCAAAGGTCTTTATGGGAAGCTATTCCTGCCAAATGGTAACTGCCATCAGAATAACCCTTCATAAACAAGTCACCAATTTTCTGTTTAGCTCCCAGAACTGCCTCCCTGCATGATCAGATGAAATTGATTGGCAGTGCAAGGAAAGCAGCAGGAAAGTATATCCAGGGTTTGGGAGTGCCCCTTCAGCATCCCCAGTTACTGGCCATCAAAAGAAGCTGCATGTTTAGAATTGGAGTGTCTGTCAATTCACATAGCACAACTCATCAGGTTTGGATTTGAGAAGATACTTCGTTTAACATGAACTCGGGTAACTGCTTAAGCCAGCATAACCCATGTAAACAATATTACTGCAAATACATTATTATTTTCTCTCATAACCCTTTCCTACTCCCTGATCCTTTCCTCTGTGCTGGAAACAGCCTTCATCCAAGCAAAGAAAAGCTACTCACTGCCTTCATGAAGTTTAATAATATATAAAGTTTATTTTATTTATTAAATCCCTTAGAGTGACTTCTCTAATCTCAATTCCTTGCTGTCAGTATCAAAACTTGCAAGTGTAATATGTGATGAAGTATAAACTCTGAGTGAAATTGTTTTCCTGATTAGGTCACTCACAAATGCGTATCTCCAAGACACAATCTCCAATGTTTACAATGAGTTAATACTTCAGCCTTAGTATAATTAAGTTAAAATTCAATCAGCAATGAGACACAAATCCAGTCTTAATTACTTTACTACCTCTTCCTCATTCATTCTAGAGGACAAACCTGGTCTGCAGATGATTAAGACGGTATGCAGTGGAGGAAGCTTTGCTGTTAGAATCCCCAGTCATTTACCGCAGAAGAAATCCCAAAATAGATGGGCTTATTCAGAATTAAAACCTTGTCTCCTCATTTACATGGGGAAGGACTACAAAGCAAGGTGACATCAAAATCTGGGGAGGAAAAATAAAGTGAAAAAATAAGTCAGAAGCAAGACTTAATACATCACATCCACAAAAACCCCCAAACAAACAAGAGAATCAGACATGGCTCAACTTCCTCTGTTCAGAGAAATCCAACTCGTATGTATCATTTAACAAACAGTAATGAGCCCTACGCAGGTTTTCTTTGCTTTGTCTGAGACATGTCTACCTCCTTGGCCAGTGCCTGATGCTGGCTAATAAAAAGATTTTCCAAACTCACACATACATAAATCAGTTCTGACATATAATATGGCTTCATAATGCAGACAGAATCTCAATAGGCTCAAAAAAATGCTAGAATACGAACTTCAAATTGAGCACTCCTGAAAAACATATTCCAGCATCACCCTCACTCCACATAAAGGGTAAGTATGAATAAATCCCGTGAACATCCTATCATATGCTCAACTCCAAGTCAAAAATCACTGACATATACCTCTGATGTACTATAAATCCAGGATGATAAAGAGATTTGACAGTTGTGTTTGTAACAAATGAAGTAATTAATATAAAAGCACAAAGGCATCATGGTTTTGGCAGTGAACGCTGCTTAAAGTTGCTCACAACTGCTGTGTAACTGCTCATTCTTTATTTTCTGAGCACCCAAATTGACACCTTGGATCTGATCAGCAGGGCCAGCTGAAGTTAAGGGGATATGTATGCTAAATATGTAAGTACTCTCCTATGTTGTGTTCTTAGAAATCGTACCCTTGTAATACTAAATTGGACGTCCAAATTTAGTACTTCTGACCTCTATTAAGGTTTTGATCATTAAGTTGGCACTGTCTAGATAGGGTCCTGGAAGAGGCTAGAGTCTATACAAGGAGGAAGAGAGATCATTTTATTAAATATATTACCTCAGTGCATACAAAAGGCAGCAATTCTTTGTGCTTGACTTAAGAACTATTATTTCTTGATATAGTCTTCATGATTTCATATGGAAAATGCATCACTGATGCAGAAGTTGCTAGAGGTGAAGCCAAAAGTTTGAGTGATTCAGCAAGGAAAATAATCTTATCAAAGCAGGTTTGGAGATAAATACATTAACTGCCCAATTCTGCTAAAACAAGGGAACAGCAGCAAAATGGTTAATACTCCCGACACTGGTATTATCAATATGCCATTATAACACAATGTTTCCAAAGGTATACAAATTCAGAAAGACAGAAGGACATCAATTTATCATTGCAGTATCAATGTTATCTTTACTACCAAGAAAGAAATGGATGGAAGGAAGGAAAGAAAAAAATCAGATTAAGATGAACAGCTCAGTGACTGGAGAGACTCTGGGACCACAGACCACAAAGCTCTGTCTGCAGCAACTGAACATCTACAATCGTCTAATAACACATAACATAATATTGACAGAGAAATAGGTATATTTAAGGCATATTTTAAATTCTGTCACAGTAGGAAGGGATACAAGGATTTCATCTAGTTTCCAACTGGTTTTAGGCTCTTGTTATAGCCTCACTGGGAGGCTACCGAATTCAATGTGCACCCCAGTATTGAGAATGACAGACAGTTGGTTACTTACGGTTACTGCAGTGACATTTCCTTCTTCTCTGAACCTGTAACACTATTCTCCAGAGAACCCAAACAGTTTCTTTGGGAGCATGCTCTCTTAGCTTTCTGATATTCTACAAAACATAACAGGGAACCAGGTACTTGTAGTTTGCTCCAGGGACTGGAATGAGAAATGACTTTTTTATATTAATTTCATATCAGATCACTTTTAATTCACGCCAGGTTCAATTAAACATGCAAATAAAGATGTTTATCCACAATATCAGAAGCAGGTAACAAGTTTATAAAGGCATAAATGGGGGAAAATGGAAGAAAAAAAAATTACTCTTCTGAAGTTACAGAAGAAAGGTTTTGGTTTCTTCCTGTCAAGATGTCTTGCACAGACTTTCCTTATATTCATCTTGCCAAATGACTGTGTTCTTTCACATACTTACACCTCAGACTGCATACTTTATAGAGAATCTCTCTTTAGACTATCACTACACCAATGCTGCTACGTTCACCACAAGCCGGCAGTCTGGAGCCTTCTCTAGGAATTGCAGTTACTTTTTCTTTCCTTTGTAGTCATGTCACCAGATCACCATCATCTCATTGTTTTATTCTTCATATTACTTGGTTGTTTGTGAGAAGACCTTCTGGCCCCAGCTTTGCTGAGATTTTTAAGACCTACTTTCTTAAGTTTCCAGTGTATATTTGTCAAACAGAAAGAAGGTTCAGCTATTTCACTCAATCTGTGATATACATCTATAAATTATATACTGAACCACTGATTGGTTCTCAAGCCACTTAGAAGATAATTTAAAGAAATAACCAACTTTCATCAATCTCAAGTTTCACCAACCCTTAATGAAATTTTTGGAATAGGATGTATGAAAAAAATGAAGAGGTACAGAGATGCATACAGAAAGAGCAACAGGCAGTGGGAAAGCACAAAGTAAATATCCAGTCTTTTTTAATTTACTGTACAATTTTTTACTATAAATTGGGAAACTCTTCAAAGTAATAGCTGTTTAAAAAAAAAAAAAAAAGGCAGTTAAAAGAGCCAGATATTCTAATATTATAATGCTTTCTGTGGTGTGGTGAGTCTATGTAATTCTGAGTAAAATTCAACATACCTGTTACAATTTTATAGTTCTCTAAGAGATGCTTTATGAGATGATATATTTCTATTTATTATTATTATTGCATGTTAAATAATCACCGTAATTACCTGTCAACAGACTGATGATAGAGACTTCTTAGCTAAGCTCTCACACCTCTATTACTGAGTCTAGTTGGCAGATCTGGCCAAGACCAAACTTAATTTTTAAGTAGTTGTATTCATATAAATGCACTTTTGTAACAGGGGAAACTGGGCAAGTCAAAGTAACTTCACATCAAATCACTTTGGCCTCAGTTACTGGGCCTCAATCATCTATAGCAGCAGTTCAACTGTATCAGCAAAAACACACTGTAAGTTACAAAGTTATAATATGGTACTAAGAAGGACTGCCAGCACACAGTGTAATAGCTATTTTGTTGTGATTTTGCGTAGCATATGAATGAAAAAAAAAAACTGGACATGAGATTTCCAAAGGAAACATTAACCATAAGAGATCACTTACTTTGTTGACTGGCACTATCCATTTAGAAGACCGCCCCAGTACTATAGAAGTACAAACATACACATACTATAGAAGAATATTCAAGAGCACCACTATTTCAAATCAAAAAGCGATCAACTGATTTCTTCATCTACTGCCATATATCCACCAAAACATTTTTTGACTAAATCTGTTCAATTTTTAAAAAAGGAAAAAAAATTAACTGATGAAAACAACTCAGATCAAAACCCAAGTACTTGCTTAAGCACTACTTCTCTCTCTAAACACTATCTTAATCTAAAACTTAGCATTACTTTCAAACCAGTGCTGTTAATGTTTTTCTCCTGCTTCCACTCCCAAAGGTAAGATGCGAGTTGTTATGACCAGCAACACTGAAGTCAAAGAAACAGAAATCTATGACTGCCACTGGGAATTTGACAACAAATGTTGAAGTCTCACCAGATCATATCTTTACCCAGCTCTCTGTAGAAATGACATACATTAAAAAAAAAACAAAACAAAACCAAACCAAACACCCTGCTTCACCCCCACCCCACCCGAAAAGCCTGGATCCCTAAGTCCACTCGACAACCTTGACTAATCTTTCTCAATGACAGAAGACAACCACCAACCCACAACTGAACACCAAAACTGGAAGAGCTTTATCCAGAAAAATTCCAAGATCTCAAGCATATAGTGGGCCACCACTTCGCTGAACTGACACAACGCATATCCTTCATCCCTGAACAGCCTTCCCTGTGATGGCTACGCAGGAGATCAGATTGAAGTGTCATATGAAGTGCTGCTCCTGAGGCAGACAGTGGCTGCAAGTACAGCAAAACAGAGCCCAGAACCAAGTCGAGTGTGCATTAGACCACAAATACATATCAAGGTGGGGGATTTTTAAATGCAAATATGTAAAATAGAGATTAAATTCCTGAAGAGGTGAGGGCTGCGTTCAGGCCAGCAGCGTGCCCGCGCTTCAGCGGAGCGACGCCCACGAAGGCCTTTCCTCGGGGTTTCGGCCAAGGGAGGCTGCCTGCCCTTCCTGAAGCCGGGGCTCTGCCGGCAGCCCGCTGCGAGCACGCCGCTCGCCAGGCACCAGCTCCCCGCGCTGCCCCGCCCGCCAGCCCCCGCTGCGAGGACGGGAACGGACGCTTCGCACGCGGCGCGCC
>NW_008794490.1:1684321-1729825 GCF_000699145.1 Aptenodytes forsteri
CACAGACTGGCCAGCCGGGCGCCGGGGCCGAAAAGCCCAGGAAATCCTAAAAAGCATTCTCCCCGAGAACGCGGGACACGAGGGGAGCAGGCGCCCGCCAGCGGCTTCGGCCGCGGTGTAAACACCGCATCTCTTCCTGTGTGGGGTGAAGTTCCCAGCCCCGTCTCTCTTGGGCAGAGTCGCTCAAGAGAGGTGCATATGGAAAAACTGCAGAATATAACTTTCGTGTACTGCTTCTCTCGTTTTCTACTTGGGATGCCGTAATTTTGCTTAAAAATGTCTTCTGTAACTTCTAGATCTACACTGAGACAGCTGCTGATGGTAGAGACCAGCTGTGTTATAATGCTTACTGGATTTCGGAGGGTGCCTGATACACTTAAAGTTGTCTGCTGCACGTGCAGTCTACTAAAAGTGTAAAAACATTTATTAATGCAATGAAAGGTAAAAGGCGTCTTTTGCATTAATGGTGACTCTAGTTATCATTGCTAAGTTTAGTAGTGTCTGACTTTGCAGTGTAGAAAAAAGTCCTCTTTCCCCAATCCTTCCTCCCTAGTGCTTATGTGTTAGAAGCAGTCATGTCTTGTTTCTGGGGGGTATCTTTGACAGATTTCAATAATTTAGTGTGAGCTGTCATGCTATGCCTATAATGCCAAGCAGAGAAAGTCTTTTAAGCCCCTATAACGTAAACATACTTCTCGGGCTTTCCTTATGTGTTGTTGTCTGTGTGGCCCACTATGTATGTGCATGTGTTTTGCTTTTCAAGAGGGTGAGCGCAGTTCTTTTCTTCTAAAGGTTACCTTCAGTAATGCAATGTTTCACTTAAAGCACAGATGTGCACCCTTGGGAGGATGTTTGTGGAGTATATATTGGGGGTAGTGAAGTCTGGAAGGCTTTATCAACTATCCCCGAGATACCACGCTGCTACTAGAAAGCCTATATTTGTACAAATACTGGGCAGGGGCATTCTAGTCATTCTAGTCTTAGAAATTTGAGTGCTGTCTGCTAGGCATAAGACCAACAGGCAAGGTGCTGAAAGTTTTTATATGGTTGGAGGTCTATCTACTTTAGTACTTACAGTGTTCCTGGTAACTTCCAACTTCAACACGTTGAGGAATTTATTCCATAGAGCATATTCTCCAGAGCAGACAAATGTAAGAATTGATTGAGAATAACTAAAATGGAAGTAAAATGAAATATCTAAACTAAGCATCTCAGAGAAAAGTTTTTGAATATTTGTACTTTTGAATAACCATAACTCCTTTACTGTTACTCTATATAAAGCAATATTGTGACAGGTACAGCATCCTCAATGATAATGTGAAAGGCAAAGTATGTAATAGTGGAAGGCTAGACAGGTGATGAGCTTAGAGTAATGCTTACTGTCTTTCTGTTACCTTGTCTGCTATGGCCTCTCTCTTTTTGGTGTTTCCACCTATCCTGGCTCATTTTAAACCTAGACTGCAAACGTCCTGAGCAAGAATTGTGTTTGCAGAACAGCTAGTGTCATGGGGTCACAGGTGGTTAGTGCAGAGGCGGTCTACTTCAGTACACGTAATACATCACTAAGGATTATAACAGGTCCTTTGGAAATACAGGAGGGCAACTGAATTTCAGACGTTTATTTGAAATTGTCTATCCACGTAAAGTAGAATATCCTCCTATCAAAGATTCTTAAGAACTAGGTATTACAGAAGGAAGTCCTGGCAAACTCTTCGGTCGTAGGGAATAGTTGCTGGTTTATGTGGCCTTTGAGCCCGTTGTATTTTTTTTTTTTTGTCCCCTTTTTCTTGGAATTTGTTCTCTTCTAATTTTTAGAATCCTAAATACAACAACTTCTTGGAGAAGTTATTTTTGTGGCTCTGAGAAAGTTTGAATTAAGGAATGCAGATGATGTAGCTCCCAACACCTTGCTGCATTTTACCACCATTCACAGTGAAGACTCTGTATGAGAAGATTTTGTAAATCCTGTCTTTTGAGGCTCTCTTTTAATTTGTAGGAGTTCTCATCTTCAAAATGAGCATATTGTGCTATGGGGTTGCCACTGTAATGTACAGTTAAAATAATCAGCTTTATGCAAATAGGTGTGATGATACATGTATATTAGCTTAGGTTTAGATAGAAAACAGTATTATAGATAGTTTAGTTGGGGATTTTGAACAATGTAGACCACAGTGTTTAACTCATCATCGTGACGGACTTTTTTTTTCCTAAGTAGGAACAATCTAGTATTTTAGTAGTAGCAACATAAATTAATGTAATTTACATAATGTTATCTGTTCTAGTGTACACTTTCAAAACAGCTTCACAAAAAGGTGTTCTCTTGCATGTGGCAGATGTGCATTGTTTTCTGTACAACTTCGGCTGTTTATTTTGCATTTGCTACTGGCATCATCAATATCTGTCAATTCACAACTATGGGATTGTTTGATTTCAATCAATTAGTGAAAAAATTGAGTTGCTTCTGTGGCCTAAGGATAGCTTTCAAGTGAAACCTAGAGTTTAAAGCACACACAACAAGAAGTAAGAACAACTAAAGCTTTTATCTGTTTGTCCCCCTCCCCCCCCCCCCGAAGTGGAGGAACTTCTATGCTAAATTAGTGTGATACATAGTTTAACCATGGTAGTATTGTTTTGTTTCTTTTTTTCTTTTTTTTTTGTGATGACACAGAGCATAATATGATGGTCTGTTAAAGCAGCAACAGGGAAATAGCTTGATTTTTAAGGTCCTTATTTTCATTCAAGTGTGATAATTCAGAACAAATTGTGGATTTTTTTTTATATTGAGCAACATATTGAAAAGTAAAGTATCAGTCTTTCCTATAACCTGTGTAAGACTGGTTTTCAGTGGATGTTGACATAAGAAATATTACAATATTACCATAATCTTTATTTAAACTTGCAACCTGTGTGCTCTGTTTAGCTGTTACTGCACACTTGCCTCCCTTCCATCTCTCACCTCTTTCCCTTTCCCCCTTTGCTTTGTAATGACATGTAGGGTTGGACAATCCCTCTTTGAAGGTTTAGAGGGTTACTAGTTCACTGTTATAGCTGTCTGAAAGCTTGTTGGATTTTTTTTGAGTCATGTCTGCTAGTTTACATTCACTAGTGTCATACAGAAATATTTTTCCTTTGGTGTGTTAGAGTAATTTTTGCACTGAGTGCTCAGACTTTCTGTACATTTAATACAAAAGCCTGTTCTGGATTTTAGTAGTCAATAGCTTGAAAATTATGGCTGAAAATAGGCTTGGTGTAACAGCTGTGACATATTTTAGCAATACTCTTTTGCAGTTCTTTACAAGATATATGGAAAAAGGTATTTAAAATTAATAATAAATTTGTCTCATATGACAATGATCAAAGAATTTGTACCAATTTTGCCCCAAATAGGTTCATTTAATTAGCATTTCAATAATTATGCCGCTTACCTGTTGCTGTAATTCTGTATGCTATTTTCTGAATCAGTGTTTGCCTCTAAAGAAAAGAAGCTCAAATTCAGCTAAAATGACTTTTTCTTTGTTTCTTCTTACTAAAATAAACAATCAAGAAAACCCAAATGTTAATTTGAATTGAACAAAATGTTTGGCCCAGCTTGAAACTATTTTATATAGTCATCTTTAACAAATGAAAGAAGGGGAAAATAGGAATGGAAGGGTTGTGGGGTTTTGGTGTTGGTTTTTAAAGACATCGGGGAGGATAAAGATGCATTATTTGTACTGTCTTGCCTGTAGTCTGATGGCTCTGGCACTTGCTCTGGCACTTGCAAGGAATGTGGGAGAGCCAGGTTCACTTCCCTGCTTTGCCTGAGGAGCTGAATCCACATCTCGGGAGAGTTCCCTAACTGCTCCTGCTGAGCACCCTGCATCGGGTGGGTCTCTGTCTCCTTGGCTGACACCTTCCTCTTTGTATACGTTATTTAAATGTTCGCTGTAGTAGGGACGACTGAAGTCTCTCATCTTAACAGTCAAATTAGCCAGCTGCACAGCTCTGGAGATGTTTTCACTTGCTTAAGAGGGACTATGGAAGTATTTTTAAGTGAAAATGTCAGTAAAAGAAGTTGTATATAATTCATTCCGTAATGCACAGTAAGCCAGCAATCAGGACTTTCCACCCTCTGAGAGCTGTTCTCCTTCTCAAGGACAGAAAAAAAAAAAAAAAAAAAAAAAAAAAAGGTGTGTGTATATATGTATGTATATATATCAATCACTGTCTCTCAATCTGAATAAGAGCAGTAAGCACTGACTGGTGGGGAGAATGCTTTGCTGATTTAACCCCTGTTGATGCTTGATCCATATGAAGTTTAGAAAGGAGGACAAAGCACCATCCTGACCACTAAGCACTGCAGATTCCAGCGTTTTCTGCATTTGGAGTCAAAGTTTACTTTCCAGATTTTCTAAGATGGCAAAAAGATTTCTTGGTTGGTTGGGGTTTTTTTAGTGTACTGGGGCAGTGAAACAGCTGGGGCCTCTGCACAATGACACTCATGTCTGTATAATGGTCAGTGGGACTGAAGTTGCAAAAGTCCAAAAATATGTCCTGTGGTAGACTGTTTTGGTTGGTTTTGTTGCTAAGTCAAAATATCTGACTTAATATGCTCCACTTGCAATCATTCCTTTCTCATACATGGGGAATGATAATCTTGTGTTGATCCTACGCTATTGCATGTTGATTAATACACATGCTAGGTGTAGCGTGTAAGCAGTATGTTTAGCTCATGAAGAGAAGGTGTAACAAGCTGCCAGATGAATCCTGTAGTGTATTGAAAGGTGTCGGCAAGGTCCTTTGAAATCTTGCATGTAGTGTAGACTTGGTTTCATTCATCATGAGATGTAGTCATCCCTAAGCATAAAAATGGAGCAGCGCCAAGACAAGTACAAAAATTTGACTTTTAAATCTTTTTAGTACTCATCTTGGGGGCGGGGGGGTATTTTGATTTTTTGCTTTAGAGCTCTAGAGTTGAAAATGTCTAATTTTTCTTGACAATTATGAGGGCTAGGGATTTTGAAAAAAGGCAAGAGCTAGTCATGTAAGTGCAACTCCTGAAGCTGTCACCCGAAGAGAAACTTGAAACGTGCCATGATTTGCCCCTGTGACAGTTAACATGACTAAAAAAAATTATTAAAAGGAATTACTTTCTTCTTTTCCTTAGATACAATCATCATCGTTAAGTTTGAGTAGCAAGTATTTAACCTCAAATGAAGTTGCCTGCATGCAGTGGAACAGATGTGTAAGTTTTTTTGGTTTTGTTTTTTTTTGTTTTTTCCTCAGTAAACTAGTGGGCAGCTTGTGTGTTTTGGGTCTTGTATCGTTGTTATTACTTTAGAGTAAGCCAATGGGTAAAGGTAATGAATAATTGTATGCCTGTGCATTGACTTGTATGGAGCTTAATAATTTAGCAGGAGGTTTGTATGAGTGCCTGAGACTTAAAAATTAAGTTTGGAAGCCTGGATATCTTTACAGTGTTACAGTAATAGTAGCTAGTTTATGATTTGTGGGGCACCTCTTACTCTGTGGTAATAGCTGGCATATATACATCCTTACCCTGCAGTCTACCTCTTAAAAAGGGGGAAGTAACTTACTTACATGCTACATTTCATCCTATACTCAAATTTCACTCCTCTTACTCAGTCTTTCATGTCCTCACTGATAATGTAAATTTTTATATTTTCTTCTAGGGTTTTTGTCTGGAACTTTTTTTTTCTTTATATATTCAGTTTGAGCTGTTGAGTACGGATTTTCCAGAAGTCTGAGATTCCTGACTAAGATGCAGTAGAAAAAAAATAGTTTATATGCAGATCAGCATTTATATGTAGATTAACAATAAATGTTATTCTTGTATAGTGTTTCAGAGCTTTCTGTTTATTTTTTCTCCCCCCTCCTGCCCCGAATAAAGTAGTTCAGCTTTTAAGCTTCCTATATTATTGGTTAACATGCACGTTAGCAACAGATGGACAAAAGGTTTAAGATAGGTAAAATGTTGAGCTAGGAAGTCTTGGTGGGGTCATAGAATCATAGAATGGTTTGGGTTGGAAGGGAGATCTAAAAGTCATCTAGTCCAACCCCCCTGCAATGCATCCACCACCTCTCTGGGCAACCTGTTTTAGTGTTTCACCACCCTCATCATAAAAAAATTTCTTCCTTATATCTAGTCTATATCTACCCTCTTTTAGTTTAGAACCATTCCCCCTTGTCCTGTCGCAACAGGCCCTGCTAAAAAATTGGTCCCCATCTTTTTTATAAGCCCCCTTTAAGTACTGACAGGCTGCAATAAGGTCTCCCTGGAGCCTTCTCTTCTCCAGGCTGAACAACCCCAACGCGCTCAGCTTTTCCCCATAAGACTCTGGCCTCCCCAGGAAAAGAAAAATAAAAACATGATTCGGATTCATTTCTTGAAGGAAAGCTTTCCTAGGTGACACATACAGAAGGTGTGAGGGATTTTGTTACATACTAAATCTGCTTGTGGATTGTTCTTCATCGGAGTCTAAGCAAAAATGAACTGCTAGTGCTTTCCAAGTCCGTAGCATAGCCAAAGAGCAGGAAAGAGTAGTAGTCGTTTGCAGCAACCTTTCGAGTCAGTTCTAGACCACTGTAAAGAAATCTGATAAAAAGGACAATGCTGCTTTTGCCAGAATATCCAAAAGTTCACTCTCATGTATTTAATGCTGAATTCTAATCTACTTATCTCAGGGTCACTTGTATGCTTTGCACCGTTTCATTACATGATGTCAAGCACTGTAGTATTTTATAGTTCTACCTAAAGTGCCTTTCTAATGTGGCTCTCAAGGTTAAAAGCCTTCAATGAAAATACCTGCTTAGTACTACCTGTCTACTGAAAATGAGTATCTGGTCTTAGTATCTTCAAGAACTAGTTCCTGAATTATAATCCCAGATGAAATAACTGTTGACTGCAAGTTCAGTTGTTCTGATAGATAATAAAATCTGCAAGTGGTTAGTCTTGAAATTAAATGCCAATATGAGCTCCAACAGAAAAGTGTATACATTTTATCACCTGGTTTTTGTCATATTCATGTGCTTCATTGAAATTCAGGTTGTAAGCACTCTGGAATAGAGCTTAGATAATTTTGGTCAGCCTGAAAGCTGCATTTATAGAACATATTTTGAGTTCCTTGTGACAGGTGTTTTTTGTTTTTTGTTTTTTTTAACTATTTTGTTAAGGTTTTATAGAACACAGTCATTTTTATGTGTTTATTTTGGGAAATATGAAATGTGAGGAATATATCAAATACATGACCTTTTAAGTGATCTTATACTACTTTGTGCTGGGGTATTTTTCCTTCATGGCATGGTCGTTGAAGACTGACTTTGTTTTTCCCCTGTGTTTCAGTGTATCAATATGCAATATGTGATGTATTCACCAGTACAGATTGCACCATGCAGCGTATTATGAACAAGTTATTGCATACTAGCTCCTGGAGTTGAGTAGCGCGGCCCAGAGAGCTAGCATTTTGCAAATGTTCCTTCTGTCCATGATGCTTTATTCATTTGTGATTAAGAAGGCACTCTTTCAGTAGAATGGGTACTTGTATAGAGCTGGAGTCTCCTGAGAAAAAAGATGGGAATATTCTGCTGTTCAGGTGTTATCTTCTCTTGTTAAAATTTTAAGTTGCAGTAGGTCAGAAATGTTAAAGGTCTACATCCTTTAGCACCCACTGTAAGAATTAAAGTCTTCCTGTGCCTATGCTATTGAGTAGCTTTTGTGTGCAGTTTAGATAGTTGAAGAAAATCTAGTTCCTGATTAAAGAGATCTAGTGGTGTTAGACATGCCATGAGGAGGTGGGAGAGGAAAGAGCAGTGTGGAAACTGCTGCCTATTTATAACTCCCACCCAACTACTGGCTCCCAGCTCTTGAGAGCTTTTCTGATTTAAGATTTGGGACCGCATATCCTTGCTAAAATGTGGCATAGATAATGGCAATCATATTTTCTATTTTTACTCTGGTTCCCCTTCTTTCTTCTGCATTAAAGGTGGGAACATGATATGCTAATAACTGGGAGCATATCTACAGAGAGGGGGGAAAAAAACCCAACCAAAAGACAACAGGGTAATACTCATTACATGAGAGGTTTTCACTTGTTGCGACTTGCATTAGTAGCCGCTGAAATAGTAGGAAGAGTGGGTCAGCTTTCAGGGAGCTAAACAGTGTGCAGACCGTGCTGTTGACAGCATCTGTGCTTTTGATACTGGGAAAGAGGAGGAATTGAGGTTCAGTTCTTTTCCTTTCCTAGTGATTTTGAGTTGTCTTCTGTGGCTTACTGTGCTGTGGGGAGACCATAATCCGTTTATGACAGGAAATACAATGATGCTCATAAAGAACAGGGAGATTACTGATCCTTCTCCTTTCTCTAAATGTTTTTATTTATTTCTCTTTTCTATACCTCAGAAAATACTAGGTTTATTAAAATAATTATTATGGTTTCTGTATAATAATAGAAATCAAGCAAATGGGAACAGCAAGGGCTACCTTTTTTCTTAATTAAAATTCTTGTTGTATACTTCATTAGCTCCTTGAACAAAACCTTATTTGCTCAAATTAAAATCTGTGTCTATGGTGGTAGGATGTTTATAGTTCTCCTATAAACTATTTCTTTTGGGAGAAGAAGACTGAGCTATTTGTTTGCCAGGGACAGGAGTGTCTGTTTGGATTTCCTGCTAATGCTCAATGTGGTGCTAGTGGAAACAATGTCGGCTTTCCTGGCTTGGTTGTCCGTGTCGGCTGGGTCCTTGCTGCAAAGTCTCACCTTGCCTTGAAGAAGGGAAAGAGAATATGTCCCTAAAAGAGGTTAAGAGGGAAAAGACCCCTTGTCATGGAGGCTAGGGACAGGCTGTTTGACAAGTGAATAGGGAGATCTGTACGCTCATTTCTCTTTCCCCCTCCCCCGTTTTATGGATAGAAATGTTTGTTTTGAGAGGGACAGAATTGAAGTCATTGTTTTTTAAACTGGGATATCAGGTGAAAATGTCAGATGCTATTGATGAAGGTACAATTTACTTAGAAAATACCGAATGACAAAAAAAAGCTTGAAAGGGGACTAAGAAGTTCACCCCTATCATGGGTACGATCGATTATGCCCGCATGCGATATGGAAGCTTGGCTTTAAAGTTACCTGTTTGGTTTTGTTGCAGTTCTTGTGCTCGTTGGCAAGGTGAAACTGAGTATTTCTGAACTCTATAAAAATTATCTTGGATGGTATTGTGAATATTATTGTCTTATATTTAGTATATTTAGTAAAGAGATGGTCTTTTCCTTGCTTCAAGTAAAATCTAGCCATGTTTCTTCACATTAATACATGAGGAAGAAAGAAGATATATGGTACAGAGAAGAAACAGATTTCTTGGAGAATTATTTGCAACTGAGGGTATCTTCTGACTTCAAATATTTTTGTGACAAAAGAATGATTAAGCTTAGCTGTAAAAAAAATCCCTACAAAGTATTTAAACTACTGTTTATCCTCTTGAAAATATTTTTTGTCTTTTCAGGGACTAAGAACTGCATTTTCTTTCTAACCTGCCTTTATGTGCACAAGCATTCCAGGATACAAACATACAATATAAGCATAGTACTATGTCATATTACACATATACAAATACGATGTATGTAAATCATGGAAAACCTCTCCATAGCACAAGTGAAACTATCTGAGGACGTGTAACTAACTGGCATCAGTACGAACACAGAATTGGATTAATGGATAGCTGTGAAGGGTTTTTAAAACAGGCCTCTTCAGACTTGATCTGGTTAGTATCAACAAATAGATACTAACATAAGATAGTCTTAGCAGGTCAACAGATAGCGTTTGTTTTTTTTTTTTTTTTTTTTTTTTTTTTTTTTTTTTTTTTTTTTTTTTTTTTTTTTTTTTTTTTTTTTTTTTTTTTTTTTTTTTTTTTTTTTTTTTTTTTTTTTTTTTTTTTTTTTTTTTTTTTTTTTTTTTTTTTTTTTTTTTTTTTTTTTTTTTTTTTTTTTTTTTTTTTTTTTTTTTTTTTTTTTTTTTTTTTTTTTTTTTTTTTTTTTTTTTTTTTTTTTTTTTTTTTTTTTTTTTTTTTTTTTTTTTTTTTTTTTTTTTTTTTTTTTTTTTTTTTTTTTTTTTTTTTTTTTTTTTTTTTTTTTTTTTTTTTTTTTTTTTTTTTTTTTTTTTTTTTTTTTTTTTTTTTTTTTTTTTTTTTTTTTTTTTTTTTTTTTTTTTTTTTTTTTTTTTTTTTTTTTTTTTTTTTTTTTTTTTTTTTTTTTTTTTTTTTTTTTTTTTTTTTTTTTTTTTTTTTTTTTTTTTTTTTTTTTTTTTTTTTTTTTTTTTTAGAAAAATTATAATTCAAACAGGTTAATATAATACTGCATTCTGTAAAGGACCCTGCTTACATTTTGTGAGGGTTTTTTCACTTTATACTTACATGGACGTTTTCAGCAAGAGTTCCAAGAAAACTTACTGTACACAAGACATGGCGTACCTCTCCTAACTGCTGTTTCATTCTTCATCATCCTGCCTATTCAGCTTTGTAACCCTCAGCTTTCTCCTTTACAGGTGTCTCGTTTTTAACTGTTTGAAATCATCCTTAAAGTGCTTAAGGTTTCACTCTTACCGAGTTTAAAGATAGACATTAAAAAAAAAAAAATAACGAAAGTGTATGTTTTCTAGTATATTGCAAGCTAGGAAGGTGGACTAGTCAGGAGAAGAATCTCCTGTCCTAATCCTATCCCATTTATTTTGTCAGCACAGGAGGAGGAAGAGAAGAATGTAATGGGCTAGGCAGAGGAATTGATCACTTGGGGAAAAGAAGTGTCAGAGGAGCTTTGCTTTGGATTTTCTGATGCTTTTCTGAAAGCAGGCTGCTGTTCTCTAGCAACATGGAGTAAATGTTTTGTCTTTTGTCTTTCATTCTTTTGGAACTTATCTGTTGTTACTGTGTTTTTGGTTGTGTGTTGTTTCCTGTTCCATGATAATACTGATGCATCTTCCCTACTCTGTTCTTATTTTTATCTTCTGCATTTTACCCTCGTGTTGTGTTACTGCAGCCTTCGTTCATCTCCCCTCCCCTCAGCCCCAAATTGTACAGCATGAGATGCTAAAAGCAGCTTTGATGTCCAGCACTAAAAATGCTATAAGCCAAACAATACATGCTTCAGCTGTTTAGAAAAATCTAAATTTTTTTTCTTAAGAAAACTACCTTATCTCTTGTAATATTAAGAATTGCCCTATCTTATTAGCATATAATATTTGTTTGTCAAAAATTGCAAATTATAAAAATATCAAAATAACGGTATAATCTCCTGTAGGTTTCACTTGAAGCAACATTGAGCTGATGCGTAAGACTTAAGAAAATCCTGCTTCAAGTTTTAATGAAATTATTGCTTAAAACATCAGCATTTTAACAAATGACAGACAGACCTGACATTTGGTAGGTGTGAACAGTAGCATAGAAACATATCCTCAAAGTATTGCTTCAGTAGTATCATACCAGATAACAAGAAAGAATGCTTCAACACTTAAGAGACAGTTTGGATCCTAGACAAATGTAGGCATAATTTACTTACCGTGACAGATCCGTTTTTTATGAGCGATCTCTTAGTAAAAGCTGGGACAGAAATGATTAGCATGTGTACAGCCTGCTTTTTTTTCCTCCTTTCTTATAGTGTGCTGCTACGGGAAGTTAGCAAAGGACGTGTGAAGGAAGATAGCCCCATTTGAGATCCGATGGTATTTTTAGTGCACTAAGAAAAAAAAATAGCAACAATTAAAGGCTTATCAGGTGGTCGTAGGTGTGAGTAGTGTTACTATTTGTGGTGATACATAATATTATGTACGGTGGTACATGCAACACAGTTGATATTTCTTTGGTTTTTTTATATAAAACTTGGGAGTGACATTGTTTTGGCTGAGGAGATTTTTTTGTTGTTTTAGCTTTGCATTTTTATTTCACTTTTAAGATAAATGCTGTTTGAAATCTTGTGGAATGGGGATTTCTGTGCTATGGGCTTCATAGTGTTTAACAGTGCTGCTTAAACCTAGGCGTTGGAGGATGATGCTTCAAATAGATATATGCTTAATAAATTGTCAAATAAATTATGAAGACTGATTTCTCCAGAAATAAGCTTGAGTTTTTATTCCCTACCCTGTATCAGACACCTGCTTTATTCTTAAACATGCTGAGCCATCAGCCTGTATCATTGGGGTGTGATGAAACATTTGGGTACTGAGCATGTTTAGCAAATCCAGTTGGGTGCTAAACAGGGATGCCAGAACTAAATGTCAGCCAGATGCGAATAGTACACATGCTAACACAAACATCCTTATTTATATCAGACTTAAAAAATAATGACTATGAAATGTATAGTATTTTAAAAGCATTATCTCAATCTTTTTAAGAGGTTTTATGGTTGAGGATATACCTGTCTAAGAACTGAATTAAGAACCAGATCCTCTTTTTAAAAAAAACAATTTTTTAAAATGAAATCTTCCTTCATTTCTGCTTTCTGCCTATTTCAAAGTATTTTTTTAAATGATGCTAATCTGGAAATCATACTGTTTCTCTTCAGTTTTGCCATTGTCGTGAATTTTTTTCACTCCTTTTACACATCAGTATAAGAGCAGAGTAGTTTTGTGCAGGGGGAGCTGGTGCGCACGCTTTCTTCCATACACCGTGATGCAGATGATTTAGAGTTTGAGATGGAGATATTTGTACAAATCTTTCCCGAGGTTTCAGGGAATATCTGAAAATGATCAGTAAACAGAGTCCCATAGACTTTTTAATGTTCACAGCAGCAAGAGGAGAAAACAGATGTGCAAAATAAACCGGCTTTTAAAAGAGTAAGAGGCTAAGTTTGAGTTTGAGGAGTTTGAGTTTGTGCAATGTTAGGTGTTTTCTGTGTACTGGTTAGATTTTAACTTGACACTGTCCCTTTAACGATAGTCTAAGACTAAAACTGTCACTTCTGAGCTGTGCTGTTGATTGTTATCTTCCTGCATTACTGTTAATTCAGCGGTGGTGGGGAAAACAGAAGACACAGAGAAGAGTCCAGAGACCGCTAAACCAAAAAAATAGAACTTGGCACTAGCAGGTCTATTTTACTGCTTAATGTAAAATGGTCTGCGTTCACAGTAAAATTAATTGATGTTTTGGGGGACAGGAAG
The DNA here is from genome assembly GCF_000699145.1 of Aptenodytes forsteri. NCBI lineage: Eukaryota > Metazoa > Chordata > Aves > Sphenisciformes > Spheniscidae > Aptenodytes > Aptenodytes forsteri. The sequence continues at coordinate 1,697,461 of NW_008794490.1, forward strand.
CAAGAAAGGGGGGAATATTTACATTTAGCTGGTAGTCTTTTTAACTTTTCAGTCTCTACTTTAGCTAAATTCCTGCATTTGTAATTAGGGTTGAGTACTCAGAGTCTAATGATGATAGTTCTGGCTATAATACTCAGCTCTCCACGCCTTGGTTTCTCTCTGTCTGGAATGACTGATTTAGGCCCCAGCTTACACCAAGCACTGAGTTTTTCAGCAACGTGAAGAGGCATGAATGATCTTTATACTTGGATAAATTGGAGGTCTCTGTGTCGTGTCCTGACAAGTAGCATGAGCCGCACCAGGGAGCTCACATACCTTTCTTGGAGGGCTCTCATTCTTCCTGCCTTGTCTCCCAAGCCTCTGAGCGTGTACCTTTGTCCCATCGCTTTCCAAAGCACATTTTCATTTCCGTTCTTATGCGTTACTCTGGATATGTCATTTTCTTTTTGTAATTTTTCCCAGCTTCTCTTCTCTTCAGGGATGAGGTTGTTGAGGGCATCAGCTATCCTGCCAGGATGCTGCCCCGTTTCTTCCAGCAGCTGAAGCCCAGCAGTTGCAGCATCCTTGGGAGCTGCCTGGTTCCTGCCTCCCAGCCTGTTACAGCTCCTACGCGTGGCATCCTGCTTGGCTGGCCACACATCTGTGAAATGCTTCAGCCTTGGAGGAAATAATACCCCCCACCCCTTCCCACCACCGGAGAGCTGAATCGGTCTTTTCTTGTTTACACAAACATATAAAACTGTTCATGAATGTTCCCTATGTGTAAACTAGGATTTTTCTAAATGTTTGTCTCACTCCAAAATGGAACTTTAAAAATAGTTATAAAAGCTTTTTTTTTCATTCTACAAGTGTTTCAGGAGTACTTAAGGAGCCTTAGTGAGAGTGAGACCTTGATGGATAAGCCAGGTAGTAAGATGACCCTGTAAAACTCATAGCGGAATAGATGGAACAAAAACAATAGATGAAAGAGAAAATATCACAGCCCTCCTAATTGGGAGGGGGTCATGGAGGGAGAAACTTAGACTTCTGCAAGACCAGTAGTTTGTGACGGAACAAGAGCTAAACCTAGATATTCTTTCTCAGCCAATATTCAAAAATGTTGTATTTTTGTTACTTCCATATATCACTTTTTTAAGATATAAGTAGAGAAGAAAGCATAGTAAATAGTTGAAATTTTAAATAAAAATACTTTCAGTTTCTAACATCAGGGTTTTTCTCTCCAGTAAAAGAAAGCACTTATAACAGTAATAGCTGCTGTCTCTTCTTTTTTTCTTTTATTTTTCTGTGTATGCCCTTTTTGGTTTTTTGGGTTTTTTTAATTGACTTAGATATGATTTTGGTTATGATGTTTCCCCTTCCATTAACATATGCTTCTCTGATTATTTTTTTTTTACATATTTTCTGTTGAGTACCCAGATTCCTATAAACTTCAACTCTTTCATGTAAGATTAATAAAAATGTTTAATATTATTTGTTGTAATTGTTATATTCTGCTCTAGTATTTGGTTAGGGTGAAGACTATTCCTGTCAACAAGGAGCAATGTACAGTACTGGTGGTGCTGTTTCCACATGTTACTGTCCACGTGTTACTCTCTTGTGTCCAGATGGAGCATTTGGGGTCGTGGACATGAGAGGTTATTTTGCAAGTTGGAGAGAATACCTTTGTAAAACCGCAACAGTTATCGGTTAATGTAAGATCTGCCTTTCAGGTGGCTGGAAAAGTAATGGAATAGTAAAGGTGGCTTTACCTTCCCCCCCTTTTTTTTTTTCTCTCCCAACAGCTCTCATGAGGTCCAAAACAACTTGTTTCTTTTATTAAGCCTAACTTTCTGTACTTTGATCCCAATTACACTTGCATCTACTAGTTCATGCTTGTACGTATGTGCAGATTCCTGTGAGCTTCAGTGAGACTTGAGTGTAGGACCCACCTCGTTTCAGAGTGTGACTAACATGCTAATTTTGCAGTCTCTTCTAATACCTCATTTTAATTGCTGAGTATCTTGCAAACTTCTGCAGTTCTTTATGGGTGAGCTAGTACTGATACTTTGTCATAGGAAATTTCTATAAAAAGAAGTCACTGTTCTTAGTTTTCCTTCTTCAAGGGATTTGTAACTTTGAAAAGCGATAAGGTTCATCTAGGCTATATATTTATAAAAATATGTTCCGCTTATTTGTTACAGGTTTTTGGATGTGTGTTTTGTTTTCAGGTTTTCTTGAGTTGTCTGGGTTTTTTGTTTGGTTTTTTTTTTAATCAGCATAGTACCTGCCGTTGAAGTGGAAGCTAATAATTTCTTAAAATGTCTCCTCCTTGTTGCTTGTATTGCTTGCTTTTAGGGATTTTCTTTTGACTTTATGTTCTTAATGATGCCTGTAGATTTCCAAAAATAAACAAGATTAGCACTATTCATTCTAAAACTGACATCCATTTGTGCAAATTGTTTTTAATGTGCTTTTATGTACCTCCTACGCTCAAAAATCTGTCACTACTTTTGCTCCTTTTTTTAAATGAGTAAGTAGCTTTGCTTTCACTTTGTCTCCACGTTTTCCATCTTTTTTGAAGTAACTACTCTTGCATTTTGCAGGTGTGTGTGTTTGTATTTATACTATATGCACTTGTATAATAATTTAAAGGTTTTTTGTTTTAAACTACTTTCTCTAGACCATTATTTGCACTAAGATTCTGTAATATAATCATGTCCATGATTATTGCCTGACTACTCAACTTGGAATCTAAAATTGTTTAAAACTTGCAGGCCACTCTCCGCTTTACAAACAAATAATCTCTCATGGTTCAGTGTTCTTGCATACTTTTCATACTTCTCTGTATGTTAATGTGTGTGTCTGCAATCCCAAGACACCTGTGTTTCTCTTTTTCCCCCCCCCACCCCCCTTCAGCATCGATTTCTTCTGGTCATGGGAGTCTGCTGTGGCACTCTTCGGATCAGTGACATTCTCCTGACATTTCTTGTCAACCACCATATGCTTTCAGTAATCCCATTTTGAATGGAAAATTTTATAAAATATTTCTGCAGGCTTCTCACCACAGCAAACCACTGACTGTCTACAGCCACTCAGGAGCTAATAGTCTAGAGTAGTACATTTGAGTAGATAATTGTTCTCTAGTTCCATTTATTTTCTTTGAAGATTTTTGTTGCAAGGTTACTCTTAATTCTCTTTGTTTCACTGCTTGTCTGTATCTAATTGAGGAGATTTCAAAGGCATAAATCATTTTAATTTTGAGCTCACTGCCTGTAGCCTTCTGTACCTTTGAAAACATTTTCCTTCTCCTTGACTATCCTGTTTGTTTAGCAGTAGTCCTTAACTTCAAGTAGCTTGTGTCCAAGGGTAAATAAGCTATGCAAAGGTGGTCATAAACAAATTCATACTTTGTTCTAGGTTACTGTAAAATTTTAAAATAGGATGGAGTGTTTTGTTTGGTTTTAAAGCAGATTTTAAAACAGATTGACTCTTACGTAGAGTTGGCATGAGAGGGGGAGATGAAAAACATCTGTCTTTCTAATCGTGAGCATTTTGGGGACTGTATTCTAAAGAAAATTGGGTTTGAACCTTCAAGGGTGTTTGAAGGGAGGGAGCTTGACTTAATTTTATACTATGATGTAGTAACATTCAAAGCAACAGAGATCACGCTTAGAAGTTTGAAAGAAAATGGAAAAAGAATACATGCAAAATCTTCTAAGGGGCATCCAACTTTGGGGATTTCCCAGGAAGTGATCTAGCAGCCCTAATGAGTCTTCTCTAAGAATCTCAGCTATTCTGCATTCCTAGAAGGCAGCAACAATGCCCAGAAAAATATGTACTATGTAGCCAGAGACCTGTAACAGTCATAGAGTGGACAAGATATAATTAATGTTTTATTGTCCTAAACTCAGTTATAAGTACACTAAAATAGTGTAACTGGCCACAGTATATAAGTACTTTGTAACACGGCTAATAGCATAACCCTCCTAACAGCATGAAAACATTTTATATCACAACTAAGCATAAGTATAGAAATAATACGTAGCTGCAAAGGGAGACGTATGTTTAATTGCACAAATAGGGGACAGAAAAACATGAATCAACAATTCAAGCGGTAAAATCTGCAAGCCAAAACATAAGGATATAGAATAAGGAGGAAAGATTTCTGGTGGAACCAGAACAGTTTCTGGTCCTAAAGAAAAGATAAATAATGTCAGGAGCAAATGAAATTGCTTCCCACACCCTTTTTTTTGGTGGAGTAGATTATGAGCATTAAAAGCACCCAGCGACAGCAAGGAGAAATGGGAAGAAAGAAGTCTACCACCACGGTTCCTGCTTTAGAGTCCAAATAGCACGCTCACCTATTCACCTCAACTTCAGCACTCAGACCATCAGGGACCATAGCCACCAGTATTTAACTACGTGGAATCAGCTCAGTGGTATTGTGTACTCAAAGCTAATTTAGGATAAGATGATTAGGGCCTAACTGTTTGAATATGTAGTGATAATGGCTGATAATGATTAAGAACCTAACCATTGGCAATGTGTATTGTTAATGAATGTCAATCTAGTTAAGTATTGTTATGAAGTTTGCAACTGGTCTCATTTATCAGGGTTCCAAATCTTCCCATCGCAGCTACCTTACCCACTTAGCTGTGTTAAGCAGTAACTGCTTATCAGGACAGGGACAAGTGAAGCATCTCCATGGATTTTTCTGTTCAAAGCCTAGAACTGTTTTTGCGTAGTTAAGAAATTACAGCAATTGCAGGCTAGAGATGTGATTACCTGTTTTGAGGCAAAGAAATTGTGCACAACTTCATCAGAACCGGATTCCAATGGATGTATGCATGTGTTTTGTGCGAATCTAGCTAGGAATCTGTAATGTGCTTACTGTAACTTGGCACTTACATGCATAATTTATGTTCTGTAAGCTCTTCATGGAGCCACTTGCCTGTGAGCCTTTCTATTCTGTGATCCTAAGTCACAACAGCTTATTATATATTCTTGCTTTTCCTGTTTGCAGTACAAGCTCCAAATTCACAGATTAGATTGAAATAAAGATGAAAAAAAAATCCTCTTAGATTGATTTCTGTTAATAAATGTTGACTATCTTACTCTCACTCTCTTGTCCCAGATGCACATGCTTCCATATTGTCAATATGCGTGTGATCACCAACTTGCGTTTCATTCAGTTTTATACTGAGTGATGTAAATTTAGTCTCTGCTGCCAGAGTTGTTCTTAGATGTGATTCCACAAACCTGTGGAAAGTTTTGTGTAGCGTGTTAAATTTCTTCTAGAAGAAGAAATGTTAAATTGAAGAAGTGTTAAATTTCTTCTAGAAATTTAAGGTTTTTCTTTTTGTTCAAGTCCCTCGCTTTGTTAGAACTGATGTTCTTCATGCTCAACCCTCATATCTTTAGGTGTCTGAAAACATCTTTTTTTTTCCTGAGGAGAGAGAAAGGCAGAGCACAAATATTGAAACTTCCACAGAAAGAAAACTAGAGTTACTGCCTTCCTCTTTGCAAGTTCTGACTGTTCCATCACCCTTTTCTTAAAATAGCTGCAATAAGCTGATTGCCCCTTCCCCTGCACTGGAAAAGAAAGTAAGCTATGGCTACGGTAGGCTTTACAGAAGTCTGAAATCCACAGAAAATAAGCATTCCTGATCTCTCTTGTAAACAGACCTCAGAGAAATATTAATTAAAATAGGTTACAAAGCTAATATGACATTAGTCTTGGTACGGGGGGGAAATGTCTATGTGAGTACAACCTAGACTTTTTTAATGTGTCTTGTAGCTATGGCTAATTTCACCTTTTGTCTGCTGAAATCCTTCTTGTGTTTGAGTAACACATGAAAATTGTGTGAGAAGTTTTTAAAGTAACCGATTTAAATTTGTATTTTGTCTCCAGCTGGGGAGAAAGAGTCCCATAAAATCCAGTTTGTACAAATTGGAGTGCATGTTGTAGCATCAGCTGTGTGGTCAAAAAATGTTATCTTGAATGAAGGTACCAATAACTACATTAATGACACAAGAGAATAAGTGAGAAAGGGTTTGGCAAAATTTAGAATTCTGATAGAACTGTAGTAAAAAGAAGGAAAAAAAAAACACAAAAAGTGGCTGACAAATGCAGGCAGCTTTTTCAGGTTTGTGTGGGGCCGGTGGGGGGCTCTGGTTTTTGAGCCTGTTGTTGCCCTGTGATTTGTATGCAGCTATACTTCAAAAATCTACTCTTTTTACTGGAATTGTTGGTGGGGGAAACCTTTACTCATGAGGGAAATGAGCTATCTTGGTGTAAATGGGCTTTCTAGTATAACCCTTGGGTATGTGAGGAACTTGAGCTGGCAGTGCTGCACTAGGCACCAGCGTATATAACTGTATGTAATCTTTGCTTCCGAGTGATGTTACGCTTTTGGGAGACCTCAGTGTATACATGGCATTTGCATAGCCCAGTTATCCTAAATGAAGCATTTCAGGTTTTAAATGTGAAACTCTAAAAGTAGCTTGTTTCTATAGAATGATTGTCTGGGAGTGTTATGGCATGAATATAACCATGTGAGACTATGGTCAGAGGAAGAGAGAGAGAGATTAGTGTGAGTGAAAACTGAACACCCTTACAGAGGTTTCTTGTAAAATACTGTACTTTTAAACACTACTGTCAGTAATGAAGGGCTCACATGTACAAGAGCGTAACTTAACATTTGGTTTTAAGTACGTATTTCTGTGCTAACATGACTAAATGCCTGCTTGTCTTCATACGTATCTGTAGATACAGACACCTATATAGTATGTGTTTGTATATTTATGTGTGTATGTATGATTATGCAGTGGTTGAATTAGGATGTAGGATGAGGCATAGGTATGTCTAAGCAAATACAGAAGTGATGCTTGGACTCTGGATTTTGCCAAAGCGGAACGAGAGCTGCGTGTGTAGACATGTATTTGCCCACAATAAATGTATTGAGTAAATGTTTGTTTTTTTTTTCTTTTTTTCAATAGTACACTGAATTGTTTTTATCTCAAAGGAAAAAACCAAAACAAACCACAGAACATTTAGCGCATGTTTTCAGTTCACCTTTACTATAGTTAGTTAGAGTGTTAGTTAACTTTGTGTTCTGATTTTTTTTTATTTCTAGATGGTGCAAAAGAATTGCAGTTGCCCAGTCAAGATGAACAGAATAGCTTCCTTCAACAAGAAAATAGAACATTCTTTTTTTAGGATTATGTCTACAACATGAAGCATTTAACAGTAGCTGTCTTGGAGAACATTCATCTATGACCTGAAATGTCCTGATCCTAAGGAAAAAATGAGATTCCTTTAAGTCTATATTTCTAGATGGTGCAAAAGAATTGCAGTTGCCCAGTCAAGATGAACAGAATAGCTTCCTTCAACAAGAAAATAGAACATTCTTTTTTTAGGATTATGTCTACAACATGAAGCATTTAACAGTAGCTGTCTTGGAGAACATTCATCTATGACCTGAAATGTCCTGATCCTAAGGAAAAAATGAGATTCCTTTAAGTCTATAATTTTTAAATGCATTTTTATGACTAATCATATTTGCTTATGCACAACACGGATACAGAATTCATAAACCAGAGATTATTTTAACACATACGCACATCTGTGTGCATTCAGTATACAAGATAAATCATTTTAATCAAATTTTAAATAATCTTTTAAATTATCTGTATTTATTAATAAATGAAGACTTGGCAAGAAGAATTTGTCATCCATGGACAAGAGTAAAGCAGGTTCCCCCAGAATGGATGGTAATTTTGTATTGGGTAAAATCAATAACTTAAAAGTAGAGCAAGAGGAAGACAGCATTAACTGTACTCTAGAAGGAATGGATATCAAGACAGAACAAGATGATTTCAAACATGCGGACAGCAGTGATGAACAAGAAGACAAAGAAAAGAACTTCATTACCAACAACCCTGGCAAATATTTATCTACAGAAAATGAAGATGATTATGGATCTCTTTTTTCTCAATATAGTAGTACGCTGTATGATGTAGCAATGGAAGCTGTGACACAAAGCCTCCTTTCTAGCAGAAACATAAGCTCCAGAAAAAAGTCGCCTGCTTGGAACCATTTTTTTATATCTCCTAGAGATAGCACTAAAGCAATATGTATGTACTGTATGAAAGAATTTAGCAGGGGTAAAAATGAAAAGGACCTCAGTACAAGTTGTCTCATGAGACATGTGAGGAGAGCCCATCCCACTGTACTAATTCAAGAAAATGGAAGTATGCCAGGTATATCCTCCTTTTCTTCACCTACGTTGTTACTGCCACCTCAGTCCGCAGATGTTGGTGATCTGAGTTCTATGTTATCCCCTATAAAACTGGTCAAGAAAATGGCTTCTAAAATACCATCTCCCGATCGAATAATTGAGGAATCTGTTTCTATTGTTTCTTCTGAAGAAATATCAGATCTCTCAGTTTCTGAAAAGTGCAGCAAAGAAGAAGTCATGGTTGGGTCATCTCCACAGCTACCCAACAACCAGTATGATGACACTGTGGAGAATGTAGCAGAAAAAACTGTTGTAATTCCAAAGAGCACATCAGGTTCCAGAAGGAGATCTGCTGTCTGGAAACACTTTTATTTGTCACCTCTAGATAATTCTAAAGCTGTTTGCATCCACTGTATGAATGAATTCAGTAGAGGAAAAAATGGAAAAGACTTGGGAACGAGTTGTTTAATAAGACACATGTGGAGAGCCCATCGTTCCATTGTCCTGCAAGAGAATGGGGGTGGTACCAGCATACCACCTCTCTACACCGCACCTCCAACTTTGTTGCCTTCTTTACTACCCTCAGATAGTGATCTGAATTCTATGTCATCCTCTCCTGGAAAACTAATGAAAGAATCAACTTCTGTTTCTTCTTCTCCAGACAGAATCTCTGAGGAGATCCATACTAATCTCTCTTCTGGAGATGCTCTAGTAGAAGACTCAATGCTGTCATCTTCTGATGATATAGGTGAAGTCTCCTTTGTTTCCTCTCCTGAGAAACAGTGTGAGGGATTAGGTCCACTAATATTTGAACCTACCGCTGTATTTCAGCAAAATAAAAGGATTATGAAAAGGCTTAAATCAGAAGTTTGGCATCACTTTTCACTGTCACCTGCAGACAGTCTAAAAGCAGTATGTAGATACTGCAGTTGTATGATAAGTCGTGGTAAAAAAGGAGATGTGGGCACAAGCTGCTTGATGAGACATCTATATAGACGCCATCCCGATGTAATTGGAAACCAAAAGAGCTTTCTTGATGTGAGTTTGGCAAATTCTCCTTACGCCACTTTGGCTTCTGCAGAATGTTCATCCTCGAAGTTGACTGACTTGCCTACAATGGTTACACATGATAATCAAATTATATTTCCTGTTAATAGTAAGAAGACCTCAAAACTGTGGAATCACTTTTCAATTTGTTCTGCAGATTCAACAAAAGTAGTATGTATGCACTGTGGACGTACAATAAGTAGGGGGAAAAAGCCAACAAATCTAGGCACAAGTTGCCTTCTAAGACATTTGCAGCGGTTTCATAACAATGTATTGAAAACTGATGTCTCAGAGACAGTATTATCCTCATCTACGGATAATCACATGCCACTGAGCACAGAATTATTAGGATCTTCAAATTTTGATGAAACCAATGACAAGTTTTGTGACTCTCACCCAGTTGCCAAAAAAATCACAAGTCTCGTAGCCGAAATGATTGCACTTGACCTTCAGCCATATTCTTTTGTAGACAACATTGGCTTTAACAGGCTGCTTGAATACTTGCAACCTCAGTATTCTTTACCCTCTCCATCTTACTTTTCCAGGACAGCAATTCCAGATATGTATGATAATGTAAAACAAATAATTATTTCACATCTTAAAGAAGCTGAAAGTGGAGTGATCCATTTTACGTCTGGAATATGGATGAGCAACCAAACACGAGAATATCTGACCCTGACAGCTCATTGGGTAACATTTGAGTCTTCATTTCGACCACAGTGTGAGGATTACCATTGTTCAGCACTATTAAATGTATCACAGATAGATTGTGACTACAATGGAATCAGTATTCAAAAGCAGTTAGAGTACTGGTGGGAAACATGGATTACTTCCATTGGCCTTCAGATCGGGATTACTGTTACTGATAATCAGAGTATAGAAAAAACTTTAAATGAAGGTGATCATTCAAGTGTACAATGTTTTAGTCACACTGTTAATGTCATTGTAAATGAGGCTATTAAAAGCCAGAGAATGGTTCAGAATTTGCTTAGTATTGCAAGAAAGATCTGTGAACGCGTCCATCGGTCAGCAAAAGCAAAAGAGAAGTTAGCTGAGTTGCAAAAAGAGTATGAGTTGCCTCAGCATCAGCTAATACAAGATGTTCCATCAAAGTGGAATACATCATTTCATATGCTTGAACGTCTTATCGAGCAGAAAAGAGCAATTGATGAAATGTCAATAGAGTGCAGCTTTCGGGAGCTAATAAGTTGTGATCAGTGGGAAGTCATGCAGTCGGTGTGTCATGCTCTCAAACCTTTCGAAGCTGCAAGTAGGGAGATGAGTACACACATGTCTACTCTAAGCCAAGTGATTCCAATGATTCATATACTTAACCGGAAAATAGAAATGCTATTTGAGGAAACAATGGGCATAGATACTATGCTGAAATCTTTGAAAGAAGCTATGGTGAGTAGATTGTCCTCCACGCTTCATGATCCAAGGTACATTTTTGCTACACTTCTGGATCCCCGGTATAAAACATCCTTATTTACAGAAGAGGAGGCTGAACAATATAAACAAGACTTAATCAGGGAGCTGGAAATAATGAGTTCTACCTCAGATGATGATAAACCTGTTTCCAATGGATGTGATATAGGTTCACCATCTACAAATTCATATGGGGAAGATAATCTTTGGTCACTCATGGGTGACATGAAGAAAACAAAAGACCTGAAAGAGAGAGCAAAGTTACCAGAGGAAATGGTGCTTTCTTACTTGGAGGAAGAAGTGCTTGAGCATAACTGTGATCCTTTAACTTACTGGAACTTTAAGAAGTCGTCTTGGCCAGTACTGTCAAAATTGGCTGTCAGGTTCTTGGGTTGTCCACCAAGCATTGTTCCTTCAGAGAGATTGTTCAATACATCCAACGAAAGCAACAACTTTAGTCAGTCAAGGTTAATGATTGAACACTTTGAAAAGCTTATCTTTTTGAAAGTGAATCTTCCTTTAATATACTTCCAGTATTGAAACTAATGAACAAACTGCTAGACTAAATCTATTGTTGCTCACTGGATATTAACTATCTATAACTCAGATTGTTAAATTGCTCCAATAGGGGCCATGTATGACATCTAATCAGTGACTATAATTCCAAATTTTAGTTTCATTTTTTTCAGCTTTCAATATGTCTACATGTGCCTTATTCATAGTACTTCAGGCCAGATATTGTATATATGTTTTTTAAAAGTTCACACTAGAGATAGCCTGTCTTGTCAAATTATACAAAATTATGTAGGTTTTAATCCATAATTGTAAATGAACTTTAAAAAAGCTCAGTCATTTGTTTTAATAGAATGGCAAAAAAAAAAAGATGTAAACAGTTCTATTCTGTAGTTTTTTATTCAATTATTATGTAAAAACCATAAACCAGGTACTGTATTTTAGTTGAACATTGCTTTAATTGCAACAAAACAGCTTTTGTAGTTGTCAAAAGAAAGCTGTACATGAAAGATGGGGTTCAAGCTGTCTTTTTATCATGTGGTGTTTTTAACTGCAAGCCCTAAAGTACTTAAAGGATTAAGAAGAGTTATTGAGGAAGATGTGTTTACAGGAGACCATTGACTTAGTATCTGAAAATAAATCTTAAATTTGAGATCTTATGGAATGTCAGTTATACAGCAGTCGGTAGTAAAACTTCCCATTCTGGGTTCTCCTGTTCAGGTTTTACATTTTAACTGAACTACAGAAATATTCTGGGTATTTATAAAAGCTCTTTGAAAGTCTTATCAAAGTTTGTGAATTAATGCTTGTTATTTAATGCCGTGTACAAAAAAAGGCAAGAAATTTACCGTGAAGACTCTAATGTCATTCTAAAGCCTTTTCTAATCTTTAGTGCATCGAAACTATAAGGTTCCCTATTGTAAAAATTGAGCCCTTACTCCTAACGTAATTTCAATTGTGTAGAACAGCCTGTCTTAAAGCTCCTAGTACAGAAGTAACTGATCTTCTGATTTTCAGTAATAGCCTTATGGATATGGTGCACTGCTTAGAATTTTATGTAGTAGGGTTGATTCTTAACTGTTGGTGTCCATCAGGCAAATGGGATCTAGAGCCCTCAAAACTTCAAATAAGATGGAAAAAAATAGCCAGCATTTTAATTTGAAAGGAACGTTCTCCGTGGTTTTTTAACTCTAGAAAGGTTAATCTTCTCATTTCAGTTTTCATTGAATACTTTTTGGGAAACAAGTCATCATTTGCCTATGACCTTTTAGAAAAGTTGTAGCTTTGTTAAAATACTGTACCTATGCCTAATCTAATTTTGCATTTACTATGTTTTAGTGTATTTATAAATGGTGAACTCAGTTTCTGAAATTAAACATTTTATTTGCAATTTTCTAGTGGTAGTCAACACTGCCTTTTATTTTCAGATGGATTTAAGACAACCATTGAATAAAAATCAATTGATACAACTGTAACCATAAATATACCACAGAACATAGCATGTGAAAAGATTGGTTTTCCATTTAGCTCTTTGGACTTAAGCCTTCATTCTGGTTCTATTCAACGTCAGGAAAGCTTGTTGAATTCTTTCCCAGGTGGCTTTGGTTTCCACGTGACGTTCCTCTAAACGTTTTATGGTTTCAGGTATTTCAATTGTTCCATCAGTTATGTTTACGCCTGTACTATTTAAGTAAATTATTATATAGTGTACTTGGGAAGAACTAATACTGCATTTTGTCTCCAGTATTTTAAAAGGTAACTTAATTCTATCAACAGTCAGCATTTCTTTGTTGTTCTAGGGTTAAATGAGAACAGCACGTGTTTTTTCTGCAGTAATAAAACAATTTGTTCTAGTTTATGTATAGTTCGAACTAGGTGAGTTTGAAGCAGCTTATTGGGAAACGTGTTTAAATGGTTACTGGTTAATTATTATCTCAATTTTTTCCCCTACATCTTAACTGTGAATATAACCTTGACCTTTGTAAAGAAGATGTTTAATCTCTCCAAACCAGTAGAGAGGGAGGTAGAGGATGAAGAAACTTTTTTTTTTTTTTTTCTTTTTAAACAAGTGATATAATTTTCACTCAAGGCTTGAGTGTAAATATGGCCTTCAGCTTAAAGCATTGTAGAGCCACATCATACCAGCAGCAGTGCTGGCAGTAAACAAGCTTACCTGAAGATGCCAGTTCTCTGGAAACAAGCAGCTTGGCTCCTCTGAAGGCAGTCTTTACTGTAGCTCCTTTGTAACTCTCATGTGGAAAGTTGAAGTGATGGCATTTTGTAGCCCCCAGTTTGCATCTTATTCATATGGATACTTAATTGTATAGTCATGCTTTTTGTTAAAACTTCTCCTGAGAGCACAAGAACTAGTAACTATTTTTAAAAGTAAAATTTTACCAGTTAGTCTACTTTATTTGTACCTGCAATTTCCTTTTTTCTGAAGGGCTTAGTTCTTAAGACCACACTGTTTCAGTATCAGCTTGGATAAGAATTCATAATTACGTTAGATTTTTTTAAAAAAGATAATATGCCAGCCCAAAAGGCCTTAAAATTGAAACACGTAATTCTTAAAAATCTAAGCAAAAATACAAGAGACTGAAAGCACAAAGCTGCTATTTTTCGGATGTAAGCCTTGATCCTTCTATAGGAGTTATGGGAGCATCTCCATCTTCAGTTCAGGTACTGCCGCCTTTGAGAAAAGAATGACTTCAAAAGAAGGACTGAAAGCTTTCACTGAAGTATTGAGGTAAGTTACTGAGTGGGTGGGTTTTGTGTTGGGTTTACTTTATTATTTTTAATATGAATTCTTAGTGATTGCTAAAACTTCCTCTTTTTTATTTTCCAACCTTTCTCATATTTGTAACGTATAGAAAACTCCCTTATTTTTACATTACTCTCTCTCAGACTGTAATAAAGCACAAGCTCTGTTAACAGTGGGAGTTTTCATCATGCTGAGTTTGTGCTGGAACAATCCCTGCAGCAGCAGACAGTTCCCTAATGTGTAATGATATGGTGAACCTGCAACAGTGATACTTATTTTATTTAAACAGTTAATTTCAGAACATTAGCAACTTTAGAATAAGTTTGCTACGCAGACTTTTTCCTCTTAGCATAAAAAGTAAAGTGTAGATGGTACTAAAGATGATACTCTGTGTCATCGTAAGAATCTTGCAGCTTTTGCTTCTTTTAAGAGTAGGCAGGTAACAACTAGTTACACACTGCAGCAAGAAATATCTTCTAGTACTAAAGGCAGGAAGGGGAAGAAGTAGAGATCTGCAACAGCCTTTTCAAAGAACTTCAGTCTTGAAGGGTATATAATGTAAAGTATCTATGGAGATCTGTATTATGCTCCGGAAACCTGTGATAATGCTCCCCCCACGTCACACCTTTCCATTTGGCCTCTTTCCCTACCCACCAAGTAAAAGTGCAGTAAACCTGTTTGACTGCAGAATTTGGCCAGTGAGCGTTTACTAGGAATACTCATAGCTTCTCCTTGCTCCCCAAGAACAGCTTCTGAATTTACAAAGAACCAAAACCTCAGTCCAGAACAGTTTAAATTCTAGCATAAGGATGTGATTGATTAAATGTAGATATAGATTACAAGCTCAAAGTAGATGCTTACAGTTGTTGAGAGATCTGTCCCTTAAAGCAGCATTTTTTTCTGTCACTATACAGAGCTGACCGTAACAAACTTGCATTTAGGTATCTCCAAACACAGGAAAAATAAACATATTAGCAAATAACACTTTCTAATTACAGATTATTTAGATTTTATAAACTAAGCATTTTAGTCTTTCCAAAAATATATTCATCCTTTGCTTTATTCTTAGCAACAAGAAAGATTGATTCTTTACCTTCTTGGTGTCCTTGCAAAACTGACCCAAAACTGCTTCGTTTCATAAAATGAATATGCCAACCAGAAATAGTAACCACAGCAATGTCCCCAACTTGGGTATAAGCTTCGGTTCCAAGGGCTAGATCTACGCCTAAGCAGTCCCTGCCTTTTTTTCCTTTCTCTCTCTCTCCTGTATGAACCAATTCCTTCTTCCAATTTCTTGATACAAATTGGCAGTTTTAAAGGAAAAGATGGAGTCCATTTCAGACAGCACTTTTACCTTACACTTGATATAACTGGACACAAATCAAGCCTTGGTACAGAACCAAGGGCAGTTGCAGCTGAAATAAAGCAGAATTGGTGAAAGACTGCCCGTGATAGTAAGATGTAGAATTCCAGAAGAAAAACTAGCTGTCTTTGCTATCATAAACAAAGGTCTGAAATGAACAATCGAAAGTACTTGTAGTTGCTCACGTTGATCTAAAGGGCTGATACAAAGTAAATAGTTGCATGCAAAATGGATCAATTACGTTTTAGAATCATATATTTAAATTAAAAAAAATCCTTCACGGAGGTATTCTTTGTCATTTAACTTCAGGAATTTTTGCAAACACCCTCTTAATCTTCTGTGTCATATGTTAAGCAGATAGCGATACCTTTCATTTAAGACATAGCTGAGACTAATTATGTAACCAGCTAACTGAGAAGGCTGTGGCTAAACAGTCTTGCTTACATGGGTGATAAACTCCACTTGTGGTTTTGTTCTGTTCTCGCGAACAGAAAGTGAAGTCATTTGTACAAGAAAGACTCTTTGAATACTAAGTTACAAGGAAAGCTCTTGGGGGAGGTGGCGAAGGGGAGTATTTAAGAATGAGCACAGGTAATAAAGCGAGGAAGGCAGCACTAGGCTTCTGTGCAACTTCTGTTATGTATGAAAAAGTGCTCCTGGATGCAAGGGAAACACACGGACACATTCATTGAAATTGAGATACAGCAAATGAGTGCTTAAATCTTGTATCAACTTTCAAGCTCCTAAGCATTATGGAAAGAACTAGAAGTATTCAGGAAGATAGGAATCGTCCTAGAACAGTTGCGGTAGGAGATGCAGCTCAATCTCAATCTTCTTTGCCCGAATGTGCCCAGTCTCACCAAGGGAATATGTGAAATGGCCTATTCCAAGGACTGTTTGTTTATTGACAACAGCCTTTGGGGAAAAGCTGCAGTAATCTTCACCCCGGTGTGACAGATGCCCCTTCCTATTCAGGGCGTGGGCTACTGTAACACTCTTGCCCTATGTTTGGGGGGGTTACCCGTGCTGTCACAGAAGTCATACAGCCAGTGGTGCTATGGTGCTGCATGCACTGTATGGGTCGTGATCTAGCCCTTTGTCTACAAACCCGACCACGTTGCAGATCTTAAAACTAAGCACTTTTCAGGAACCGCATATGCAGAGCAAGATGCAACAGGACGTAAGGAAACTTCAGACACTGTTCAAAACTGCAATCCAGTATCTCTTTCCTGTCTCCTTGTATGCATTTTACCTTTCTCTACCCCAAACAAATACACTAAACAGGCCAATTTGAGCTGATAGCATCTCTTTTCATCAGTAGTGAGGCTGTGAGCAGTAGTACACACTACTACTGCAGCTGAACATCATCACTGGTTTAAGTCCAACCAGTAGCACCCAGACACCAGAACCCAAGTCTGTGGAAGGACCCAATCAATCAGCTCTGTGTGTTTGACATTCAGCAAAATTAAACTCTTCAGATGCCTAATGTCCACATGTTCTGTGCCACTTCAGGCATTAGCATGAGATGCCTATGTTACAAGCATAATAGCCCTAGGTTTTTTCTGTTTCTGCAGAGGGATTCTGACAACCAGGGATGTGGAAAGCTGGATATACACCTAACTTCAGGAGTGCAGGCACTTGTCTACACTTGGGCAGGATAAATCCTAGTTTAGGTTCTTGAGTTGTGGATTACAGTGTGGGGGAGTTACATAAAGTCAATGATTAGGCTTAACATAAGGGCCTACATCCTTACTCAAACGTTTTCCTTTGTATTGTTCCAAATTCTCAGCTATTTGCACATGTACTTCCTTCTGTCTCATGTGAATTGTTTGATGTTCAAATTGGCTCTGGAGGAAGCTGAGTTTTCTTCCAAAGACAAGTCAAATAGATAATACTTGAGTGATTTCAATTTCAAGAGCAGCCAGAGACTGGACCAACAAGTTCTGCAGGTTGCCTTTGCCAGAGCTGCTCAGCATGAGGAAGCCTGTGCAACAGCAACAGCCACCCACAGGGGAGCAGGCTCCACCCCACCAGATCAGTTCCTCTGATACACAGTCTAGAGGATAAAGACATGGACCTAAAAACTGAGATCTACACAGGTAAATATAGTTCCTGAATGAAGCACGCTTTAAGAGTAAAAAAAAAAAAAGAAACCAAAACAAAAAACCCCACTTTTTTCAGTAAGAATTTTTTACTCGAGTTTTCAGTCAGCAAGGAAGTTTTCTGCCCATGATTATTTCAGTAATACTGATTTTTTTAACACTAATGGAGCTCCTGTCGTATTACAACTGGCCCTAACCAAAATTCCAACTTTTTTTCCTTAGTTTACCCCTTAACTTCTTCCATTCAGCAATCTAGGCAGGCATCCTTTACAAAAATATCTAATAAAGAAGAGATTACACAGCATGCTATCTTATTCTAGTTTATAGAATGCAACACATGGCACATTAGATTATTCCTTTCCAAAGGGACTACTTAATAAAAAAAGGAAAACAGCACCTATCTTCTTAAAGTGTATTCAAGTGAATATTTTCATAGGTAAATTTTTGCACTGCAAATTAAGATAATATCATTGCAGCAGAAGAAGGAAACATTATTTTAAAATTTTTTTTTCCTGTGAAATCCAAATTGTTGTTTATTCATGAACTCTTGGAATAAAGATAACCACCCTTTAATACTGAAATCTGTTATGAGACAGTGCTTGTCAAGAGGTCCAACTGCTTTTTAAGCAAATCTTTAATTAGTTTGGTAGGCTACAGGGCACAATTAGGTATTGTGATGAAGCTACAATGAATATGGCTTTCCTATGTCGATAACATCATTACGTTTCACACAGGCAATCTGACAACTGAGGGGGTTACAATCCTGCAGATACATTGAGTAATACATCTTTGCACACACAGATTACATATCAAATTATTGCCGCAGAACAAACCTGTTCCATTATGTATCTTATATAGGACAATTAGGACATACCTGCGCTACGTTATGAAACAGACAGCTACCCAAACCAAGTAGACAGGTTTTACCTAATACCACTAAACTTGTAGGTAGCCTCTCAAACATATCTAACAATACAACTCAGTATTCAAGTATATACTGACTAGGAATGCATTGTAATATTTATGGAAGAAACAGGACAGAGCTAAATACCAATCGGTACAAAGATTTTCCATGCCTTTCCACAGAAGCTGAATTGCAGTGCTGGAATGACAGTTTGCTGCTGTCTTAGATTATTCAGTCATCAGCAAAATTACATCAAAAGACTTACTTAAAATTCACAGTCAAGATGACAGAGGAAGTTTTTCCAACAGTACTAATTTTGGTTTCAAGTTTAAAGTAAAAGGAGGTAGTGCAGTAAGGTTCAACCCAATTTTACTGATGCCAGGTATGTTTGCCAGTGGCCTGTGGGTTGTCTTGTAATGTGATATTTGAAGAGGGTTTGTTTCCATCAGAATGTGTGTGTAAGAAAACATCAACTGATCTCCTGGTTTAACATCTTCTCTTTTGTCATACCTGTAAAGAATAAAGAAGGCTTATTTACATTCCTCTCTTTACCTATTAAACATCTCCATTATCGCAAGGGCATGTAGCATCCAAGATGAAACAAAAGATAACTGTGAATGTTACAGTTCATCTCTTGATTAAATTAACTAGTACTGGAGGAGGAAACAGTATTTTTAAAGGGTTTAGGGAGGCAGTCATTCCATGCAAGTCTTTCTGCTGCTATTGTGATAGAAATCAGGACTCCTAGAAAATTTCTCACTAGTCCTCCATTTGAGTTCTGTGGAAAAAGGACACCAAAGCCTAAGACTGTAGAAAACTGGACTCATTTTTAAGTTTTACTCTACAAGAATTGTGGTTTGGATAAGTGTGGGGTTTTTTCAGTGGTTTTTTTTTTTCCCCTGCCTTTTTTTAATTAAAAAAAATGTTATGAAGCACTTTCGCAGAAACCTTTCTCTTCTGGTAGTCATACATTAAAGTAGCAGCCTCAAAGAATAGCAGGGAGAAGAATTCCTTGAACACTGCAGGAAAGAAAGAACAGCTTGGCAATTATAGTATTAACTTGGCACTTGTTATTTCTGGGTTCAGTTCCCTGATCTGCTACATGTTTGGGCAGGTCACTTTGGGTCAGCTTTTACAAACCTGTTTAGGTACCTAAATATATATGAATGATATATAGAAAAATTTATATATAAAGTAACTAGTGAGTTCTAAAACTATTTAACATGTATACTGACAATTGTTTCTTAAAAGGAGTTATATTCAATCTAGCCATGGAGGGAATTTACAGGATGAGAAAACAAGTGACTTAAGCATTTGGCAGGGATGTGAAAGATCTAGGTTCAGCCACTCTCCGTCTGATCTAAGCCCAGAACTGAGTTCGTTATCTCACAGAGCTGTATGAACCTGTCTGATTTTCTAGAAATTGAGGTAGATCTCCCTCACTGTCTCATGAAGACACTGTTCTACCTCACAATAGTTACTTATTTATTCACTGAAGAGAGTCAGGTGGAATTTATAGCCCAAGGGTTAGGATGCTTATATTGGACATGGCAACCTGATCGAGTCCTCAGTCCAACAACTTCAAAGGGGAAGAAGATAAGTCCACCCAAAACACTCCACAGACCACTGTTAAGAGTGCTTCCAAAAGTGGGAGACCTGGATTCAAATCTTTGCTCTATATCCCAGAAAAACGTTCTACACTAATGCTGGGTAACAGTCCAGAAGACAGAGGTTAAGATGGAGATTACTTACCTTTAGTTTGTTTATAACAAGACAGTCTTAGGCATCCAACTATAAAAGAGTGTCCATGCTCTGTAACCCAGGTGAAGAGCAGTGCCCAGTTCTTCACCCTTTCTGTTGCCCTTTTCTGTGAACTGTTTTCTACCAGCTTTTGGAGCTCCTATTCTTAGGCACCTGATTCCTCCCACGCATTTCACAAGCAACTTACTCAAGGCTGTGGCTTTTCTTACAGGCATGGACACTGGCAGGGAAGTGGTGCAATCCCAACCCTAAATAATCTTAAATGCACCTAGGAGTAAATCCAGGCTGCATCTTTCGCCACGTGTGTCTGCAGGCCTGGCCTCTCATCTGCCTGAATTCTCTGTGAAAAACTGGAAACAATCTCAATTTATATTTTTACAACACTCCCTGACATAGCAGTCATTAACATTTAAGATATTTAAAGCAAGTACTCTACAGCAAACTAGAGGATTTGTGTGGATTGTTAACTAAAATTTTGGCAACCCAGAACAGACCCCAGGCTGACAGAATCCAGAGGTGTCAATAAATACACGATATAATGCAGAATTAGACTTTGCACACTGAACAAGTGTTTTCTTCTTCTAAAAAAAAAAAAATTCACACTAATTTCATCTGCTATTTCCAAAAAGATCACAATACCACTTAGGATGGTACATGCGTTCAAACTGGCAGAAGGAATGGCATACTTTGTAACAACTTTACCAACTACTAATTTTGCATTTTCTTCATCAGCAAATAAAGGGCCTTTCATCTGGCTGCAAGCATTTCTGAATTTTATTATTTTTAAATACTTTAAGCTTACACAGCATATTTATTCCTGGTTCAAAGAGGCTGCACTAATTGAAGACAAGATTGTAACACCTGTTCTGTGTAAGAATCTGCATCAAGCTTCTTTCAGTCACCCTTTGAAGAAAAATAATGGATCACTTGCATTTTTCTTGAGGCAAATAGATCTAATCTGAGCATGCCACTGAAAGCTGTTAACTTTAAGACACTTTTATTTATGGATTGTAGTTATCCTGATGAATCATCAGCCTTCATAGCCACTCCATCCATAAATCTGTTTTCACCTGATGTACACAGTCTATGAAGATGGTAAATTAGTTTTCACCCATCTGAAAGGCTGTCACTTCCTTGGATAAAGAGAAAAAGGACAGCTGGTGCCACTAAACTTTGCGCTATTGTGCTGTCAGACAAAGTGTATGATCCTGCATATGATGCTCAGCTGTGGATTTTGCCTGATTTTTTTAATGTGAAACTTTATGATGAATCAGCCCTCCCTTGAGGCTTTTTTATGATGAATAAAGATAAAAGTGAGAGAGACAAACTGCTCTGTTGCTGCAACACTATGAAACATCCATCAGTGACAGGGATATATTTGTTCACCTTCTAATCTCACTACACTACAGCCTTGCAAGCCCAAAACAATCCAAAACTCACCACCTCAAAAAGCTCACTGAAATTAAGCACTGTATTTAGAGAGTAGAGTTGTATTTAGAGTAGTGTGTGTACTTCAGTATATTCAAAAAACCAAAGATTGGAACATTTTAGCTATCATGCGTGTTCTATCACTTGTACTTTAATAGTTTAATGTCTCCTCCTGACTGTTCATGGCTTAAGACTTTCTCTAGATTGAACATGCAAAAAACAATCTGAAATAAACATTGGATTGGTAACTGTGAAGGCAATTCAGCTTTAAACTGTCTGTACCACCACAATATTATGAGAGAGCACGGAAATAAAACAAGGCATAGCAAGCTCAATGATTTTCATAATTCCCCCAGAAGCACACTTTTCCCTTCTTTCTCTTTGCTTCCAAAATACTTTTATCTCTAAACATACCAATAATTAAATTATGTTTGTTCATCTGATCCTGAAGACTGTAACTGGGGAAAAAGAACTCCATGCTCAGAGTACTTCTTAAACCAAAATCTGCTCATATTGCTTTTGTTTTGTGCAAGTATGAAGTGAGGCTTTGTGTCACCTTCTGCTGAATCATTTTGATTAAGATGACATTTTAAATTAGAAACCTACACTTCAACTGAAGAGGCAGGCCTACAAATCAGAAAGACACCTTTTTTTTGGTCTGCATCCTGAAAAGCAAACAATGCCATCCCACAAATGTCTCCTATTATCCATTTCAATATTCTCATTCTTAAAACTGTTTGTACATCGCTGCTGGTCATGGTAACAAAGCACTCAACTGCTTTCTCTCAGAGCCAATGAATGTGACCGATAGTCCACAACAGCAGCTTCAATGCCATCTATGTAAAGGATGTTCCACATAAAAATAGACTTTGAATATTAATAAGCAGATAAGCCTCACATTGCCACACATCATTCAAAAACAAACAAAATGAAAAGATACCCCCACAATTATATACACTGTTCTGCCAAGAGCAAAAAGTGTTCATCTACAGCTGTGTTTTACAAGATCTAGTGAGATATCAAACGTAGCTGCATTAAAGGTATTGGTGTTTTAGTAAGCTAACAATTTTTTGGCCTGTTTCTGATGTCTTTAAAAGATTCTATGCTATTTAGGCAAACCAGAACCAACCAAAACAATTAAAAAACGTTGCAGTGCTCTATTTCTGAAATGGCAGCACTGCACACAACAAAATTCTCTGAGGATTCACATTGTTCTTGACCGGGTTTAATAAATATGCTGTACCAGAAACCACACCTGTGATGTTTGCCCCTGTGCATATACAAAAAAGAAAAAAGCAGGCTTCTGTCTTCAGATCAAAATACCTCATTCATAACATACCTCCAATCTGAATTGATTTCTAGAAACCGAGAAACTCCTGTTTGTGCTGCAGCCACATCAATATGAACAGAGACATCTACATAAACAAAGAAAACAAAATACAATTTCAAAATTCTTCTAAGAACACTCTGATTAATAAATTAACGAAATAGTAACAGAAAAGATGCATGTAAATAGTGTGAAGAAGTAACATCCAATACATGGAAAGATATACTAGCAGAAAAAAAAATTGCAGTTGAAATTAGGCGAACATACCTCAAGCCAGCTTTACATACCTGCTGTTGAAGGTACCAACTCATGCAACTTCTGAATTGCCACTCCTCCAGGATAATTGAAATGTGAAACATACAAAGATGTTCCTGAATAAGCAGCATTAACTAGAAGATGCATTATAGCAAAGAAAGATCCAAGTTTGTACAGCCAGGATTTCCGGTAGTTATTCAGACTGTTGAGGTGGGGAAAAATGAGTAAGAATAAACTGTTATTTTTCTTTCATACTGGTCACTGACTATTGTGACAGAACTTTTAATGAAAACTCCACTGCTAGATAATAAAGATTAATGCAAACTTTATTACAATCATGTGTATAGAATGCATTTATTATCCATTTCTAAAAGACTAGCTTTGAGTGGCATTTAAATTAGAAAATTCTCATTAATAAAGCTAATAAAAGCTCATCGATAAAGCTAAGTATTTCTGTGTTTAAAACCTTTAGCTATGAATGTATTATCTTTCAAAGAAGTTCAGAGTTTAATTTGCATTTGTTTACTCAGTATACCCAAGTTTAACTGTTTAATACAAACTCCATGTTTCATGAGCCCCACCTGTATATTAAACTATCTCCTAAGGTAAGTTATGTTAACAACACAGTAGTACACTGGAATGTGTCTTTTTCTCTGGTGGATAAAATAAACTGAATTGTAACAGCATAACAGTAAAATCAGGGCTCTATTCTCGACTCTGCCCCAGATTTGCCAAATGGTCCTGCCAAATCATTTAACTTCTCTTTGTCTCCATTTCCCTCATTAGTCGAATGGGTACAATGATACAGACCTCCTTTCTAAAGCATATGAAGATCTCAAGATGATCCAGATTCCAAGATGGCAAGAAGTGCATAAAAATAGTAATAATAGTTTTGCTTTTCTTTTGCGTTTTCAGAGAAAAAAAAAAACAAAAACAGAATTTCGAACTTACATTCGTGAGCACATTTTAGCAGCCACTATGTTGAAGACAGGGAAAGTATATATGATAAAACGCAGCTCTTTGTGTGGGAGAAACGAATACAAGAAAATAAAGCCCAGTGCTGGCAAAAGTAATATCCGAGTTCTCTTTTCTGCTACGCCTAAGGGTACAAATATAATGCTGCATCCCAAACCACGAGGCAGGGCTGAATAGAAATACCACAAGAAGGGGGAGGTCTTCAAGGTGAAAAGGAGAGTTAAGGATGCTTTCACTGCTGACAAGTAAAGTAACTATTCTTTACAGTAGTGCACACAAATTTTGCAAATACGCAGTATACTTTTTGTATATTCAGATCACATTCTTCCAGGCATTTGGTTTTCTGCCTTACCCTTTGAGAAATAAAAGCAGTTGCCTAACTACATTCACATCACCAAACAGAGGCACATCAAATGGCTCTAATGATGGGCAGCATGAAAAACCAAAGGAAAGAAACCTTGCTCTACATTGGTAGAACACAAAGAAGCAAGAAAGAACAGTCAGCAGAGGAAAGTTAAAATTTTCGGAAAGATCTAAGAAACAGACATTGTCTCATAAGCTTCAAATAATGAAATACTAGATGAAAAGTAGAATTTAACACCATAAGTGAGTCTCAGGAATAGGTTACATCAAGTCTTTGCTTTGGCTGGTAGCGTTCAATAGATCTTTTTCCCTGGACGTTTCAAAGGATACTCCCCAGTTGGAACTTTTGTTCAAAACTGTGTTATACCAGAGCACTTTCCCCTCAGGCCACACAAGTTGCCTCCAAAACAGAGAATCCACAGCAACTGTTAGTCCTAAAAGAATTAAAGAAATACAAATCTGCGTGAATTAAAAACCAGGGAAAAGCAAACTAGCGCATCCAAATTGCACATTTACTGATGAGATCAACATAAACTGGAACATGCATCGTAAGCCTCACTCAAAGCCACAGAGAAAGCTGAATCTGTCTGTCTTGCAGTGGAAATGCAGGGGAGGGAGGCACTTCTTAATAGAAGTCTTAAGAGAAGCACATTAGATAGGAATCTGATTGAGATTCGCCCCACTCCAACCCCAGGTCTGAAATGCAGTGGTTTAATTAAAGTTTGTTTTAAAAGAATATTAGAGCATTAAGTTTAATGAATGGTAAGAAACCCGGGTGAACTTCAAATGGTACTAAATGGATTTTTATTGTAAAGCTGGTAAGTCCAGAAAAACAATCTCTAGAGGTTTGCTACTATTTATTAGGTGGGAGGGAAGAAGGAGGATAAGGGATGAAAGGCAAAAAGACAGAAGAGCAGCAAATCCGTCAGCCCCATCTCCTCCGCTCAGCTCTGTGAAAACTGCTCTGGTATTTAAGAAGTTTGCCCAGAGAGTGAACAGGAGTACCAGTGACTAATTCCCATTGGACCTCCAAACTCTTGCGCTGTGAGGTGCCTCCAAATGCACGTGGCATGATCTTTTATTGTTTCTACTGTCCACACTGTGGAAGGGACAGCACGCTACCAGAGGTCACCATCAGGCATCTGACAACAGCATTTTTAATTAGGTAGGCTGGCAGAGAAGCCTAGAGTATTTACGTGCATATGCATGAGCCTTCCACGGATGGGTAGAGACAAGGAGATTTTTCAACCTCTCTAGCATGGATAATCACGTAAGCTGTTAAAATTAACGTAATACAGAAACAGAGCTGAACTGTGACTCTCGCCACAACCCTCTTGCTCAGTATCCCTGTCTGTCACACTGTTGTAGTTTATCCTGGGATTCAGCTTATCGTCATGGCAATAGATACTACAGCTGATAATGCACATATAGCTACAGCCAGGTACTAATTATACTAAAGTCAACTTGCATGTCTAAGCCTTTTTAAGACCAGGACGTTATACTGTAAGCATCTAAAGGCCGGGGTCACAGTATCTTTCTACTGCTCTGTGCACACGTATTTCCTCACACAGACATTTTCAAAGAAATAAATACCCTTGTCATATTACTAGCAAATGGAATCAGACACACACACACAAAAAAAGCCCTAAGGGCCAGGTCACCAGAGAAGTCAGTCAAATCTCTAGACTTCTGTTGAATTTACTATGTGGCATTTGTTTTTTCCAAGCAAACACTTACCCAACCAAAAAATTCCAGCAGGAACAGCATGAGAAAGCACCTTGAAAATGGAGATTCTTTTAGTTAATAACGTCACCAGGAGCATAAGGCCTAAGAATATGCAAAGCTCTGATCTGAAGACTATAATTGCCAAAGCTGAGAACCAAATGAATGGCCTTTGCTTTTGTTGTATCCAAAACGTCAATGCCAGGAGCACTGCAAAAATAAATAAAGCACAACGTCTGACACACTGAACTATTCATTTTCTAAAGGGCAACACTTTTCTCAGTGCTAGCGTCTTGTTCCTCTAACTTCACACCAAGCCTCTCTTGGTCTTCCTACCATTTCTAGTCCAGAAATTCTTCTTCTGTTAGAAATGTAATTTGGAACAACACACAACTTTCTACTGTTGATGCTTAAGTAATTAGGAAAAGTATAACCACAGAAGAAACACATGGGAACTCTTCCTAAACAGCATATTTAATAGCTTTTTTTGGGGAAAAAAAAAAAAACAAAACAACAAAAACACCCCCAAACCTTAAGGGAGTACTAAAAGCCTTTCAAACTAAGATTCATAATTATTATTGCTCAGTATTAGCTGAAGAATTAGTTTATTCTCTTGGCCGAGTATATCCTGTATTCATGATAGCAGCACCCCATTCCAAACACGAAAAAGAGACTACAGACTACCGCTCAGGGAGAAGGAACTATAAATCCATTTGCATGGTTAGCTGGAGACACATAGTATCTCTACAGATGAAGTTACCTCTACTTTTTCACAGTTTAAATCACGATAACACTGACTACATAATAAAGTGGTCATGATCCTAAGGAAAATGTGTGAAACGTTAATAATACAAAGCCATGAAACCACTTATATTTTTTAACACCTGCAGAAATTATCTGAGAAGTTTATTACTATGCAGTGTTTATCTGACAATTCAACTGCTTTTTGTTTTGTTTTTCAATTCTGATCTACACAGGTTCCTACACCAACCTCATGATTTTATTAGTTGAACAACTTGCACTGAAGCATTAAGTGACTCAGCTAATATTTGTTAATCTCCCCTCTCATCATCTCTGGGCAAAAACTGTATGTGTAGAGTAAGGTTTTGACTTTGATTTTTTTTCCCCCTTTACTTTAAGTGTACAAACTGTTACATTTGTAGATAACTCCAGAAGAGGAAGGTGGAAAGGTTGCGGTGGGAGTTTGTTCCACAGCCTCATGAGAAAAATGTTTCCTGTGTAGACTAAGTTCACAGATTTTTTTTGAACTGCAGGTGTACCTACTGCCTTTTCAATAGCTCTGTTTTATGCATCAGATAAGTGTACTCAAACCTCTAGTTAATCAAAGCCATCTGACAAACTCCATGTATACTCAGATTCAATGAAACTTGACTCAACAGTCATTGTAAGCATATACGGTAAAAAAAAACAACAAAGAAATCACAACTGCTTAAGTTTTCTAGTCTGGTTATCACAAAATTTGACCAAGCACATATATTAATTTGGTCCGACCACACATTTTCTGTGCTCTAACTATTGATACATTTGAGAAGAATTTTTATATTTTAAAATTATTCCTATGAAAATACTTACCAAAAGGAAGTGCAAACACATTAGGGAGGGTTCGTGTACAGTAAAACATCAAATGAAACTGAGTAACAGTGATGAGACAGAAGACTGTTGATGTAGTTGCTCCAAACTGCTTTCTAACTTCTTTCTGCAGCTTCCATAATGTGTAAATCACACTGAGCCCCAAGCTTCCTCGGACTATTAGAAGAATAAAAATGGGAAATAAGAGTAATATCAGACAGATCACTGACGAACGACCATGTTACATAATGTAATGGGAAGAAGTTATGAATAATAATACTGAAGATGTCACAATATAACCCACTTCAAAGGAAAAAAAAAAAAAAAAGAAACTTCCCCATTAGTTCATCTATCTTAATCCACCTGTAACTTGTCTGATACTTTTGCACAAAGGTCAATGCTTCTATGCCCAAGTTAAACAATATTTTCTGAAGCACACACGGAAGTACACACGGGAGTGTATTCTCTGAAGACACTTGCTTTTTCTACACTGTCTGACATTTGTTAGCACAGACTTTCTCTGTGCTGTTAGTTACTCCAAAGAGGGGTGGAATTACCATGGTGGCTCCAAGTACCTACAGTTTGCAAAATCCCTCATTAAGGAAAAGAATAGCACATTTTAACCACTGATCCAAACACTAAATGTTACAACAATGTCACCCATTAGTCCAGTAGTAAGAACATTTCTATTCTGACGATTTAAAGTTCTCATACCTATCAGCTGGGAGTAAAACTTGGACATTCTTAGCACAGAAAGTACGTATATAGCTGGACTGGAAAGAGCAGCAATAAAAATTGGTCCAAGGAACGTTCTTGGGACAACTCCAGGAAATTCATGATGGTCATACTGCAAAAAGGAAAATCTAAGTAAGATAGGCAAATCAGAAACAAAGGAAAACTGGGATAAATCATATTCACATTGCATTTATCCTACTCATAGAGCAGGGAATCGCAATCTTTAACGGTGTCCAAGAACACCTTCTTTCCAATTTACCTTATCCAAGTCCAGTTGGTGGTACACCACATCATGGATAGCTTGTAGGTTAAAGCTTTCCTCCACTTTTGTAAAAGGACAGACAGTTAAATGAACAAAGGCCACAACAATAATCAGCAGCAGCAACGGGAATGACCGCCCACTCGAGCTCCTCTTCTGAGCCATACTGGGTTTGAAATTCACCTATATTCTATTATTATTAAAAAGAAAATTAAAAGAAAATACATTAATAACATGGTATGAAGTATACAAACAGAAAAAGAGAGATTGATAACGCAAGGAAAACATACTACAGTACTGTAAAAGTTTAAACAAAGACTAATAAATTAAATAATCCATCCAATTTTTTTTTTTTATACATTCAATGAATTGAGTAGATAGCCAAAAACATATTCAAGCAGCATTTCAGGATTTATGCCACCTTCTGTTAATATAAAGGTTTTAGTTTTCACCTAAAAAAACTCAGGCAACATAGACCCTACTTAAGAAAATACTTCCCTTTGCGTCCCATACTGCCACCACTGCCGAGTGCCACCTCAATTGCATCTGCGTTTTGTGGGAGAGACAGCTTTGTAATTTACTCTCACAGTGAATTTACACATGGTCTTTAGAACATACTCTTTGTTTGTCTAGGACTCTGAAACTAGTGGGAGAGGAACCACGAGGATGAGAAATTGCTCGGAACAGAGTACTTTGATCTTCTGAGTTTGCCAGCTTGCCAGTGGCTAGGTCTGGACTTGGCAAGCGAAGGACAAATCCCCTTCGGCACCCACACCACGTGTCATTATGGCGTGAGATGGTCTGAACCCCATCCTTCGCACTCCTACCCAGAAATTAAGGCCATCTCTCCCTAGTGCTTAGTTTCACAACACTGTGCTGAGCCACTCTTACAGTAGTACTTATGATGTATTTTATCATGATAAAATCATGTGTCCAGGTGATGCCAGAGCAAATAAAGCACAGGTATTGTCATGGGTAAACAGTTCATCTTTCCTAGTTTCAGATTATAAACCAGTTTAAAAAAAAAAAAAAAAGTTATTTTCCACGACCATTTCCAGCAAAAATATGGTAATCTATTTCATGTTCTTTTAATTTAAGTTTCCCACTTTTTGTAAGTTTACGATTTAATAAAAGACAAGAGATTTTGGTTATTGTTATTCTTGTTCTGTTCTTACAGAAACAAAACTTTAAAAATAGTACCTTTAAGGTACAACTGGGATTTTGGTTAGAGATGTTTTCTCGTGTGTTTTGGTTTAAATATGTCCATCAAACAGATGTAAGATAGTTGGCGGATTTGCTAGGATCACTTGCAACTGCCTCCTAGAGTTACCTTTTCCTGAATTGACATTTGTCCTGCTCATTAGTAAAAATAAAGAAAGAGTGAGCTAATATTCCTTATTTTCACAGCTAACACCAATAAATCCCAAAATTTGTGTACTTCCTGTAAATTGCATGTATCTGCATATTATTTTATATACCTCACTGACTGCATCTCTTTTTCTCATGATTGCCGCTGCCACAGGCTGTAACTGAAGCTCTAACCCTGGGCTCAAAGACAGAGAGTTCTGTGGTAGGTCCTTACGATTTTTGGCTTGCTTTGCAATGTGAAGAGACTAAATAAACACAACATCCCAGGAAGTGCGAAGAAGTCTTTTTAACTTGTGCCTAGTATTAGTTCTTTACAAGGATGGATAAAAATGGGTTATGCTACGACAGAATCCTTTTTCCACAGCAGTAGTAAAAGAGGTATGGGACTGTCACCAGGAGCACTTCAAGAAGTGCGCGGCAGGAATTAAGCCTCTCCACAGGGCAATTTATCTTGTACAAATTCTTGTCTCTAGAAAGCTCTCTTGCTGAATTCTTCCAATAAACACAGAGGCATCTCATGTTTCTGGCCAAACTTACCCGAGAGAAAAATGGACACCAAAGGATCAATCCACCGCTGCATAGAGCGACACAGGCATTTGAGTAGCTTGTGTGTCGTGTCAAGCAGCACGTAATACACCAGCAAGGTAGGTATTCCTCACTCCCAATTCGCAGCTTCTTAATGTTTCAGATATTTTAGGACCCAATGAATCCTTGTAAAAGGACCCAAGTGCCAAGCAGCTCTATTTTTTCCTTCTTAACTATATCAGTTGTGTAATAAAAAGATGTTACCTTCACCTAAAAATATTGCATTCATTATACCCTGACCACTCTACAGTATAGCCTGCTCCTGATATCTTTAGCTGATCGCCATATGAATGATCAGTCCCCAACTTCCTAAATCATCGGAATGACAGTGAAGCTACATATCCCATACACAGTTTATCACAAGGCTTTTTTCTATCTTGTTGACTCCAATCCTTTTGTATGCCTGAAGAAAGCAAGCTTGCCAGCATACTCATACATGTTGAAGATAATTATATACATTACACATACTGAGATTCCCTGAAGGGAAACACGCTAGAAGATAAAAAAAAACAAAGCACGAAGAAAACACCTAGGTTTCTGAGATAAAGCCTAATAAATTTAGTGGTCTTGTCAAGACTCAAGATAACTTGCTCTGTCGAAAATTGATGCCAACAAACCTCAAAGTTCAAGTGGAATTTATCAAGACGGGTAGACACTGGATTTGACGTTTAAAATAAATTTGCTATATAAAGGCAAAATACTTGCAATTAGAGTTTTTATTTTTAAATGCCAAAAACACAGAAACAGATTTTCACTTAATAAAAATATTTTAATAACGAAGGTTAGAGGAATATCGTTAAGCGAATAGACATAGTTTTATCCATCATTAGCAACTTTAGAAGAATCTTCCTCAGACCTGTACAACATAGCCACAGTGACTCCCCCCCCAGATGTCTACATCAAGACTGAATGACAGAAGAGCGGAGATTTTCAACACAAAGAATTCGTCCCTTCCTGGGATTAAACTGGGTGAAAATAAATTGTTTTCTTACATTAAAAAAAGGCTGAAGCACTTTCATCAAAAATGGTTTATTCTTTTTCTATGCTTTTTCTGCCAAAGCGTCATTAGTTCCAATAATGGACTTTTTACTCTTCCCATGAAAAATCTACGATATTTAGCTCGCTCACGTTTTTCAGACACTCTTCAGTATAAATATGTTAGAGTTTGGCAGCCAAACTGCATGTTGAATCTATCTACAAAGACTGCATTTCACTCCCTCACATGCTCTGCATGGAGGTATCTAAGCAGAACCTCTTTGGCTTGATCTAGCTTTGGTAAAACCTGTGTCGCATTATCTTCAATTTTAGTGAGTTTTTCCTACACTTTAATAGCTCTTCCAACTTTGCACTAAAGCTAACTTCCAAATGAGGTCAGATTTAAACCTTGTAGTTGCTGGGATTGATTTTATTTCTTTTCTAAGAAGGAACACGACAGTTGCTACTCTTACATGCATTTCCTCATGAGTTTGGGGACTGGCTAAAAAAAGAAAATTAAGACAAAAAAACAAGAAGAGAAAGTTGAGGCAGGAAATGAAGTCTGGGACAGCACCAGATACGAAGGTACGACAAAGCTATGTAGAAAATGTCACTCTTCGGACTGGGGAAGAAACACACAGAATGCCCTCGACTAAAAAAAAAAAAAAAAACCCCAAACAAACCC
>NW_008794490.1:1731435-1792988 GCF_000699145.1 Aptenodytes forsteri
AGCCTCCGGGCTCCGGGCCGGTCAGCGACAGCGGGTGCGGAGTGGTGCCGGGCCCGCCAGAAAGCCGGCGGCATCGCCCGGCGCGGTGCGGGTCTGCGGCCGCCGGGGCTGCCCGGCTCTGCGCCCCGCTGCTCCTAAAGCCCCTCGGCCAAACTCCGGGAGCGCTTCCGCCGGGTGCTCCGTTACTGACAGCGTCTAGTCAAGCTGATACACGGCAGCAGTTCGCTGCCGGCTTCGGTAACAGCCGTAGCCCTTAGGTCGGTAGGTTACAAAGCTCCTCGAGCTTTGCTGTCAGAGGTATTTCGGTGCTTTAGTGCAAAAAGACTGGCTGGGGGGGGGGGGGGGGGGGGGGGCTGTAGTGTGCCCGGCTCCATGAGGAGTGCTGGTGGAAAACGTCATCCCCTGAAATTCTGTGCCTGTTGCCACTTGCAACAGCCCTACCTTGTGGCACAGTAAATTCAACGTAGGCAGCAAGGGGCTGCTTCGGCTTGTGACAAATACTTAATACTCTTTGTACTGTTGTAGGCTTGGTAGATCGCTTTAACTGCGGAGATTTTTTGCAAGGTGTGATTTGATAGGCATTGGCTGCAACTCGGGGAAGTTGTGCTGATGGCGATGAATTAACCTGTTGCATGCTTGTGTGTTTAAGTTACAACATGGTGAAGATTGGGCTAAGTACTGTCAAAACTGAATGAAGCAGAGGTCCTGTTCAACTGATTAATAAAGTTCCTGAAAACTTAAAGGAGAAGGGTATAAAGTTTCATACATGTATGTTTTTTGACATAAATGAAGACTGTAATAAGGCCTTGTTTATGCGTTATGAAAATTGAGTTGTGTTATGCTATAACCTATGCTTTCTGACTTTTCATGTTGTCACGAGCTGTTTCTTTCACTTGATCAGCAGCTTCAGAGCTTAACAAGTTTCTGCATGGTGCTTTTCACAATTTTCATATAAGTATTTACTATTGTCCTTAATTTTTCTTAGAAACAAACCGTATGTAACTTACATTCTTTTGCTACTTTTCATTTGTAGGGATTAGCAGATACAGCTAAAAAGAACTTTGGTGGTGGAAACACTGCTTGGGAAGAGAAGACGCTGTCAAAGTATGAATCCAGGTAAGCTGTCTGAGGACTTCTCATTCAGCTACGTTTCATGTCCACTGTGCGTAACTTCACCGTACCGGTGTTTGTCTGGAACTTAAATATTGAAAGTTTCACATGTCCAAGTCTTAAATTATTATTGATTAAAATGTAACATTACATTGTAAAGTAAAGACTGAAACCCCTTATTAATGCCTTTATTTGTCTTGTTTCTGAAAACAACAGAAGTTAATACCGTCATTGGTCATAGTAGTTTTTTTTCTACTTACCCATTGAAGTCCTAAAATAATGATCTTAAATAATGGTCAATAGTTAATTGATAGTCATAAAAGGTGTGAAGTACTGCAATACTTGTTTTAGAACTAAAAGCAGTATCTCTTCCCTAGCACTATTTCAGTGCTATTTCAGTGCTGAACAGAAAACCAGAAGAGTTGCAGATTACTGTACTCTCTTGTATATATGTTTGATTACTGAGCAAAGTGATCTGGTATCTTTCTTCCAAATTCACTTAGTAATCTCAGTCGGAGCATTGAGATGTAAGGGTGGGATTTCTGACCCTCGGTTACTGTGAGCTTAGTGGGCTTGTATCAAATATTAACAATACATGAAATTTATTGTTGAACTTAGGAAAAAAATACTGCACTCAAAATTTGCTGGGAAGCTAAAAATCTATCAAACCTACAATCTGCAGACATAATAAACACAAGAACCACTTTGGCTTGCTTGCAGTCATCCTTCTAATTTTTTTGGATGAAGTAATGTTCATTAGTTCTTTATTCTGATATTTGCTTTGTTTTGGAACTAATTCGGAACACACCATAAATGGATAAAGTATTCTAGTCTGAAGTCTAGCTTCTCTGTCATGTCTTGAGTGGTGTCAAATGTTTAAATTAAACTTACGATTTTCCTTCTCTGCTTGTAGTGAAATTCGTCTTGTAGAGATCATAGAGAATCTGTGTGACAGTAGTAACTTTGAATGTAACAACATGGTAGAAGAACATGAAGAACATATAGAGAAATGGTGGTTCAAACTGTAAGTATCAAATTTTTTTGTGGAGATCTTTGTGTGGATACGTTATCTGAGAGGATGAACTACTAACATTAAATCTTGTGCCTGAACAATAGCAGCATGGGTAATTCTTCATTATCCTTCAAGAGTTGCCATTGGGTACAGCTGGGTTCAGGCTGACTTTTAATAGCATGTGCCACTGTACCGTGTTCTCTTTTATTTTCAATTCCAGAAGCATTGCACCAAAACACCCAGTCTGGCTTCTCATACACTGTCTACTCAGTTACCAGTGGGGTCTTGAGGCAAACTAACATCGGAAAACTTTGAGGTTTATTACCTTTTTTGTTTTCCTTTGTCATAAAACTGCAAGGGACTCTTTGGTTCCTATGGGTTTTTTGTTTGCTTGCTTTTTTTCCCTGAAACATTGTTTTGTTCTCCTGGCAATCAGAAAAATAGTTGATACTAATAAATCTAGAAGTTGGATCTCTTGAGGGTGGTAGTGTAGCAGCTGACTTTTCTATCTGCCTTCTAAGCTTGTCTGTGGTTTCTGTTACAACTAACCTTTTGATATACCATTATAAAATATAATTAGTGCAAGGATGGCATTGTAGCATTTAAATGTCTTAAGATCTCTTTTTTTTTAATTCCAAATCATGTTTCTTCTAAGTAATTATTTTACTACTTTAGGCTGTCAGCACTCCCAGTCAGCTAGAATTCAATAGGGCAAACTGACGTTACAACGTTTCGTAACTGGATAAGGATTTTTGATAACCCACTTTACTCTTAATGACTGCTTTATCCTTTTACCTAACTATACAGGATTGTGTATCCATTAACATGGCAATTTAAGGGAGCAGAATAGCATAGCATAGAATAGAATATTTCGGTTGGAAGGGACCTGCAATGATCATCTAGTCCAACTGCCTGACCGATTCAGGGCTGACCAAAAGTTAAAGCATGTTGTTAAGGGCATTGTCCAAATGCCTCTTAAACCATGACAGGCTTGGGGCATCGATCACCTCTCTAGGAAGCCTGATACAGTGTTCGACCACCCTCTCGGTAGACAAATGCTTCCCAATGTCCAGTCCCTCCCTCCCACTTCCCCTCCTCAGGAAGCTGTAGAGAGCAATGAGGTCACCCCTCAGCCTCCTTTTCTCCAAACTAGACAAACCCAAAGTCCTTAGCTGCTCTTCATAGGACATTCCTTCTGGAAAGGTGAGCTATGCAACCCAGAGTCTTAAATTTGTCTTAAACTTGCAGAACTGAAAGAAATGGGTCTTAAACTAGAGAATTTGACAAAGTAGACTTCCTAAAATAAACAAAACCATTCATAAAATACATTGTTTTTTGGAAAGTTTCTGAAGACCTTTTGAGTGCAATTGATTAACTTTGCCTTCTGTCCTTTAACCTGCAATATCCAAGTGTCATTCAGTTTCTGTGGTAGTTTCCAAAGACAGACTCTTTGTCCATGAATACCTTAGATCTTTTTTCATAAGTTGTTACATTGCATGTGGTACTTGGTAAATTTACTTTTCAGGACCTGAGCCTTGGAGTCAATATGGTCAGACGTAATAGTTTAGAAAGAGAAGCTGTACATGCCTCAGGAGTTGCTGAAGACTTCCGTCAGGCTACAGAATATCGAAGCCTTTCCTTTAGTAAAGTTTTTGAGACTTCAGCATCAGCGTGATACTGAGACCTGTGAATTGTCATTCAGAACTGTAGCAGTCCTCATGCTAGCTTGCAAAATAACATCTAGCAATTTCATTGTTAATTTGGGATGTATGCTAGTGCTAGAGTAGCACATAACTAACTTCTTAATATTAAAAAAATCCTTCTAAAATAATACTTGATTCATGCTAAAAAAGAGGAGAAATTTTAACGGGTACCCTATCGTCAGGTTGGCAATAATTTGAGCAAATGTTAATATCTGTCCTGGGTTATCTTCTGCATAGTTAAGATAAAGACACAGCAGTTATCTTTAAGAGGAAGACATGAATAAGACCATCTAAACCTTTCCTGAAAATAAGGTGTTAAAAAAAAAAAGGGGTGTGTGTATGTATCAAGATGAATTGATTTTATTGGTTGCTCTTATTTCACATTTTTCATAAATATAATTATCAAATTTGAGTAGAGTCTGTTAATAGTATTGTAGTTTAAAAGGTAAATTCACCTCAAGTTGGAGGACTTCTAGAAATTGGTTCCTGAAATAAGATTGTCTTTAGAAACCTATTTTTCCTGCTCTGATCTGTCACGTGCAATAGATTTCTCTACAGCGTTGTGCAGGTTCGGTTGTGTGAGTTGGCTTTCAAAGAAGCCTTGTTCTTTTTATTGATAAATGAATGTCTTTCATATACAGAAAGAAGAAGTATCCTGATTTGTTTAAGTGGTTTTGCATAGAAACAATAGAAGTTTGCTGCCCTGCTGGAACTTATGGACCAGATTGCCTTGGTAATTTTTCTTTTGAAAAATACAGTAGCAGATATGTTCTCTTTACCTGTTTGTTTCAGTCTTTCATAACATGGACAAATACATGAAGTATGATATTTTGCGTGAGACGCCAGCTGCTGTGTAGTATGTATCTGCTTGCTGCCTGACAGTTAGGTAGGTGCCTTGTGAGCATCCTGCCTGAAGAAGAGTCTTCCGAGCATGAAGTAATGTACAAAGCTATCAAGGGTACTTACATGTGCAGAATCCATCTGGTCTGATGCTCACATCCATACCTGACCTATGCTTAACGGCTCTCTGTGACATCAAGTCTGTTGTTTAGGTGGCCTTTCAGAAGCTATGTAGACACAGTCCTTGACCAGTTTCAAGAGTAAAACGGCCAAAACACTGTTAGGGATTAAATGAAGAAATTCACAACTGAGGATTAGTTAAAAAGGCAATGGGAGAAATTGGATACAAGTAGGTGGGAGACAATTGGATGAAAGTAAGGTCTTTGATGCAGAAGTGGTAACAGAGGTATTTTGGTCCCTGACGTTTGTATAACTTATAAATCTGTAAAACCTCGCACCTTGCTAGAGATCAGCTTTGGCCTCTTATATTGTTAAAAATTGAGTGCCAATTCCCAATATTGATCTAAATGATTGCTAATAAGTTTTTCCAACTGCAGTATGAGCATTCTCAGGAAGCTTTAGCCAGGAAGCTAGGAAAACAGATAAAATTCTAAGCCATGGTCTTTACCCAAAATTAAATTTATAACTGAACTTTCCTGGAGATTGTTTTGAGTTCCTCTTATACTTGAATATATTGGTGAGCATTCCTTGTTGCAAGCCTTTTGGTTGCTCCCAAGGGAAAAAAGGTTTTGGTGATTATATCCTGGTTTAGTGTGACTTTTTTTTTTTTACATTTTACTGTCTATGAAGAGGGAGGGACTTCAGGTGCTTGTGGCTCAGAATAGGGCTTTATTTCCTTTAACATCTGATTTAAAAGTATTTTTGATCCTTTTTAGCTTGTCGTGGTGGATCGGAAAGACCTTGCCATGGAAATGGCCACTGTGATGGTGATGGTACCCGAGGTGGAGATGGCTCATGTAGCTGTAACAAGGAGTATACAGGAGATTTTTGTTTGGACTGTTCTAATGGTTACTTCAGTACCTTGAGAAATGAGACACATTCTGTTTGTACAGGTAACAAAGTCTTTGACACATGCTTAGATCTTTGTCTTCCTTCTTTAGTTTTTGTAAACAAAACTAGAAACAATTTAACCTGACAGATGTAGCAACAAAAAACAGTTATAGTTTGGTCACTCAGCTTTAACCATCAATGACATGTCAGTCAGTTTGGTGGAATTCTAAAGTTTTGCTAAGTCATCCTTCCAGACTGCACTTGATTTCCTGCCCCCACCCCCCGCCTTAAATTAAGAAGCAGAATTCATCTATGTCATGAGGGAGGCAGGAGGGAAGAGCAAGCTTTGCCTGCCCCTCTGCCCCCCAAGTACTGTACAAAAATCTTGAGCTGAAATTGCTGCGTAGTGGACTACTTTGAAAGCTAGGTTTTCCTCATGTCTCAGGTAAGCTTAACTGGAGTAAATGGGCGTGGAAATGGCTGATCTGTACTGTAGGCTACATAGATTCCAGTTAAGTATGTCTAAGCTTAATTTTGAAACAAAGTCAGGTTGTAGGAATAAACTTTCAGTTAGTCGGATTTTTGTCTCTCTTTACATCTTGAATGAGATTCTGCAGCAACTAAATCCTGACCATGGGGTCTAATAAGATTGTTTTTCAACACGATCTATGTTGGTTTTTTATCTGACTGTGTAGTAATTCTTCTGTATGATTTGTTTTATATTACAATATATAACATGCATATGTTATATATATTGTGTGTTATATATGCATGTAATATAAAATATGCATATACAACTGGATTTCTAGTATGTTTCCTTCTGAAGTTCTTCAGACTGGTATCTCTTCACACATTGCTCTCATAGCTAGTTGCAGATAAAGTAGCCTGAGGATTCGTTAGGTGGGAGTGCTGAGCCTAGTGTTTAAGCTGTTGTGCCAGCCTTGAGTGGCTGAGCAAAGCTTACCTTCTTGATCTCCTCTTCCCAAATATTTTGGAAATGGGATCTGCTGCTTCTAGTCACTAGAATTTCATGGCACTGTTTTAAGTGGTGCAGATGATTGTAATTGCCAGTCTTGGCATCCTGGGTTTTTTGGGGGTTTGGTGGTTTTTTTCTTTTTGTAGGATAGAGCTGCATTTTTGTAAATGATATCTACACAAAGTCAAGATTTAATCTTGTGAGTGGGAGGGTCAAGCTACTAAAATATGATAGCTCCCAGTGAATCCTAAATAAGGTTTTCTTTGAGAATTTGTGTGCCCAAACTTGTCTTGGATTTTCTCAGCAAAGCTCAGATTGTACTTTTCTCTTATGTCAGCCTGTCACATTGCCTGTAAAACTTGTACTGGTTCAAGTAACGAGGACTGCCAAGACTGTAAAGAAGGCTGGATTAAAAATGAAGAAGCAGCTTGTGTGGGTGAGTAATGCTTAGTAGACTTCAAACAGGTTTTGTAGCAATGATGGCTAGTGAGATTAGATGACATCACATTGTTTTATTGTATTTTATGGAAGCGTTCTGTTAGTTTAGATTTCCATAGCTTGTAGTCTCTCTCTTCCAAACTTGTTTCACATTGCAGGAAAGTATTTCCTCCCCGCTGATCACCTGGTGATTATAATTGTTTTTATCAAACTGTTCACTATGTGTCTTTTTAGCTTAGTGGAATACAGATAGCAGCAAGTGGGGTGTTCCTTGTAAGACATGTTTTTTGTGTTTATTTGAATGCTAAACAGTGCCCTGCTCTTGATTTAAACTATTTTATCAACTACTGGAAGATTCTTGTCAGCTTATCTACATATTTTGTAGTAATCGCACAATTGTCTTCACATTACTGTATGTTTATAAATGCTCAACCCTAATAGAGTTCAAACATTTCACTAAAAGCCAGGCATACTAATTTTTCCCATTACTGGAGAGAAATACCAGGAGACATCAAGCTCAGTGCTTCCATTAGTCTCTTATCTATTTCTAGCTTAGCATTTCTCTTGGTTTGTGAGGAGATACGTATGAAACATTTAAGGAAAAACCCAAGTACTAAAATACTCCCAGTGCAGGAATGCACTAGGGGGAGAGTAACACATTCTGTTGAACTGGTTGAATTTGACCAGTTGAAGACCCTTAACATAATGTCTGGAAACAGTATCTTAGAAATTGTGAACACTGTTTCTTTTTAAAAGGCTAATGAGAATTAGGATTTGAATTACAGCTCCTGAGGTACCTGCTTAGGCAACTGTTGAATGCTCCAAGAGCATTTTTAAGGTGCTCCAGTATTGTCTTCTGTACAGCTGTTTTTTCCCAAATAATCATTGCAACTGATTAAGTATTAATTAATTGAGTAATAGGTAGGAATTATGTCTGCAGTAACAGATGAGATGGCAAGGGGACTGAAATAGCCTTTCTCTGTCCAATTTTTTTAGTTGTGAGTACTGTTGTGCCTTTTCCTTGAAATCACAAGACTAGCAAGTTTTAACTTCCCAGGTAGAACTGGTTTTCAGCTTGACTGGTCCTAACCATAACTTGGCTTTCTCCAATTTGCTTTGTAGAAAACTACACGGTGTATGTGTGTGCATTTGTGTAACTTTTTTCATACTTTAAAAACTTCTATAGCTTGGTAATATAGGAGTAGAGAAATCAACACTATTCCAGAAAAGTAGTCTGTCTGCTTATTTGTTATGCTATTTGCATAAAAAGCATAAATGTGTGCAAAACATTGACTTGAAAATGACAAGGATGGCAGGTATTCTGGAAACTTTATTTAATTTGAGCTCTTGAATTTCTGATGTGTCTGTTATTGTCATCACAAAACATCTTCTGAGGATCAGTTTTGATTTGTTAATGTAAGTTTAAGCTGAACAAAACAGTGTATGTTACCATGTTGCTTTTATGTCTAACGTGTATCTGATCCTGAACTCACTGTAACAATTACTCTCAGTGCAGTCAGTTTAAGTTTATAGTTTCTATGGGCCAGTTCTTACAACATCTCATAGCATAGCATTCAAGTATTAATCTGGCTATTTAATCATGACTACTATTTTAGGTAACATCACTTTTTATCTTTCAGATTTAGATGAGTGTTCTGCTTCTCCTTGCAAAGATCACCAGTACTGTTTGAACACAGATGGATCTTTCTCATGCAAAGGTTTCTTTTTAATCTGCTGTTGTACTTTATCATCTAGAATTCTAATCTAATGCTAGAAAGGGCGTGATACCAGGCATTTAGTACAATGTGGTCCTGTCCTGACTGGGCATGGGGAGGATGAGGCTTTAGATGTATCGTATGAGGAAAGCAAGAGAATTCTGGTTATTTCTACTCTGCTCTTGTGAGACCCCACCTGAAGTAGTGTTCAGCTCTGGGGCCCCCAGCACAAGAAAGACACGGACCTGCTCGAGTGGGTCCAGAGGAGGACCACGAAGATGATCAGGCGGATGGAGCATCTCCCCTATGAGGACAGGCTGAGAGAGCTGGGGTTTAGCCTGAAGAAGAGAAGGCTCTGGGGAGACCTTATTGCAGCCTTCCAGTACTTAAAAGGGGCCTACAGGAGAGATGGGGAGGGACTCATTATCAGAGTATAGTGATAGGATGAGGGGTAATGGTTTTGAACTGAAAGAGAGTAGATTTAGATTAGATATTAGGAAAAAATTCTTTACTGTGAGGGTGGTGAGTCACTGTAACAGGTTGCCCAGAGAAGTTGTGGATGCCCCCTCCCTGGAATTGTTCAAGGCCAGGTTGGATGGGGCTTTGAGCAACCTGATCTAGTGGAAGGTGTCCCTGCCCATGGCAGGGGAGTTGGAACTAGATGACCTTTAAAGGTCTCTTCCAACCCAAACCATTCTATGGTTCTATGATTTCTTGTGTGGTAAGCTGACTCACTATAAGGGCGGTACTTTAAACCTCAGATATATGAATTTTTATGTTTAAAATATTTTCTTTAGCATGTGATGCCAGCTGCATAGGTTGCACAGGGGAAGGTTCTGACAAGTGTAAGACCTGCGCATCTGGATACATGAAGGAAGATGAAAAGTGTACAGGTTGGTGGATTTAGCAGTACATGGTAGAACACCAGTTAGCTCACTCTTGGTTAGCCACGCTGAGGACCTGTTAAGTATGTTCGTATTTGGCTGGTTCAGTTTTCAAGCCTATCAAATTGAACCCAGTCGTTCTGGTATTAGCAGCAAAGACTTTCTTTACCACTTCCTTTATATTATTGAGCTAATATGCATGACAAGACTTAAAAGGTGAAACACTCCTACAAAAGGAACAAAGTATTTTATAGCAGGTTCAGGAAACAAATACACGAGTCTCTTGTCAGTTATCTACCACTTCATTAGAAGTGTGCATCTATATTCATTTTGTAACAGAAAGGCAGGAATGCAATGTGGATTCTATTGTCTTTCTGTTAATCCATTAATGTCCAAGTTAAAATGATATTAATTCTCAGTGAATTATAATGTGAAATGATAATAAAAAGAGTGAAATTAGAGCTTCTTTGTGGGGAAGAGCAGAAGGTACGCACAATCTTAAGTAACTGTTAACTATGATGATGTAGTATTTACAGGCTCACTTCCCTTTAGTTGTACTTTGATGGCATCAATAGAAAGTGACTGTGGGAAATCTTCAATAGGAAAGAGTGAAAGAGCTTCTTTGTGGGGAAGAGCAGAAGGTACGCACAATCTTAAGTAACTGTTAACTATGATGATGTAGTATTTACAGGCTCACTTCCCTTTAGTTGTACTTTGATGGCATCAATAGAAAGTGACTGTGGGAAATCTTCAATAGGTTAAGATGAGTGCTGTTGCTTAATTCATTTCCCCACATAGGGGCCTGCAAAATATAAAAAAATACAGTACTGTCTGAATAAATTTGAAACACAGTCTAAATCATGAAGAACCATAACAGATTATTTTAACAGAAGTTAAATCTGTTGCAGCAGCAGCATTCTGTTCCTCAGTGTTTTTTATATTTGAATAGAATTCTGTTTATACGATTGAGCACAAGTAAGTTTTATAACAAAATAACAGCAGTGGACTCTTTTTTTTTCCCTATGCTAACTCTAGATATAGATGAATGTAACCTTCCTGAAAAGGTCTGCATGAAAGAGAATCAAGACTGTGTTAATACTTCAGGTAGTTACAAGTGTGTATGTTCAGAAGGGTTTGAGGATAAGGATGGAACATGCGTTCAAACTGTAACAACAGGCAAGTGGCTTTTCAATGACAGATTTTTTTCAAACTATGCTATATCGACAACTTGGAGGTGTATTTCTGTCTAAGGGTCTAGTTGCTTGTAAACTCTGCTATATAATTTCTCATCTTCCTACAGCTGTGGTCTGTGTCAAGTAGTTTGTGGTGTAGGCCACATTCTGGCATGCATGTTTTCTTGCTTAAAGACAGTGGATTTTTTTAAATGACCTGTTCTTGTGTTGATATTTTTTTGCTTAACTCAAGGTTGTGTTTGTAAGTCACTTAAGTGTCTAGTTTCATTACATAAAGTGAACTAGCAAATTACTGCTATCATAAAAAGGTGGTCTTCCTCCTCCCCATTTTTTTTCCTTTATCATTAATTATAATGACTTAAGGGTTTATCTGATCTCATGCAAGCTGCTTCAACTCACTGATATCTCAGAAAATTAAGCAGAATTCTTTTTGCTGGATGAGCGAGCTGAACTTGTTTATTTTGTGATCACAAAAGTGCCAGA
Source organism: Aptenodytes forsteri (assembly GCF_000699145.1). Taxonomy (NCBI): domain Eukaryota; kingdom Metazoa; phylum Chordata; class Aves; order Sphenisciformes; family Spheniscidae; genus Aptenodytes; species Aptenodytes forsteri. Next base: position 1,742,801 of record NW_008794490.1, read on the forward strand.
GCTGGTGTGAAGGTGAATATGGAGAAGACATCCATCTTTCACTAGTAGGAAACTGTTTAGCTTGACTTAAATTACACCTTCAGTCAAGAAACTCAAGTGGAATTTGCTCTAGGATGTATAACACATTATGGACAGAATTACGTTCATTAGTGTTTCATTACTCCGTCTAGGCTTTTTTACAATTCCGAAGTGAAAGACAGGATTATTTTGTAGTAAAGGTTGTAGGAGAACAGATGAGAGAGACTCAATGTCATACCTTTATTTTCTTTCTACTTCTTAGCTTGTTTGGGGTTTTTTGCCTGCCCCTCCCCCCCATCCCTGACTGCTTTTTCTTCTTGTAGTATGTAGTATTGCTACTGAAGGCCCTTCAGTTCAGACCTTATACTCTTGATACTCACTGTTATTAGTCCTTTAAAATCAGTTATGCACTTTTCCTGTGCAGATACTCAGGATAAAGTTACTATGTTTTTTTAATGTGGCCTGACATTTTATGAGAATAAAAGCAAAATGTAAAAGTTGACAAATTGGCTTAGCTTTTTTCTTAGATTAATGCTGTTACCAATATAATAAAATTGCTCTGCTTTTTTTTAAAGGTTGTTTTAACATCTGAACTAAACAGTTTGCACTATAGAAAATAATTCTGAGTAATACTTGCTTTTTGTTTTCAAATACCAGAATTTCTTCTGACAGGTCGTGTGGAAAGGAGAAAGTTCATTGTGAATAGCTGAAATCAAAAGCTTAGAATAGAAATAACTGTGCTGCTTTTTTCTTCTACTAACAATATCATACCAGTTTATTTGAAATGGTTTTTTTATATATAGTAAAAAAAAAAAAAAAATTATAAGCTTAGACTTGGAGTATGGTGCAAGTAGCTCTTCTATATGACTTTATTGCTTCTCTGGTCTTGATAAGTGTTGATTTGTGTTTCTCTTTAAAAAATTCCTAATGTCAAAAATTATTTGGTGTAATTAATAATACATTTGTATTCTAATTATGATACTTAATTTCACAGGAGAGGAAGTAGAGAGTGAAACAACTGAGCCTTCACCTGCTGGACATGATGACTTATGATCTGCATTCAGAACCAAAAGACATTCCTATCTAAAGTTTTAAATTATTGGACTAAGCCTCTGCTAGCTGACATACTGTGGAAATGATATTAAATATGCAGGTTGCCATTAAGATTTTTTTTTTTAATGGTGACAAACTGCTCTTTAAGCTGCATTTCTTTATTCTTAAATGCCACTTTTTATATAATTCTTCAAGAACAACACTCTAGGTGGGTTAGTATAAAATTTGAATTAACATAAGATTGTACCCAGCAATGGTAAACAATTTGCAGGTTTCTCATTCTAGTGCCTACTGAAAACAATCATCATTTGGAAGGACTTAGTTGCACTTCATAATTCAAGAAAAAATTAGACTGAAGTTTGGTGTTTCTTGACATGAGAAATATTTCTGTAACTGAAATACAGCTTTTAGAAATTGTCAAAGGGAATCTTTCTTGGGGGGAAGCACTGTTCCCTTAAACAAAATAGAATGCCTAATACTGCATTCAATAAAAGTTTATTTTGTTGGAATGTGCCTTAAAAATCTTTAAGATTTTAATACCTTGCTGTCATCATGTCTATTTTTCATTTAGGCAGTGGGGAGAAAAAAAAAAAAAAAAGAAAAAACAAACAAACAGAAAAACCCACAAAACCCCAGAACCTTGTAAGCACTGTATTTCAGTTCAGCACTGAATTCCAGCACTCAGTTGTGCTGGAATGTATATGGAGGGGAAAAAAAAGAAAAACCCAACAAACCCTGCCCCACACACACTTTCCTCTAAAGGAAGAATTATGTCAAACTGAAAAAACTTTCCAAAGGTAGGTAGACAAGTCTTTCGTCCAGATACTTGCATTAAGTATGTAAACTAGTTTATACAGTGATGAAAAGTAAGTTTGGCTAACACCTGCACTTAGTGGCTCACAACTGTTATATGAGTACTCTCTAGAATTGATGAATACATGGCTTTCACTACAGTCTACTGCTGCATGTAATAGCTTCCTGTCTTTTTCAGAGCAAGCATACTACAATCAATTTATCTTGTTGTCTCTTGTGCCATTTCAAAGGGAAAGCTAATAAGCACAGCATAGACGCAACTTCCTATGTGTTGTCTCTAAGCTTAAAGGCAAGTATAAGAGCTAAAATTGGTATATTCTGCAGGACCATCACAGCTGTAAATAAGCTAAGGGACCATCCAGGTACAGTATTTAAAGCTCTGATGGAAGTGAGTAAAGTTTGGAATACATTGCAGTGGTGGATACAGGGAGCATAAAGAGGGATTACAGAATACAGCTAAAAAGATCATAGCTTAGGCTTGGCTATGAAGAAGGTATAAACAGTACCCTGAGGTAAGTGGAAATAAAAAGGGTATGAATAGGATTGACCTGTTGAGCAGTGAAGGCCGAACACCTTCTGTATACTTCTGAAGACTTTCGTTCAGACTAAGTCACAGTTCAGTTTGTGAACACTCCATTTAGGATTTGTATGTGCAATAGATATTTATGTGAATATTGTACAAAAAAGGATTCTGTTGGATTCTTATGTTAAAAGCTAAGCTGATCTTGTGTGCTGTAGTTTAAATACCCGATGGTATTAAATTATCTGTAACAGTTTTAAGTTATTTTTCTTCAGCCATTATATCTAGATGTTTCTTAATTTGCCAGTCTGAGAATGAAAACTTTAGTGCTTTTTCAGCTGTAATTGCCAGAGATGGACCTATATGCCACGTATCTTTCAAGTTGTAGGGTAGGTGTTGTATTTAATAAGTGCTAAATTAAAAGGGGGAAAAAGTAGGCAGTTTGGGGAGCACAGGGAATACATCTCAAGGATCTTTAGGGTTTTTTTAGTACAGGTGTAGCCAGTTATAGTACTATTAGGCCTTAAGGATCTTAGAGGAGTGTAGCTTGTCTCTGTTGCTCAGTCATTGACACTTAACTCCCAGGTGTTCCAGATGATGGTCCAAATGGTCCTTGTTAATAGTAACATGAAATGTCAGTTGTGTTTAGAAACTACCATCAACTCACACTCAAGAGAATTGTCTCTCCAGTACAAACTCTTCTATTAATGTTTCAAGCCTGAAATAATGCTTCCTCATATGAAGAACAACTTGCTATTCTAAGTTCCATTCAAGTTATTTGGGACTCTGGGGGGGTATCTGAAGAGGTTCTTAACTACGTTGTAGAAGCATTTGCTTTCCATTTCCTCCCCTGCCAAGCTCTGGACAAAAAGCCCTAACTGAATTGGTCCTAGTTAAGCTCAACTCTGGGATGAAGTAATGAAAAACAAAAACTTTGTTTTTTCTCTGGTGATAAAAAGGAGAAACTCTTCCCAGCCTGACCTGCAAAAGTAATGAGAGTAGTCTGATATAACCAAACTCTTGTTCAGTTCCAGAGAATAATGTTTTCAGCTTTCTATTACCACAGTAGAACCATTAGAGTGTTTTTCCCTAGGAAATACATAGACGTGGTACCTGGGTATTAGGAGTCATGTATCTTTTTTTCCTCAATCCTCCCACTCCCCTGCCCCCTGATTATTAGCACCTATTGCTCTGCATTAATTTATTGTGGATAAACTTCTTAAGTCAGGGGCCCAGAAGGGTGAATTCAAATATTTAGAGCTTTCTCTGAAGGAATATTGACCAAGTTAGGTACTTGAAACTATGCTACTGCCTTATGCCTTCTCAATGCTGAGTTTCTAGAGTTAGTCCTCCTGTTTTATTCTGCATCCTCATTTTACTACTTCGGACTGTAATTACTGCTCTGTTTTAGAGGTTGGAACTAAAAATCATTTTGACTGAATTTTTTTTTTCCCTCTCTCTCTTGAATAGAGTGGGGATCCAACTCTTAGTTGTCTTGGGTTTTGCCCCTCATAACCAGAATGAAGGGGGTGGGGGAGCAGGATTTAAACTGATTAGCAGAAACTGGCAATGAAGGTCAAATGGTTTGTGTTAACCAAACCAGTCCAGGGTAGGAATGCTTTCTACTGTATGTATTAACAGCTTAGTGCTGAAAAAAGTGAGCTGTTCCCATTAAATGTTTCATTACATTGTAAGGAGACCTGGTTATGCAGTACAAGACTTTGTACTTACGGTTGCCTAGAATTACAGGTCTCATGTCAAACTATATGAATATGTTGGTAAATACTTCAGAAGTCATCTGAGAGATCCAACAAACAAGACTTGTGCCTTAGTGAAGTGTTGGTGAGGTACTTTTGTCATAAATACCAAGGTGAACCTTGAACTTCTAGATTCACATCTATTATTTTGTAAACTTCATATTGCGTGGTATCAAACTAAAAACAGCATCCCTTTTTTGGTAGCTTGTCTTGCTACTTCTTTGGGGCTTCTTGACCTAAGATTAAGCACTTTTTGCAATGGGAAATACACTACTCAGTATCGTCTAGTCACTTTAACATACTAGAGAACCTTGTCCTTTATAGCTGGACTCCACAGAAGGTCCAGGAACACTTTCTAGGAACAAGCAAACCTACAGACCTGCATGTTTCAATTAAAGCTCTAAACAAGGCCAGGAAAGCAGTCTCAGGTATGCAGCATGTATACCAAAATCCCCCTGCAGTGTCTAAACTTAGGAATCAAAGTATGTGCTGAAATGTTTTCATCTGAGCATTGGGACGTAATACTGGATTTATTCTTTGGTGTGAATTCCCAGCACGTCTGCCATAGACACTGAGTTCTCTGCAAAGTATAATACCATCCATTCATAAATAGGGTAAAACAAGTCTGTTTTGCAGAGTAACTTGATGATTTAGGTAATTCAGGAATTCAGAGATCACTTGAAAGGGTTCAAATCACTATCTTCTCTCTCAGGAGAGATGCCAAAGCCCATAGGTTATAAATGAGATCAGGACACAGGTCGCTGTAAAATATATGGGATATATTGTACAAACACAACACTATTTTTCCTTTTATGGTTGACGAGGACTGATCATACATCATCCTCGTATGTATGGGAGAGGTACTCTTCAGTCAGGCAGTTGTCAGTGTTAGCCTTTGAACTGACATTTGCAAGTTGAAAAAGCACCAAGAGCTGTGAAAATCACCAAATCACATTTTGAGTGTTAAGCTCTCAGCGTATACAGCACTATGTGCATAGGTTAAGACAATTCTCCCTGACAGACAGGGTGCACTCTGCCCTTCAAGTTGCTTTCAGACCGTTCTTAATACAGCACAAGGTTAGGCATACAAATAATTCAAGCTTGCCTCGATAAGTGACTAATTGAAAAGAATGCATGGGGAGGAGGAAAAAAAAAAAGCTTTTAAAAACAAACAAACAAACAAAAAAAAACCAACTCAAGCAGTCCTGGATCATATATAGCAATAATATAAAAGACAGTTCTCCATAATGGTCCTAGCTAACCTCTTGATACCCTTTCCTTCCCTCTGTCTATCAGTCTGCCATGGGTTATTTTCTAAGATTATATTTTACCTGTTCTGAAAGGAAACTTCTGAGGTTATTTAAAGCAACTGCCTGTGCTTTTTTTTTCTTCCTTGGATCAAAATGGAATTTTCCTCATCTTTTTCAGCAACTTCACACCATGTCTAACTTTCTGGTTTCAGTTCTAATGTTAATCCAAATGTGATCTGCAGACAGAGCTCAAATATGTTTGCAAGGATCTTGTTTTTTTTTTTCTCAGATTTCTTTTAGAATTAGATTTTAATGGATGCTAATGTAGTAGCCTTTCTCTTGCACTAGTGTATCAGATTCTTTCTTACTTGAAAGTACCTTTGAAATTGTATTTCTGTTGCATTAAACCTCTTTTTTGTAGCTTTTTTGTCTTGATTTTAACTTTTTTTTTTTAAAGAAAAGTTAATATTTCCTCTTACAGGACTGGAATGTTAAAACTTAATTTCTAGTCTACTGATTGTTCTTAGTGGCACACATGGCTACGTGTAAAGTAGTTGAGATAACAGGCATGTCCTTGTTACCCTGTCTTTGAATTTCTTGGGGGAGAGTTGTTGTTAGTCCTACTGAATCTAGACTTCTTAAACCAAGATTCTGGAAGGTAGAGGAATCTCCTGGGATAATCCGCTGGGAGGTAAGAGACCTAGACCTGGATTTATTTCTCTTGCTTTCTGAGAGTGCTCTAACCACTAGGTTTTCTAACAACTAGATGGGCAAGGCTACATCTGACCACACATCAAAAGAAAAGAGTGAGCTTGTACAAGTTTGTGTGTTTTTTTAGGTGAGGGGGAGAGGGTTGGTGTGGGGTTTTTTTGTTTGTTTGTGTTTTTTGTTTTGTGTTTCTTTTGTGTTGTTTTTTTTTTCTTAGAAAATGAGTATCTGTTATCAGTAGACGCAACTTGCTGATCCCGATTCATACACCTAAGTTCTGTAGAAGGAATGAAAAGTCAGACTCATTCATGTCCTGGGTGGGGGAGGTTTGAGGGGTGTTTTTGGCTAGGAGTATATACGTCGCTTGCTTAACTTTGGCTATCTAGAATGTAGACGTCAAAGCCTGGTCGAGTTATTTGATAGTTGCTGTTAGAACAGATTACACCTGTTGTTGGCACCCTGCTCACACATAGTGGGTGCTGGGCTCCTAGAGTGGAATCTAGTAGAAGTCCAGATTGCAGAGAGTGTGATTACATGAAAGTACTAACTGTTCCATTCCACTCCTGGCACAGCGCTATGTCCCGTACCTTGAGCTAACCTGGGCCTGGCCTAGCATCAGCTTGCTTTGCTACTATGGTATTATGATCATGAGCTGCAGGTCCTGATTACACCAACCCTGGTTGTCCGTTAAAGTTGGACTGTAAGGAAGTTAGTGACCTGTCTCTTAAATGTGCCTGAGACGCAGTTAACTCTTCCACATTTACACTTGCTGCAGCCAGAACTCATTCTGCCACTTGACCAAAACTGAGCTTTGCCACTGCCAGGAATATAAGCCAAATGAATTTCTGAGATGACAAAATCACAGAATGATTGAGAGTAGAATGTGCCTTCAGAGGTTGTCTAGGTCAAGCACCCTACTCAAAGCGGGGTCGGCTAGAGCAGGACCTCGTTGCTCATGACCATGTTTACTTGAGTTTTGAATGTCTCCAGGAATGGAGACCCCACAACCTTGCCTTCTTCACGTCCTCAGGAACCTTTTCTGATCAATATGACTTTTCAAAGATGATCAGGAATGGCTTTGCACTAATTTAGCTAGCCTCCACAGCACTCATGGGTGCATCCCATCAGGCCCCATGAGCTTACTGTCTGTCCAGCTTGTTTAAATGTTCCCTAATCTGATTCTCCTCTAGGTGAGTCTTCCTTGTTCCAGACATTCCCACGGGCCTGGAAATCCTGAAGGCAAATCTTACCAGTAAAGACCAAAGCAAAGAAGGCTTTGAGTACCTTGAACTTTTCTGTGTCCTTTGTCACCTCATCCCCTGCCCACAGCAGTGGGCTCATGTTTTCTGTCATCTTTCATTTGCTACAGACATGCCTGTAGCAGCCCTTGATGCTTTTCAAATCCCTTGCCGGTTCTACTTCAGGTGGGCTTTGGCTTTCTTGACCCCATCGTTTCATGCTAAGACGGTGTCTCTGTATTCCTCCTGCGTCACTTGCCCCTGTTTCCACCTTGTGTGCCTTTTTATGTCTTGAGTTTAGTCAGGAGCTACTTGTTAATTCGTGCCGGCTTCCTGCCACCTTTGCTTGATTTCCCACACATCAGGATTAGAGAAGGCGATGACCGAAAATCAACCAACTCTCCTGGACCCTTCTTCTGTCTAGGACTGTCTGCCTTAGCTTCCCTTCCAAGCAGATCCCAGAACAGGCCAAGGTTTACTCTCCTGACGTCAAGGGTTATGATCCTGCTATTGCTTTGATGGCAAAATGATATTTGGTTACACTAGTTGGTCTGCTGCTGAGGTAAAAATATTCTCTCTACTTAATGATGCTTTTTTTGTTGAATTTGACCCTCCTAATTTAGCTTTTGTCAGTAGGGAGACATAGGCTTTTTGGGGCTGAGGGTCATCTTTTTGGTTTGCTTTTGTTGAATAGTCGTGCACTAATCCTCACCCATTCCCCAGTTTGCATCATAGCATTTGATATGTAGGATCCACATCTACCACTGCATCCACTAGTGCAGAAACTGCTTGAGTAGTAGCTGGAAAGTTGTGCAGCTAGGAGAAACATTCTTCTCTTGCTAAATTCTTCTGTATTAACAGGGCACAGTAAGTCCAAGAGGGGGGAAAAAAAAAAAGGGAAAAAAGTTGGATTTCTTACTAGCTGTAAGATGAATGCTCAAGTTAAGCTTGTTAATGTTGGAGACAATCATCTTTAAATACATCTTGGGGCTGCTATGTTAGTATTTCTAAGCATATTTGAGAAATTATTATGGATACTTTGGTGATGGTGCTTCATGTTTTGCAAATCTGTAATGTCCATGTAGTATAATCTATCATTTTGGTAGATTTCATATACAATAACTTTATAAACCCAGTACTTTTCTGTCCTCTTTTTGAGAGTTATACCTGGACTAAGCATATTTATCCTTCCTGAGGAAAAAAGAAAAGGCACCTTAAATAAAATCAGCTCTGCTTCACATTAATTTTTTCAGTGTCTTCTAGGAATCTAGTCTGGATCCTGTTATTCTTGCCCATTCTGTGTACCTGTAAGAACTTATTTCTAATTTATTGCTGTTCTTTAATATTTCTTAGTTTAAAAAAAAGTTTGGCTTTTTTAATAAAAGAGGAGGAAGAGAAAGGAGGAACACACACTTTAAAACCAAAAAATAAGGTGGCCTACATATTGAGTTGTTTTGTTTGGGTTTTTTCTAGATAAAAAAGGCTGCCCAAAAAAGGATGTGTGAATAAATTGTTCAGTATTCTAACAGGAGAGACCTTGTGGGTCATCTTATTCTTCCCTTGCCAGTGTGGAATTATTCTCTCTGTGCCATTTGGAAATGCAGTATCTAATTACAGAATTGCTGAAGTAATGTCTTTTCCATCATTCCCTATTATTTTATCTATCAGAACCTATTGTCAGGTGCTCATTTGATAGTAATTCTTTTTAATGACTAGCATAATAAATAAGAGCTCTCCTACGTGCAGCTGTGATCATGGTCTCATTTGTTTGAGGTAATGCACAGACACAAAAGATGGTCCTATATAAGATCTTTGCCTTGCAAAAAGTGGAAGAGGAATGGATTCAGGGAACTGAGACTCATCTTTGACATTTAACATAAATAATACGCAGGTTTTTAGTTCACTTTCAAATTTTTTGGTTCCTGGAGTAGGCAATGTCACACTTTCAGGCACTGAAGCAAAGAAGGCCAGAAACTCCAGAAAAGCATGACAACAGATGACATTTTCATATGAAATGCAGTTATGTAAAGGAAATGGCTAACCATAACTCTTGGCAGCAATGAAACATGTAGTTTCAGTGCTAAGATCAACTTTAACTTGCTCTCAGGAAATTCATGATTTTTGCTGTATGAGTGTGTCCCCTCAGTGACTTTGTAACATACTTTAAGAAAGTTATTATTTCATTTATTTATCAAGTAACAACAAGGTTAGCTGTAGCCGCTCAGCGTTGGCAAATAGAAAGATCACACATCACTAGGAATGGAGAAAAGGGAATGTGAGAAGTCATCAGGTGTATCAAGCAGCCACCAGAAACGGGTGGTGTGGGATCCACCATCAATGGCAACCTCTTAGAGCTCTTTAATAATTTTGTCCAAGAGCCTGGACTTGAAGCAGCAGCTTCTCCTTAGTAATCAGGTTAGGAAATAAAGAATTATGTCTCAACTGCATTTTTACATTTATTCATCTATACATCTAAATGCTTATGTTTATAAAGAAATACTTTCATAGGTAGGTCTATATAAGACCTATGTGCCATAGTATAGATAAACACCTTTCAACTGAAGTACTTCATAACTTTGTATCTTTTTTTTTTATTATACATTATACTATATGCAGTGATTAAAATAAGTTCTTCCTACCTGACGTCAACTTCACAACAAGAAATTTGATTGCAGTGTGAGCTGTAGAAGGTGGATAAACTCTTCCCATGATCTTGCAAGGGAGAAAGATGAGTCATGAAGACACAAGCTGTTCCGTCCTTTAGGACACAATTCTGTTATCAATTCATTGCGCACTGTTCATGTTCAAAAAAACCAGAGTGTCCCTAGAATAAGTTTTATTTTATGTTAAAGCTTTTCACACAGATGGCGTTTGACAGGCTATTTGACAAGACAGATATCCTAATGGGATGACAGCTCTGGGATTCCTGTTGTTTGAGAAAGAGACCTCTGTGGCAGGCATGGTGTGATGTTGCTTCAGGCATTCCCTTTGTAGATGATAAATGTTACTGCACAGCTGTTTGCCCCATGCAGAGATGCACAGCTGTGCTCTGCTGGGAAAGGAGTATATCTCTGCGATGCTGTTTCAGTAGATTGTGCTGCAGATTTTCACAGCTTTCGTGTTAAGCCAGCAGAGGGTACTCTTAAGCTTCCAAGAAGAAGTTGTTATATTGGCTGCGGCAGGAGGCCACGATCTCAAACACGGTTACAGTACTGAGGGGAGGGGCCAAATATGTGATCTCTTTAATTGTATGGGCCTGATTGCACTTAAGTGAAACTGATGAATAGGTCATATACTTCTTTGAATAAATCTTCCATGCTTCATTCTTTCCAAAAGCACAAACAACTGAGATGATCTCAGTCATATAAAATAACATGGTCTTAGAAACAGGAAAATTCAGGTTGGAAGGGACTTCAGGATGTCTCTCATCCAACCATCTACTGAAGCAGGGTCAGCCGTGAGGTTTGAGTAGCTGCCTTACCCACTTTTGAAAACCTCTAGGGATGGAGACCACAGAACCTCTTTTGACAACTGTCCTCACAGTCAAAATGTTTTTCTGTATATTCAGGCTGAACCTGTCTTCTTCCAACTTACACCTGTTGTCTCTTGCCCTCCTGCCATGCACTGCTATGAATCCTTGATCTTCTGTCTCTGCTCCTGTTCGTGCAGCCCAGCAGGCTGGTGGCCCTTTCTGCTGCTAGGGCGCTGCTGGCTCGTGCTCGCTCCTGCTCATCTCGCTGCCCACCATGACCCCCTGGGCTTTTTCCACAGAGCTGCTCTCCAGCTGTCAGTCCCAGCCTGTATCATTGCAAGGGGCTCTTCCTTCCCAAGTGCAGGAATTTGGGTTTGTCCTTGTTGAGTTTCATAAGGCTCCTGTCAGTCCATTCCTCCAGCTTGGATAGATCCCAATTTTCTGTGAATTCTTATATTTACACTTCATTTTCATTCAAATCAACGGTTCCACTGCCTTTAATAGAATGAATTACACGTATAAAACCTAAAAGTTTGTAGGCTTGTGGATTACAGATTTATACATAAAGTTACTACAAGCAAAACTACAAAATTAGGTTATGGATTTCTAACCTATTCAGCAAATAACAGAGGAACAGAGTTTTACGTCGTCTTTGAAAAATAATACTTCAAGAAGAAAAATAGTCTTTCTTACATAGCTTACATATCTCCTGTGTGATGTGATAGTCAAAGTACAAGGCACAAATGCACAGTTCACTATACTTGATAGGATGATGTAGGTAGGACCTTTATTTTTAAAGGCTCATAATCTTTCTCTAAAAACCATATGTATTTATGTTATTACTCATCTGTACAGGTACAGTTTATTTAAAACACAACTGTTGCTCCCTCAGTGGTTTTCAGTCTTTGCCTTTGCCAGTCAGCTATATCACCAGTTGTTCCTATTGCCTACAGCTGTATGTTTTCTGCAGATTAGAAGCAGAGCGATGAGGTAGCCAGAAACACCTGGAACCTCTTCAAGATTCTTGCTGGCACCTCTGGAGCTTCCAGGATCATAGAAGCACGGAGACTAATGGAACCACTTTTATGATCAATTTGCAACCTGGCACCACCTGAACCAGGTGAGTTTTAATGAAAGCTGATGACTTATTAGGTGCAGTATAGCAGTGTTTTGTAAAGACCCTTGACTTAACGCTACAGCCAATTAAATTCTACCTCTTTCTTCCCAAAACCTTGTGGAAACATATTGGAACAGTAAAAATGTATGGTTCTGTAAAGGTCACAGACTAGTGTACTTCCCCTTTTATTTAATTTTTTATGGTTTGATAGTTAGAAAAAGTAAGAGATTAGCAAGGAGGGAATTATGTACTGGAATATGAGTAGACCAGACAGCATTCTTGATTCCTGAAGAAAGGTGAGGTCAGTCTTCTGCTCCTTAGAGCTTTTTTATTTTTCCAACCATCATCACTTTAAATAGGCAATTCTTTTTTTTTAACTCTTCTTTATCACTACTATGAAGACCATTCAAACAGTATGATAGAAATGCCAAATATAATAATAAGAAATGACATTTCAGTTTGGCATGAGGAATACACATTGCTTCAAATGTAAAATCCTTGTGTTTGTATTTTGTATGTGTACATCTGGTTTTTATTTCACCTGGCTTGGGCACTCTTCAGAAGAAAGTAAATCCATGCAAATATACACATGTACATCCTTATTCAGGAAAGTGTGTACAGCTTAAGTAGAAAGTACTCAAAGCCAAACATACACATAGTCCTCTTCCCATAAAGGTAGTGGGATTTAAGCAGAGGTTTAACCAATTTGCTGAGTCAAGTAGATCAGCATGGATGTGTGCTTGATGCTCTTCAAACAATAACATATATGCTTCGTTTTAAGGTTATGAATAATCTCACAGTCTTCAGTGTGACTGGTGCAATTAAAATTTAATACCCACGTGAGAGGATTCAGCACTGACCTGGAGGGTTCAAGCAGTGCATTGCGCTATTGAAGAGAGAGATACCTGCATGATGGCTGAAATGCTTCAATCTATGGCAAGGGTCAACAACATATGGCATAAGTGCCAAAGGTGGGGGAGAGATAGATCCTGAATGTCACTCAGCAAGGGTTACTGAGTCCTGACAAGTCATTTGGTGGCTCTCCCGACTCTTTCTGAGTTCAGGGCTCCGACATCCCTGCCTCGCAAAGAGGAGGAACAATCGGCTGCATCATCCCTTTCAGAGGCTGTATTTCCTAGCTCCCACTGAGCTCCTTCCAGTGCACTTAGATTCTCGTTTGGGAAAAAAAATGTAGTCTGGCACACTGCACTTGAGAAGATGCTGACCCCTGTTCTACATCTCACACTTCCACGGGAAACATCCATGGTTGTTGAATTTAGCTATATCAGAGCATGTGTTCCAAATCCTGTGAACTTATGTGTCTGTTAACAACAATTTAAAAACCTGCCAGTTTTCATAGTATTCTATAAACAAGAATATGTAGTACTTCTGAAGAGTTATCTGCTATTACTCTGAAAATAGTATGATATTTACCAGGGAAGTCATCACCAGTGGTAGTACACACTCCCTATTGGCTTGCATTCTTTATTGTAATAATATTTGGGCTTCCCACAATGTGAAGTAAGAACACAGTGTTTACATGAGTTAGAAACACAGTACTGGAAAGAAGCAACTATATGAGTTAATGTTCTTTGAATAGCAGTTGAATAAACTTCCATGGGAAATTTGTTTATTTCTGAACTTAAAAATGGTTCCAGGAAATACTTGTGCTGTGACAAAGTTTCACTATTCTCTGGGGTAGAGAGGGATTTTATCACGGGATCATGGCCTTCTCAGTTTGCCAGTGAAAGAATGGACATGCTATACTTTCTATTTTGGGTCTTTGTGTTCACAAATATAAAGACAGAAAAAAAATCGTAATTCTGCAAACTAAGCTTGGCAGTTGTATTTAAGGTCCCAGGAAAGCCTTAAAAACCTTACAGTTCCTAGTAGCAGGTTGAAGGAGGAGATGATGGGGATTTGTAAAAATAAGCGGTTGTGGGAAACAGTCACTGCTGAGCTTTGTCATTGCAAATATCTCTTCTTCTAATTCTGTTGTCCTCTATAAATAAGCAGTAAACATAAGATTTTTACCAAAGCATCCAAACTGTAGGTGAGCTTCACCTCAACAATTTTTTTTTTTAAAACCAATGGGACTATAGGAAAAAATAGATGTGATGACATGTAGAGCAAAACATAGAATCTTCTGAAAACTAGAATAACCCTGAATATACGGTGAAGACAATGCCAGTGAAATGGAACGAGCAGGCCTTTGCCACAGAAGTCGTTTCAATGGCATGCTGACATTCTGCTTTCGTTCTTCCACAGGAGGAGCTGTGGAACATGTCTCCAAAGCTTTTTGACTTACACCTGTCAGCAAGGACAAACGACTGATGAATTAAGATGTGTGTAACGGTAGCACACCGAGACGTCAGTCAGTTGCATCCTGCAAGATAACAACAAAGATTGCTCTGAGTTTTTCCAGGGACACCTTTGAGGCACCTTTTTGAAAGTGCAGGAGGTTCAGATAGCATGTCCATAAACAAATCCATGGGAAAGGACAGTCTGGTGGAGTGCAGGCAGGGATGAGATTTCTGAGTTCTAGGTCTAGCCTTGCTGTAAATTACCTGTGTGATTTTTGGATTATTTGCTTCATTGAGCTTTATTCTTTGGGCAGGCCTGTACTTTATAGGTTGGCTTGGGGAGTGTTATCCCAGCGTGAGGTAGTGTGGTTTAACCTCAGTCGGCAACTGAGCACACACAGCCGCTCACTCACTCCCCCCACTGCCGGTGGGGTGGGGGAGAGAATCAGAAGAGTGAAAGTGAGAAAACTCATGGGTTGAGATAAGAACAGTTTAATAATTGAAATAAAGTAAGATACTAAGAAGAAGAAGAAGAATACACAAAGCAAGTGATGCACAGTGCAACTGCTCACCACCCGCCGACCGATGCCCAGCCAGTCCCCGAGCAGCGGCCCCCCCGGCCAGCTTTCCCCCGTTTAGGTACTGAGCATGACGTCACATGGTATGGAATGTCCCTTTGGCCAGTTTGGCTGTGCCCCCTCCCAGCTTCTTGTGCACCTCCAGCCTTCTCAGTCGGTAGAGCATGGGAAGCTGGAAAGTCCTTGGCTAGTGTAAGCATTACCTAGCAACAACTAAAACATGGGTGTGTTATCAACATTATTCTCGTGCTAAATCCAAACCACAGCATTGTACCAGCTACTAGGAAGGAAATTAACTCTATCCCAGCCAAAACCAGGACAGGTAGGAAGGCATCTCTCTTAATATAGAGAGTGAAATGACTCCAGTGCCTCCCATTGAATTTGGAGGCCAGACTCAGGAATGGAAAGCTTTGACCTTAACGAGGTAACTTAATGGGCTTAGTGACCACCATAGCCACTGTTATTCAGAGAATTCTCATGGTTTCCTGACTTGCTCTGGAGAACCCGACAGGCCTGTGGCAGCCTGGGCTTTGGATGAACACAGTGGCATCTGGTGTAAACTGAACACCTCTAGTGAACACAGAGATCAAAGCAATGTTGTGCTTTCTAGTGCTTCTGTGAAATTCATATCACCACAGAAGTGGGAGAAGCACTCAAATACCCCAATGAGAAGTGTCCAAAATGATGAAGTAACTACAGGCTTTGGACTGTGGAGCATATCTCACACCAGTTCAGACAAAACTGAGAATTAATGTAGATTTTGTAAGGACAGGCAGCTGCATTTTTGGCAAGAACTCAAGCAAAATATAGGCAGGGAAAAAAAGTTGCTTTTGATTATACAAGGTTTGGTCGTATGGTCATAACTGGAATTTATACAGCCTCTTGTTCAGGGAATCAGCACTTTGCTGCATTCCCACAGCAATAATAAAATAGACGTACAGAGGAAATGACAAAATGCAACATGACAAATACATATTGTCCTCAATCCTTCTCTTTTCCAAATAGAAACTTCTAAATTTTTCCTTTTTTTCCCTAAAAAGTACCAGTTCTAATAAAAACAAAGCTTGTCAGGGGATGGCATTAACAGCAGGACGAAATGTTCTTTCTTCTTAGCAAAACCAACCTTTCTCTTGACCAACTTGTCAAGAAATACTAAACTTCATGAAACTTCTTTAACCTCTCATTCTTTCATAGTGAGTGATCTATCTCCTGGTGACAAATGATGAATGATTTTGTAGAATACTTGTTTCTGCTAGCAGGAGTCACAACATATTTTCCAGGATAAAAGCTCTTAGATACAGTGATTCCTGTTTAAAGTAGAAGCTGAAAATCAGCTTCTACTGTAGTGGAAATCACTGAAACCAGACAAAAGGTATTTTTATTCTTTTCCAGCTGCAAATGCAGCTTAAGTTATTTTACTTGGATGGCCTTCTCCAGCTTCAAAGTTATGTACAAATGTTTAGCTAATTAGTAAAGTTGTGCACGCAGACAGGCAGGCAGGAGGGAAGTTGAAGAATGCTTTCCAACACCGAACGGATTTTGGACATGACTGGTGATACTGATTAAGCGATGCTGAGGATCATTTTTTCTGGCTAACTCCTTGGCTTTCTCCACCCCTCCCTTCCCCACCTGCTGCATTCCTCCCCACTCCCTCCTTGCTTCTATCTGCAGCCTCTCTCCTTCCTCAGACCACAGCTGTCCGAAGGCCTTTGCTTGCTGCTTACATTTTTTCCACTCTCAGTCTCGGCTTACCTCACTTCTGCTGGCATCTGAAGAGACGTATCGGCTGCTTTTCCTCGCCAGTAAAATCCCGGATGATCCTCAGGGATTCAACACCATGGAAGGGATGGGACTAGTCAGTATGTAACTAGCCCAACTTGCGCAGCCAACCCTGTCATTCTGGGGTATCACTGCAAGTAAGGTGTGACCATTGCTGTGGTCAGTGGGGGATTCGCCCACAGCTTTTAACTGGACCATGACTGAGACCTTAGAGCACTGAAAATGAATAAGAAAAACCAGAAACCTTTCTGCCAACGTTTTAAAGAGGTCTGTTGCAAGGAAAATACCCTAGTCATTGGGGACTCCTCTGTATTGGAGCAAATGAGCTCTCAGAAAGGAACAAAAGCTCAAAAAATAAAGAAGAGAAATAGATTTTATCTGAATACTCGATTTAGAGTATTAGAGAATAGAGTAACAGAGAAAACTTTATTTATTCTGGTCCTCTCACAAAGAAAAATATCAAACTCCAAAGAAATGCAAGAATAGGGGTTAAACAAATGAATAAATATCAATTACTGAATAGCAAATGGTTTTGCTTGCCCATATATAAGAAAAAGCAAAGTATCTTCGTAAGCCAAATCCTCACATGGGAAGTTCTTGCAAATAAGGACCGAGTGTGACTGGTGGCAGGTATTTGGATGATATTGGTAACTGCATCTCTGGGCCTGCAGGTGCCAAATACCTCTGAAAAACAATCTCCTCCCAAAGCGCTGGGCTGAGGTGGCTGAAGATCTCTTGGTACAGTGCCAGTCCACATTAGGTGCTTCACAGAGAAATTACGAGTTGTTTATTATGATTGTAGACTTTCTCCACAAGGGTTTAGCAGTACTGAGCAGGGCTGGCAGCGTGGTTATACACCTTAAACAAAGCCTGGTAGTCTGCTGAGTAAAATTGCAAATAAAAATATTTATGAAACTGTTGTCCAAGTAAAACATAGATAATATTTTTGAACACAAAAATATTGAACCCATCAGTGAATAAAATGCTGCTGTCTTGATGATGATTTGTTGTTTTGGATGTGTCAGTGGCTTAATGCAAAGTCAGACTACTATATCCCCCCCGATGAAGCTGAGAAAACAGACTAAGTAGCACTCAGCAAACAAAACAGTCCCTCCCGTTTTAGAAACTGATAGTCTTTTGTCTTGCAGGGAGGCTTAATTTGGCTTGAGTTAGCAGAAATGTCATTGTAATGGGTATGCAGTGATGGAAATCAAATCTGGCTGTGGAGTACTGCGCCACTTTGAATGCAGGTTATCACAGACTAAAGGTACGAAAGAGGTTTGGATGCAAAAGCACAAAGACTTCAGAATCAGCATATATTTTTCAAGGCAGATCTGCATTGCAGTTTCACCACGGAAAAGAACAGAAAAATGTGTCCTTTTTTAATTGGAAATAGTTCTTCTGGCAGACTGAACTCAGTCAACAGACAGACATCTTTTATAAACTCTATTTTATCATATTGGTAAGAATTTATGCCTGCAGAAGTGTTATGGGACAGAAAAATGATAATTAATCCCAAATTCCATTAGTTGTATAGTAGTTTTAGTGCTACGCTATATTACTAATAAATAGCATGCCATTTCTCTAGGGTGAGGCTTCTCGTGCAAGGAGTATATTTTCAATGTAAGATTCTATTGTTATGCTGGCTGAGTATGTCTACCAATTCAGTAAATTATGTTTCTCAACCTAATTTTCCATTATTATTAATGAAGTCATTTGCTATTCAATTATCATTGGTAATAATTGTCTGTGAAAGTCTGCTTTCTGTACCAATTTTATAGTTTCTCCAAAAATGACAAATGACAAAAAATGTAATTATGGGGGACAGTTTATGGTAAGTCATCAGATGCCTTAGGTACCAATCAGGACCAGACCTGTATGTTGCAATTAAATTATTTGGTATTTGTGCTAACACCTGCTTAGTATCTTCCAAGTCTTCCAAAAGAAAGCATGAATTTTCTGTGTGTCCAGCTTTGTGTATATGAAATTTGTGGTGTCCAGCAGTGGTAGCTTTTAGGACTACTTAGGAATTCTCTGCTCCTCTATCAAGTCTCTCCAAAAAAACTTTTCAAGTTTTGATGTCATATATAGTTTACTCTACAATATCTAGGGTGCACTGTGCAATAAGCTGTCCATTTGGAGCTAGCCTTAACTGCCAGGGCTGTTTGTTTAAAAAAGTCAAGAGATGCTGGGCATAATGTGCTCAGGGATTCTTCAATGTAGATGCGTTGGCTCTGGATCAGCACTCATGCCTGGCACTGACCCACCTGCACGCTGGCTGTGTGCTCCCTTCAGAGCAGGAGCACGGGGACCCCAAGTCAGCTTTGTCTGTGGGCGGCAGCTGAGTTTGAGAAATCATCATCTGGATGTTCGAGAACCTCATTCAAAACCAAAACCTTCAGATTCAGAAGCTCTAGGCAGTTCCTATTGTCTGGGCTACACTTAGCTCCAGGCTCAGTGGGTGTTGATTTACCCATCAGGGCAGCCAGGGGTTCCCTTGGCATAGAAGCCACCAAAATGGACTTAACACAGCGTAGCAGCAGGAGAAATTTGTTCCGTAATTAGAAACATAGCTCTTAGAAGCAGGTCTCAGACTAAGTTTGAAGTAACGTATGTGCTGTTATAAACTCCTGTAGGAGCCTCTTTGGCCTCTCGTTGGACTGAAGGTGATGGAAACAGAAAAGTACATCGCTATTTCCCATATGCTCCCCACTGTGGAAAGGCTGCCCACTCCTTAACTCATGGCAAGCTGAACCTTTCCTCACGAGACGCCTGATGCTAAATGTGTCAGTCAAACCCCATAAAAGGTCCCTACCCACTGCCCACATGAGCGTCCTCAGTCAGAAATACAGCCTCTGTATTACAGAGCTGTTTTATAGGGTAGGGTTATGAATAGTTTAAGTAATACAAACCACCTGTGAAATGCTAGAGACTCATTGCTTATACCCAATCAGAACAGGAAATTACTTTCTTCTTAGGATATACTCCTTTCCTGGACTTGCAACTAGGCAAAACTATGGTATGAGGTGCCCGCTCAGTGAGACAAGAACTTGGTGAAATACAGGAGAAAAGCAGATTCTTAACTCTCTTAGACTTCAGAGTAGTTAAACTATGCTGGAAAAATGCTGTGTTCATGTCACCCAGTACTTGCTGAGTGTTCATTTACAAAAAAAAAAAGAAACAGAAAGAAAAGCATCCAGAAGACAATTAGATTCTTGCGGAATATAGCAGTTCATCAAACATAACCCACAAAAGTAACTGAAACCACCTGTTTCCACTTCCTCCCTAAAAAAGAGAGTACCACAATGTGTAAAGCACAGAGCAGTGACTGCAGCAAGTCCTGAAGATGAATCATGGCAAACACAGCCGCACAGAACTTGTTTAGCAGGGAAATGGCATAACCCCTTCTTTTTCACTTTAAATCCAAGCATTTGTATTCACTATCTTTTGTATAGCTTCAGCCTGCTAGACAATAAACCTCACCTACTAGAAACCTGGCCTCAGATTATCTGCGCTGTAGAATTTCATTAAGTTTTAGGGTTCTTTCCAGGCTTTATATTAATTGAGTTGTATTTAGTTTGGAATCTAATGATGAAAACGGTCACGGGTTCTCACTGAAGAGCACAAAATAATACATTTTATTCTCACTCCAGCTGAGAATGTAATGAAAGCTACCATTACAAAAACTTACATTTCTTGTGGTGTCCTGCTTAGGTACAAACTTAATACTGATGTTAAATGGTGCTTTACCCTGTGAGTGCCCTGTCAGTTTATGTTGACTTCATCTGTATACTCAACTGAGTGATTTGTACCTCTGGCCAGCAGATGATGCATTCATTCTGTGTGGTCTCCGCTGTTGCTGGCCGATACTGAGGTGTTTTGAAACTTTACTCTCCTCACATCCTCTAAAACACTATGAAGAACATTTTCAGGTATCTAATAGATAGCTGTCATTATTACTGCTGCCTTTACCAAGACAATTCAAACACTTGTTTTCAGAAATGCCAGGATCTGTTGTTCCACATCGTATACAGCCTTTGCCTTATATACAATAGGTGTGTCTACTAGTGTGCTCCTAAAACTGCAACTGATTGTTGCGCTGATATTTGAAGCCACTATGTCTCCAAATATCAAGACCTCATTACTTAGACCCTTTATCTTCTGTTATTTTAATTAACTTAATGGAATGAAATAAGTAAAAGAAAAACAGAAAAAAACTTGTAATTGGCCAGATCCTCAGCTGGCAAGACTTCAGCAAAGTTGCATCAGTTTATGGGGTGAGGCCTTCAGATGCTGGAGAAATTACCTCTGAGAAGGCTGTATGCTATATACATTATGTATATAATGGTTTGCTGTACAATAGCTGCTAATTGATCATTAAAAAAGCACTGTTAGCAATTCAGATAACATTAAGTATATTATACATTTGCACTTCTTGATCTTCCTTTCACATGCAATTATGACGTCCTTTGATATTTATGTTGTCAACACTTACTCTGCAGCATGCATAGTTAAATAAGCACTACTGTTACAAAATCTGGTTTTAATATCTGCTTGAAAACCACAGTTATCCAGCCTGCTTCGTTATTGTAGCACTGGCCTGAAGTAGAGACGCAGGAGCCTGTTGTACTAGATGGTGGAATGAGTTTGTGATTTGACTCCCCAGAGCTGGTTTTCCTTCAGTCCTCCTGTGACATGAAGGTGACCCAACAGTGTTGGTAGCCAGTGCAGCTATGCAAAGCATGTTTGGTGTCTCTTCGCAGTTCTGTTCAGGTTTCCCTGGGGGGAACAAAGCAGTTCAGGAACAATAGTGAAATGACATATGCTTGAACTAGGAGCACATGGCATCTGTAAAACTTCCATCCTTAATGGCTTGGCAGTGGATCATTTGGGAATTAGGGATGAAAGCAACAGATGTTATGCATTCAAGCACCTGGATAAAGAAATGAAAACCTGAAAACTACATATATTATTTTGACAAAGCAAAACGGTGAAACTTGCATTTGTCTGTGATGTCCCATCCTATTCAGATAAGGTGCTGTTTGTTTTTAAATGGAAATATGGCTTGGCATAACATGACAAAACCATAAAGGCCCTTGTGGCCACGTTACATCTGGGTCAGATGTATTTGATGTTCTTACTTTGATCTCCTGTGTAATCAGTGTGTTTTCAGCTTAGATCTTGAATCCACGTCTCTTGTAAACAAGAACAATTCCCAGACCTTTTGATCTGCAAAATGACTCATTCTTCCACAACTCTACTCCAGGACAGCAGAGAGAAGTGATTCCTGCTCCTAGGGGTTTCTTCAGCATGCTCCTCTGAGACATATAAAGCTCTCTCCTAAAAAAATTAAAGGGGCTAAACAAGGTCTCTGCTGGATCTCTTGGAGTGTTTTCTTTGACATTCTTCCCGTGGCTTTCCTTGGGACTTTAAAAACTTGGATAAAGTTCCCTATGATGACTGGATTCATTGACCGCATTGCCTGGGACTTGTTTGATAAGGAAACTGGGACTGTAAAGTAAGAAAGGAAATAATGGATGGTATAGAGGCTGATGGATTGTGAAGGAAGCAAAGAAACTGTGGACAAGGACCAGGAAAGTGCAAGATAAGGTTGGACAAAGGGAGAACAGAGACGGCAGAGCCAACAAGGACTTGGTGATAAGTGGAGCTTTGAGATGGGCTAGGCAAGGACATGAGGACAAGGGACCGAGGTGTCCAGGGCAAGGGCATTGCAACTGGCTGAGGAATTTGAAGAGAAATTAGAAATCTGAACTCCCGGGATCAAGACCTGTGGGTAGGGAGAAGTGATGGGAGGTGGGTGAGAGGGGAGCCAGGCTGCCTGAGCCGTCCGGGGCAGGGGGAGTGGGCCTGGCTAGGGAGAGGGAAATAGGAGCAAGCCTTGGAGGCAGGGATGTAGAAAAGACAAGACTGAGGCCAGCCCAGAGGGAGAGGGAGCCCTCGCAAAAATGGATGAGAAGTGGTGAACACTAAAAACATACTCTTCACTATATGACCACACTCCTGACCTTCGCCATTCATCCACACTTACCACTTTTTGTGGTACAAACTGGCAAAATGTCCTGTTCCTTTCAGAGCTGGTGAAAACCTCTCACTCTCTTCTATGAATTTAAGGGGTTAGGTTTTGTATTAACCCCCCCACATTAGCCTTATTAAAAGTGTGAGGGTTCATTTCAGTTCAAAAAGAGATTTTTTTCTTTGAAAGCTTACAACCATTTTGGAAAAACATTTCTTCCCACCTGTCTCTATCTCATTCAACCTGTGAGTACTAAATAAGACATGAATCTTGCTAAAAATAGGGTGAGATCATGTAAGGAAAGACAATGCCAATGCATTTACAGAAGTCTGAATTGCAATAATCCTTTTTGCTGGTGCATTTTGACTTTTCAAATCACCCTTAATAGTAATCTTAAAACACACTTTTCCACTACTAGATAGAAACATTTCTACTGAGACATTACACATGATTTCTATTTACGTCTGCCTCCTCTATTGTGCTTCTTTTGTGTGATAGAATAGTGGGTAGTAGCTGTAAGCTATTTTTGGCATGTAATTCTATAGATGCGCGCAATGGATCATGTGTTAGAGACAGAGGAGGCTTCTGCAGAAGATATCTCATTAGGTGCTATTAAAAGTATATAACTCACAAATAATGTGAAATGCAGCAACCTCACAGGACAGCAAGGCACGAAACCTGTTTGTGTGTAAGTAAAACAGAAACAGAAAGCAGTGGCGCATTTTTCTAATTGATGGGTGCTGTCCACCTTCTAAACTGCTTATTTTGACACAAGTCACTACACAGGCACAAATCTTATTCTTTACAGTTTCCCAGTTAAATTTCTTTCTGTTTCTTGTCTTTTCTCAACTAGAGGGAAAGCACGTGTCTATGTCTCCTTATCTCATTTCTTTAACTTTATGTTTTTTACCTGAAAAGCACTTACTGAGAGCCGTGCCGGAAAGCTTGCTGTGACGTGTCATCCCCAGGCGTTTTGGTGGCTGGCTATCTGGGACCTGCAGTGTCCGGTGGGGTCACAGAAATCCAGGCTGATGAGTTTCCCTGGCATGGCTTTCACATCATGCACAAACACATGCTTAAAATACGCAGTGTGGGCCACGTCAAGGCACCTCCATTGCCCTTTCCCTTACTAAAGGTGCCGCTGGCTCATCGGGTCATTTTTAGCTTTTGGCTAGAAAACTGCTGGGGTTTACTGAGAGGTGGTGGGAGTTTCCCTGGCGTTTTCCGTTGGAGAAACCTACATCCTGTTATTGGGGTGCTTTTCCTCTTCCCTTCGCAAAGTGAAAGAGCTCCAGGAATGTGATGTTTATCTGTTCCGAACTCCTTCTGGCTCGTGTCTGTCTACGAGCAGCAAGTGCCTAAATAAAAAGGAAAAGCTATCTAGTAGGGTGCTGATTTAAAAACCAACACAGAGTGAACGGCACTAAGAAATGCATATGTACATATAAGCATACGCATGTGTATAAATGTATTAAACACTGTGATTGATCCTAAAAAGCCCATCCTTCAGGCCTAAAACATTTGCATTCATAACTGAAAATTTCTTGCATATGCCTATCTTTACCTATTTCTATACAACAGGTATGTGAGCGTGCATCAGTTGATTTCACTGCATTACATATACCAACGTGGACCTGACCTTTGGTCTTTTTAAAATGCTGGTGAGGTTTCCCCGGTGTCAGACAGCCACTAGAGGGGACTGCGACTCTGTGCCGGAGAAGCTGGATTTAGGGGCTTTTGAGCATGGGCTTTCTGTTGCTAATACGTATTTGTTTAATGTTTCATTGCCAGGTCTGGCCTGTGTCTGTGATAAGTCCCGCACAGGCAGGAGGCAGGTTGTGCCTGGAGCTTTCCCTTTCACCCAGTTGGACGGTGGAGGGCGAGGGACGGTGTTTCTGACAGCGGCTCTGCGGGTGAGAGGCTGGATGGGGAGGGAGGCTGCTGCCCTCACGCTAACATCTGACCGCACCGCGGGAGGGAAGCGTGGCCACGAGACCCCCGCTGGCCCCCCTGGACGTTTTATTCTAGAGATCTACAAGTGCTCGAGTGATGTGTTTGGTATGAGACTGCTGGATTCACAGGGAAACGTGGTAAGAAAATGAAACCTGGTCAGGAAAAGTTTCATCCATACACATCCCTGATTCCCATTTCCGTTAACACCAAGATAGAAGCATTTGCACGCTTGGCCACACAAGAAACCCATTCAGTGATACCTCTTTAAATGATAAAGAAATTACTATTTAGGTTTTTATGGAAAGGAGAAAGCTTAAAATATGTGTGCATTATCTAGATATATTTGGGATATAGCAATCCTTTATACAGTTCTATTTATACAGGAAGAGTCAGTGGATAAAGGAAGCCTGGACAATAAGTATCCTAATAGAGTTGAGACACCTGGTTCATGTCCACTGTTGTTTCTGTGTCCCGTAAGTTTATTACAGAGACATGTGATGGCTTACAAGAATAAACCCATGTTGATGAAATACCTTTGCTTCCCTTGGGGCAAAGAGAAGGCCTCTGAGCTCAGAGATACGGTAGTAACAATGCTAATACCTTTTCCATTTCTTTTCAGGGTAAATACTACCATCTCCCCTTGAGGAATTCCCTATTGCAGCTGAGTACTGTGACAAGTCTCTGGCACATGGTCCAAAAATGTCAGAAGCCTTCTCACCTTCCTGATTCCTCCTGGTGTGCTTTACTGCACTTCCATGGTATATCATTCCGTTAAAGCTACCCAAAGCTCTCAAATGCCTTGAAAACTTTTGGGGGTAGTCCAGTTTGAAGGTCAGTGGAGTCAATTAGGAAGATTTCGCTGACTTCAGTTAATTTGGACAAAGCTTCCATCCTGCTCTAAAAGTTGTCATCTTTGTCTTATGTTTTTCAAGGATTTGTGAGATGGAGAAGCATGCTGATTAGCTTGGAATAAGCTTCCAGCTGTGTGAACCATCACGTGTACTGCACTAGAGTGCCTTTAGTTTATACAACTGCCTGAGCATGTGACAGTCGACTCTCAAATTCTCAGTTGAACAGCAAAACCAAGAGCTAGCCTCCTAGAGCACCCTCCATGCTCTCAGAGCATACTGGAGATTTGTTTGCTTATATAATCAACCTGAAGACTTCTTCATCTGAGCTCCAGATGAGTTTGGTCCATGTGATGGATGAGGTGTCTGACCTTTCAAAAGCTTTCAAAGGGTCTGGCATAACTATGGGAGCATACGGTGTACAGTGGTACCAGGCTGCAGATTCCCAGCTGGGAGCTGGCTGAGCTGGTATGTAGGAGACTCTCAGCTGGGGAAGGGGACCCATAAGCAGGGGTACTAATTGTCTCTGGTTTGTGCATCTCTACTCTGAGATATATTCAGAGAACCAAAGGCACTGGAGAAATCTGCAAGATTATTTAGTAACTTCTCAGAAACCAGATGATATAAGAAAATCAGCTGGAAATCCCTTTTCTTCAAAAAAAAAAAAAAAAAAAAAAAAAAAAAAAAAAAAAAAAAAAAAAAAAAAAAAAAAAAAAAAAAAAAAAAAAAAAAAAAAAAAAAAAAAAAAAAAAAAAAAAAAAAAAAAAAAAAAAGGCAGGCAAGGCAGGCAATTGCAAGTCAAAAGTGCAGAGTCATTATAAATGGCAGCAAGTCCAGGAAGGGGAAAGTGAGGACAACCTAGAAACAGCTCTTTTAAAAGCAATAGGAGAGGGAATCCCCTGAGCTCCAATTTATAAGGAAGTGTCAGGAGGCAGGAAGCAAGCACTGTGGTTCAACTGCAGTCAGAAATAGGGCTTTTGTGGCTTTCTGTGGTCACCCAGGGTCTCTGTGAGGTGACTTGTTTTAAACACTGATGGTGATTGAGGTGAATCACTCAGGTAAGAGGAGAGTGAAAACTCCATGGTCATGCAGACCACATCCTGGCCTCTTGAATCCATATGGAAATCTGCTACTTCTTGCACATTCAGGGAGTCCCAGATATTGTCATTGTCTTTTTCCCGACAGTGCCTCGGAGGCATCACCAGGTGTGGTGGTGGCTTTAAGCTTACACCAACCACACTACAAAACAGCTTCTGAGTAACCAGGATATGGTAAAAAAGTTTCAGCCCCTGGCTTTGAACAGGTGATTAAGTGCTTTATAGCCTGTGCTATGCACACCAGACCCCATCCTACTCATATCCACACTAAGCAACATACTCCATTTCCCTTTTTTCATTTATTTATCTTTGCGAGTTTTTATTGGGGTGTTTTGTCTGCTGCTTGGTTACAGGTTTGTGTTGGACTGTGAATAATTGCTTTGGTTAGTTTTTTGCTTGTTTGGCCTAACTGATCTCATTGATTTAAAATAAAATTTAAAAAAAAATCCAAATGAATTTAAGAAAGAACCAAAGTGACTGCAGAGCAGGTTGTTTTTAATGTTCTCATTTTCGCTTGCTATTTGACTTTGTTCTGCCATGAAGGGCCAGCCGTCAGCGTTTGTATCTGTGCACACACATGTACACACACACAGATACAACGATCTCTTTCATAGCCAGGCTTTACCAGTAAATGGAGAGTAATGTTGAGTGCCTGCTGCTTTCCTGTTCATACAATTAGCTTGGATTTGACCGTACATGCTTTTGAATGCTGCCTGTAAGGTGCTTCGTGACCTCGGATGTCGCACAACATCCTTCTCCTGTCCGATGGTTAAGTACCAAGCTGCCAGAGCATCTCTGTGTGAAGTGGATTTCAGACTCTCTGAAAAAGATGCTTTTTATTCAAAAATTCCTTATAAGTATGCTCCAGTAAATGTTCCCTTTAGTTTAGACAAGGCTGTGAAAGGCTTCACTTAACGGTATTACTGAGGTCGTGTAGTAGTGAAAAATGTAGGAGCCCAAGGATTTGTTTACAGCAGGTTTTTTAGCAGGTATAAAAAAATACCAGTGCATATAAATACCCCTGTATATACATTTTATAGTGAAATAGTTCAAGAAAGATCGAATTCAACACAAATTTTATTCTTTAAATATAAATGTCAATTTATGAGCAATGGTGTAGCCAAATCATATCACTTTGGAAAGACAAGGGCTCTCTTGCTTGCCATGTCTCTCCAAATTACCTGCAATGAGTTGTGCAGACATGTATAAACAAAGCCCAAAATAATAATTTTCTAGGTACATTGCAAAGCCCAATTTTTATAACTGGTAATCACAAAGGGCTGGCCTGGGGAGCGAGAAATGAACCGGATATAGAGTTAGTTGAGGACATAAATGTCAGGCACACTATCATACTAGTAAAATGTGTGTATGGAATAGAATGGTTTGAATTTGCATATTTGGCGCTGTTTATTTTTTAGTTCCCTAAAGCATCAAGGATAGACATATCATATCAGCCAAATCTCATAAAATTGGCTCCTGCCTTGCACTGGCATGCTGTAAAACATGTATTTTAAATCCTAGCAGCAGTCTCCCTTCTGCTCTGTAAGTACAATGCCAGCTGCCACCGGTCAGCCTGATCTTGCACACTTGCAGAGCGGTCACTGAGTAGGAGGAAGGCCATAATGCTGAGCAGCAGCTGGGATAAGCATGTACCCAGCCCAGAGCCAAGATAACATTGCTGTGAATTTTTTAAAGTGTAGTGGCTGTTCTGACTAAAGCTATCTGGGACTTGGACATGCACCTCCTATTCATGTTGAAGGCACATACGGGGTGTGTATATTTAATGCCTGTGAATCTAATGGCTGTGATCTCGTACTCTGCTTGGCCATTTGGGAACAGGAGATCACTGGTAGTTAAAACCATATGTGTAGTGCATGCAAAGTGATAAGAAAATGTGGAGGAAACACATATTCATCACATGAACAAATACGCTAGGAACAAAGTTCTTCTTACAGAAGTTGCTCAAAAAGTTAGTTACTTAAATCTAAGATGTCAAAGTTCAAGTTTATTTCATCCTAGATTAGACTCACGTGCATCTGGATTCAGTTATCTAAATGTAGGTCCTGTGTCATTTCAGCATAGATCCTGTGTAATTTTAAATGCTTGTGAGACATCCCACGGGCTGTTCCAAAAAATTTCAAATCTTTTGCAAATTCAGTGTCATATGCTAGCCCTGTGAGGATGCCTCAGATGGCTTAGAGTACCTAAGTACTCTAAAGTAGCACAAGGCACCTACAAATATTCCTTGAATACTTTAAACACTTTTGACACCAAAACCTAGTTGTCTTAATCCAGTGCTAAATCCTACTCCTAACATTCAGTGACTTCAATTCCAATCAACAAACCTCAAAACTTCAGCTTTGCAAATGTCCATCAATATGCTTATACTAGTAACTAGATGATCAGTATTGCACTGATTTAGTCATGGTGAAGGCTTTGGAAAGGAGTAACAGGCTTAAACTAAGACGAAAGACAGCAGATCTAATTACTATTCTTTGAAAATATGAAGGAGTTAGATTTTTGCTTCCTTGAATGGCTCAGGGACAAAAGAGCCTCACAACTCTTCAAATTTGGAAAGTAAAAAATATTGCTTTACGAATAATGATGAACAGAACAACACTCAGTATTCTCACACATAATAAACTGTCATCAGTTACGGAATCCAATCTGGAATCAGGAGATGTTACTGTGGTCCTTTCTGGAACCTGTTTTATTTATGTAATGCAACATTTCATCCAGCCATGCTGCAAGGTCTCCTTGAGCCTCAAGTTTGTTCTGAAATATGGCAATTTGTGATTGTTAGCGAAATGAAGTTTGAGATTCCCCTCCGGGAATGGGACCATCTGCTGTTACGGTCTCATGGATAATGGCCTCTCCCATGAAGGAGCAAAGCCTTGCCTGCATGAGAAGTCCTCTCCTACACAGCCGTGTCAGTAAGGCACACTAGTGCAGATGCAGTGTATTCTGAAGGGGATTTTTTTTTTTTTTTTTAAGGGGAACTTTACACTTTTGTTCAGATCAGTGAAGCCCTTCTGTGTCTCCTCTCCATTGGTGTGGCACTTGACTACATGTAAAGCTTAGTATGGTCTGGAAACTTTGGGATTTCACTGCACACTTGCTTCTCCAGGTCATTGATGAAGATGTTAAATAAAACTAGTTCCAGCATCTGTACCTGGGGATACCCCAGTATTTTCTCCATCATGTAAGTGACACTTAAGCCCTATTTTTTGCTTCCTGTCTTTTAACCAGCTCTCAAACAATTAAATAATTCTTCCCCCAGAACAGTGGCATCTTGGTCTTGGTAACCTTTGGTGCGGAAGAGCTTTTAGTTAGTTTTTCTTTACTGCTGGTTGTGTTATTACATATTTATTGCTTCTGACCTTAATTAAGATGGTCAGATTTCTTGATATTGTGTGAATGGCACGTGGCACAGACCAACAATCCCCAAGCAGTCCCAATATCCTTTTTCATATTACTGTCAGATGGTCAGCTCCCACTAAAAGATTTTTAAACGCTGTGCTGTAAAACTTTAATATGCCACAGAACTGCCCAGACACAGGTCTCTGGGACACAGACATAGGTTTCCATCAGAAAGTACAAAGGAGAAAAGCACTTCAGGACCTTCTGTTCCCCAAACGTGCACAGGAACACGGCTGCTGGAGTTCACCTCATTACTTTAGTGAGGACTATGGTGATTTCCAGCTTGAGCTAAATATGATCTAAGCAATTTAATTTGTCAATAAATGTGGTGCTACTTCTCACCTCTGTATCACCACTGATTATCATAGTGTCTGTTCTGGACGCTGTGTGGAACTGCGCATGGAATATGCTTCATGTTGTCAATCAAGCCATAACTTTTGCTTCTGCTGCATCATTTGACCATTGATAACACAAAGCCTTTGATGTGAGAAGAGCCTTCTGCTTTTATTACTCATCCTTTTATTGTCTTGGGGTTTTCTGGGTAGTGTTAAGTAACTAATTATGATTTTGGTACAGTGGCTGGTTTCCAGGGATGGGCCCCATTTGTATACAAAAGCAGTCACTCAGCCTCGGTGAGGCAGAGCTATCACCTGGGAGCAGCCACACTTTAACAAAGCTCGTTATCAGCTAATCCAACCAGACACACAGCTGAAAGAGTATTTCACACTAGTTTTTAGACTTGAGAACACCTCATAGTTTGATTTTACCATTTTAGTTTAGACCATTTAGTCTGTAGTAACTGATGTCATTGGTTATAGGGAATTAAACCTTTAACATAAAAATAAGTTTCTAGCTATGAAGTATAGCGTATGTATTTCTATTTTGCTTTGTGTGTTTTGTAGGAGGCAGTCTGTCTCTTCCTCTCAAATGTTCCTGATTTATTGTCATGGAAAAATACAGCTCTAATTTTGTAAATTGGAGAAAAAAAGTATTTTTTTACCTTGACAGAACTTAGGGATAGATGGAGCAATTTACTCAAGCATCTTCAAAAATATTTCACCTTGGGACAGAAAGTAGAAAGGAAAGATTTAGTCTATTGCAAAATGCAAGGGGTTTAACCCTTATATAACTGTGTACCTATATAGACGTTGCAATCGAAAAGCAATACTTCCTAACAAATCACAAGCGCATTATATGGTTTCTAACAACGCATCTAAGGTAGATGCATGGCCCCATTATCCAAATATCTGCAAGCTTCATAATATTAAATGTTTTCTCTCATAACATCCCTACGAAGGAGAGAATGCCTCTGTCCTCCTTTAGCAGACAGAGAACCGGGAGGGAGTTCAAAGCATTGCCTTACAAAGACTGCTGCACTGAACTTGAACATCTGAACTTGTTCCTGAATTTGTTCCAGCACACAAACTGCTGTGGCTCCAACCTGTGTGTTGTGCTCCTTAGCCCTCCCCGCTGCAGGGAAAGGAAACGTCCAGGAGGGAATACATCTGTATTACGCCACAAGCAGTCATACAGATAGGTATAGCTATGTAGCTGTATAGCTCTGCTAATGCAGGCATCAGTCCTGGCTAATGCGAAGCAATGTCAGCTGGTCCAAACTACACGGACTGCAGAACCTGAGCCAGGTTGTTCAGAGCATGCCTGGGTGCCTCCAGGTGACCTTGCACTTGCAGAGGTGGTCAAAGCTCTGTGGCTTGTGCCTCAGGGCAGTGCTGTCATAGCTAGTGGGGCTTTCTGGCATCTGTCTTAAACCTAAGCCAATCTGGGAGCAAATTAGACCCATCTAGCACACACTGTGGGTATTGAGTTCAGCGCGGAGCAAAGCAGTATTTTCCAAGCCACAGCTAAAGAAGACAGTGGTAGTACTGCACTTCATTTTGTATCAAGTTTAGAGATGTTATGAAAAAGGGGAAGATCTAGTTTAATATTCCTCTCATCCTGATGAGATTCAGATTGTCCTTCCCAGGAGACTGCACCCTTTGGCAGTCCACAGACAAGCCTGTGGTTATGCTCATCTACTCTACAGGCAAAATGTGAGACTGATGGGAGCACAGAAAGCGAAAAAGAGTCTAATTCTGTGGGCTACTATTTATAGGTACATCCTTGGCAAGGAGAAAACCTTGATTCTGCTTCCCACTTCCATGTCGGTTTGTGCACTTGATCCAATGACCTTTGATGAACTAAATTCAACACAACATGGCAAGGGTTTTATGTTGTATGAGGTAGTCATGGCAAAGTGTATAATGGAGCAATGTTAATCAATAGTCACTATGACTGGTAAGTTGTTTCTCTCAGTCAGTGCTGGAGATTGCTGCTAAAATATTGCCAGTAGTCCTTCCTCACAGGGAAAGTGGCAAGGGGTGGGGGGGAGTTTTAAGGCATATGAATGGGATGAAAGCAATAGGTTAGCAAACTGCTTGGCATGAAAGCAGGTGCTGGGAGTGCTGGAAGACAGAGCTATTGCTACTGCTAGTGGTGGCAAAGGACAAATAGGAAATGAAAGCCAAGAAGGAGCTGTGTCATGCAGGAATTGGTGTCATCTTTCCTTGTTCCTTTAAGTGAAAAATGAGAATAACGATCTTTGCAGACACCTAATCTTTCTTTTACTCAGTGTATGTATAATTTTAATTGAGCGCTGCATGCTTCCCAGGCTGGGTCATACAATGGCAGTACTTCTGCTCTCCTCCCTCCATGTTGGGTCATTTGAAAAGGGAAGGATCTGGCCATAAGGCTGCTACCCCAGCTCTGGTGGTTTCTTGACATTTGGGACCTCACCACCAAGGCTGTTGCCACAGCTTCTGTTTGTCTCTGCGCCCCCCTGCCCAGACACAGCCACTCTGATTTCCAAAGCATGCAAGAAGCTTCGTTCCTGTGCCAAGGACATGCAGGTGACTGGCACTGCTGCAGGGCAGCAGGGGTGAGCGGGTGGGCAAGCATCACCTGAGTGATTTTCAGCATGTAAAGCTGGATGCTTTGTGCGGCTGCATGAACTCAGAGAAGTTTTCATTTCCTGATAGAAGAATTTTCCTTGGACCTGTCCACATTTTAGCATATATAAAAGTCCTTCAAAACAGACGGTCATCTTGAAAAGATTTGAAGAGATTTCAGCAATTAAGGCAAGCGATGCTTAAGATGAATTGTTTTCATACCAAACCATGCTCATGGTGCTAGTCATTTTCTATTTTGTGGTCTCTGTTAAGAAACTGGGGGGAATGAGGGGTGTACTATGAACTCATTGAGTTTCCTCTTTGTTCTTCTTCAGGTTTGTTTCTCTTCTTCACTGGGACAGGAGAGGTATTCTTTAGTTTTAAATTTTAATTCTTAGTTCTTTTTAAGTCAGATTTCAAAACTGCAGAAATCCAGGTCGATCTTTACAGCTCCAGTCTAGCAGAGAGCAGAATGTTTGAGGCAAAAAAGCAAACAAATCAGTCAGTCAGTCAGTCAATCAAATGGTTAGGGTCCTTCCCTGGTAGGCAAATAGTCCATAAAACATCATGTCAAATATTTTAAATAAATCGTCTCCCCTTAGTTCAAGGACTAGTGCAGGGTGTGCTGGCATTTCTCTTTATACAGGGTAATATTGCTTGCTAGAATGGGAGACTTTAATGAAGAATTTTGGCAGTCTTGAGTTATAGTCAGCTGTCATTTATTATCTACAATCATAGCAGCATGACAAGTTTTTCTTGGCATTCTAGACACTTTCAGAGGACATTAGAAAGATATTTAAGTTGGGTGAGAGATGCAGTACCAAATGAGGGCAGGATTTGAAATCTAGGGATTAAGGGAAGGGATGTGTATGATGACTAGAAAGCTCCTATCTTCAAACTGCCAGTGATTGGTTAAACAAAATTTAAACCAGTTTTCTCCTGGTTGGTGGGCACAGAAGCCTCCCTTTTGGTGGTCACTAAAGCCTGATCCAGCAACATGATAATGGGTCATCCTGCCAATTATTCAAAATCCTGCTAAATAACAAATGCAAAGCTGAAATGTTATGAAGCATTAGGACTTGTTATTGGCCAACATTTATGTAAAGAGTAACTGGGGTTATTCGTTTAGGAAAGTTATAAAACCAAGATTTTCCCTTACCACCACACTTTAAACGAGTTACAATACATCTTTTAAAATATGTCAGATCAATCATCCTGAATTGCTGAGTTATAGAACAGACTTGATTGATATTCATTGTCTCAGGTAGCATCCTATGACTGTTTCTTTGTACTTTATTTCTTAAATAGTCAACTAGCAAAAGTAATTACATTTCACAATTTGAAAACAATTTAATACAAAGAAACACTAAATTTACTTCAGCAATGTTACCTCGGTGTTCAAAGCTTACAAGGAAATTGAATTTCAGTATCTACTTTTTTTTCCCTCTTTATAAAAAATGTGTCCAAGTGCAGAAAAAATAGTGGGAACTAAAGCAAGTAGTTGTACATAGGTCCAGCAGTGAGCAGTGAGTAGCTGAAGCAGTAAGTTAGACATCAAAAAAGACATCATTTCATTTCTGATCCTTGGGCTTTAGCCTGCCACCACTGAGGCAAGACTAAATTTTGCAATGGTACATGCTCAAGAGAGCCCTAAGCTAGCTCTGAGTGAAAGCTGTGTCTACAAAGCATAATGCCACACTAGACACAGATGTTGGCTTGGTCATGGAAACAGTATATTGCTGTGAATATTGCTCTGAGCCCAGACTAACTCTGCTTCTAGCTTGGGTTCAGGGCTGCACAACCATCACTACGCTACTTGTGCTCTCCTGGCTGCGAGGATCAGCTATGTGGCAGCTCTGCACTGAGTGCCCTGATACACTGCCAGCTGGGGGGCTCTGCTGGCCTCAGATCTTGCTGCTGCAGGTCTGCACAGCTCCACTTACCTCTTGGTTACGTGCCAAAGAATGAACAAGAAAGAGAGATTTGCTGGGCTTTGTTTTGTTTTGTTGCTAATGCTTTTTGAAAGTTTTATAGGCAATTCAGCCTCAGCTTATGGTGAACAGTGGTGAAGGACGTCTCCATGACTCACTGGCCGTATGTTGATACTTGACCTTCCTATGTAGTTATGCAGTGGTCACTCATTAGCATATTGGCTGTTTCCCTTGCTTTACAATTTGGCTAGTCAGAGATTTTTAAAAATAGATCATCTTCAGAACCACGGTGCATGAGAGGAGAGTAACTGTCTTCCTTCTTTCAACTTTGAATGAATCATGGAGTTAATAATGGACACTTAGAAAGCTGTATTTCCAAATACCAGGCAGCTATTTAAAACCTGTGATCAGCTGTCATTGTGTCCTGATGGAGGTTGGATGGCTCTGAAATGTTGACAAATGCACTATTTGAAAATAAAAGCAAGTTATAACACACCAGACTGCAAGCATCTGTACTGTGAAGGCTGGATGCAAAGCTTAGAAAAGAATGCGGAGTGGGATTGCACGCTGACAGTTCTCAGGCATTTTTATTCAAATGTTTCATTTAGGGTGATTTAAGACCTCCATGAGCAATGCTAACAAAATAAATAAATAAATGCAGACAGGCTACGAGCATGCAACTATCGTGGGAGAATGACAAACACCCACATATCACGTTCTAATGGGGTCCCAGCTTGTCCACCGCCTTGGTGCGACAGGCTCTGTGGGTTTCTGAAGTGGTATCAAAGCCATGCACTGACTCCTGATGGTGTACAGATGTGACATCCCTAAACACTTGCAAGTGTGTGCCTATGTGCGCATGTGCAACTGTGCACATTCCCATGCCTCTGTGATTCTGTTTCTGAGGACAACA
Organism: Aptenodytes forsteri; assembly: GCF_000699145.1. Taxonomy (NCBI): domain Eukaryota; kingdom Metazoa; phylum Chordata; class Aves; order Sphenisciformes; family Spheniscidae; genus Aptenodytes; species Aptenodytes forsteri. Next base: position 1,778,548 of record NW_008794490.1, read on the forward strand.
CATTAATAGGAGAATGAACAGCATGGGAAACCACCTGGAGAGCTGAGGTGGCAGGGAAGGGAAAAAGCAGAAGACAGAGATGTTGTCTGGTGCCTTCTCCCTTGTCTCCTGCCCCAGGAGCCCCCTTTGGTACAATCCTCTGTGCCCAGTTACCTTCCAGTGAGGTCAAGGTCAGCATTATCACAGTGAAGAGAACTGTGGAGCCCCTCCTCATCTTTCTCTCCTTCACAGCATAGCTCAGATGCCTGAATCACTCTTCCACTGATGATCCAGAGATTGTACTAACCCTCTTTGCCATGGACTGTTGGAAGATCCCACAGACCATTCAGCTGATCTTTAGTCACACTGGTCGTTCTGTAAGAGCGCTTGAATGTCTTCATTTCACCTCAGCAGTATCCCTTCATCCTGGTATGTTGTTGTAGAAATATCTAAGGTAAGGCATAGGAACAGGATAATTATCCAGTGATAAATTTCAGAATATTCTTCCAGCCAGCGAGGGGCATCCCGAGGTGGACATAGTGTCTTTGTCTTTAACAGCCTTTTATGGATTTTTCTTCCATAAATTTCTCTAAATGTTTTTTTAACCTATGACAGCATTTAACATCTACTCTAACTTGAGACAAAAAAAAAAAATCTGTAGCTTAACTCTGCACTGGGTGGAGGCATAACTTCTTGTGTTTGTTTTACACTGCTTTTGCTAATGCTGTGCTCTTCAGGCGTGGATCTCCCTGACAGAGCCTCACTAGCTGAGGGCATGACCAGCATTCTTCGTTTCTAGGGGTGTAACTTTGTACAGGTCTCTGTTAATGTATGTTTTGAAAGGCAATAGAGAAAAGTGTTATAGAGCATCTAATAGTGGTGTTATGGCACCTTTGAAGGATCCTGAGCCAAGACTGTGGATGCACTGTGCTAGGCGCTGTACACAGATATAAATAGATACGCAGACTTTTGGTACTGAGGGTGCATCTTAGCTTTGGGCAGAGTTCTTTTCAAGGGCAGGCAAAACCAGGATGTTTTAAAGCTAAGAGGACTTTATATTTCTGTATGGATGTTTCCTTGTATTTACATCTTATAGTAAGACTGAAACCTTAGGAAAGGCAGATAAAAGAGTAGGAAAGGAAAAGTATTATTAGCCACGTTTTACAGGTGGAGAAAGAAAGTACAGAAGAGTGCATGAACTGCCTGGGGTCGCCCAAGAGATGTTTGTGCTTCTGCTGACCTGTGGCTCTTGATGAGATGAATGTTGGAGCATTTTCAGCCTGGGGAGCTCCTGAAAAGGTGTGTCAGGATGCCAGGGAGTGTGGGAGAACAAGTGTTCATGGAGGGGAATGAGCACTCATGGCTTTCATATTGTCTGGTGGGGCTCATCTCTCGAGGGGGAACATGAGGGGAGAGGGCTTGCAAGTTTGTGCAGAGCTAGAGAAAATGGCTGAAGCCTGAAGCTTGTAGGTCCAGCATAACAAAATCAAGAGAGAGTGGGCAGATGAGCGTCTCAGTGGAAGATGCTTTAAGAGGCTCATGACACATCCCCCTTTTTCCCTTTCACAATCCCATGACAACCCTTTCCTTCTCCCATTTTAAACTGAATTTCTGTTCCCTTGATATTAAGCAGTTACCAAATTTCATCAAAGTGGCTGCAACAATTCAGCACTGGATCAACTGTTTTCTTTTTCTCAGTCTTCATCTCATTTTATGTGTGAAAAGTGCTGCAGAATCTGTTAAAGAGGGAGGTATAGGTCAGGAAAAATCAGGGGATTAATCCTATGGCCTGGTGGGTGAGACTGTCATCTGTGTAGGTAAGAAATTTCTTCTGGTCTTGGAGGAGTTTTTAAATACATTACACCACAGAAGTGATTAAGAGAGTCCCATGGCTTTATGCTTAGGGAAAAATCTGGATGATGGGGATTTAAATGTCAATCACAGACTTGAACCTGCCACGTCCCGTGGATGTCCTAGTTGAGTATTATCTTTTGGCTTAAACAAACCCAGCATCACAGTCATATTATGAATCTCGTATCTCCCATTTTTTCCCAGCTGACAGTAATAAGCAATTCAACACAACCTGCAATATCTCCTGTCATCAGATAAGCCACTGCCGTAGGAGGCCATGCATCACTAGTGTAAAGTGAAGAACACAAGCAGATAGTAATTGTAAAGGATGGGCCTTCAAGGTTTGCATTTCTTTAGCTTTTTCTTCCTTACCATTATAATATCGATTAAGTTGGTATTAATGTATACTACAGCATCTGTACCAAACTAAGTTGTTGCCTTTTATATTGCAAGCCCTTGCAATGCTCAGCCCTTCTGAAATAGGATACATGAGAGCAAGAGCTTTATTTGAGCTTATTAATTCATCTGGTCTTACAGATGAGTTAAAAACTCCAGTAATTTACATTTTTACTTAGGAAAAATCCAAACCTAATCTTTGATGTTCCTTGTTATAATCAAACTGAGATTAGAGTGTATCTGTGTAACATGTTACTCTAGATTTTTAGCCTCTTTACTTTGGCCCCTTCTTGTGTGTTCCATCTGCTCCAAAACCTAAAACCAGATGGAAACTTGCTGGTTCAGGGACCACATCTTCCATTTAGAGTGTAGCACAGTGGTGCCTGTGAGACACACATTACAAAGTATAACTGTAATAACAGCTGACACTCCAGAAACTCAGCAGGAGTCAACCAGATTTACTTTTCCAGACCTTTCCCTCCTCTCCCAGTTTTTGCTTTTGAAGTGTTTGAGTTAATCCCTGACATAATGCAAAAATAATCTTCTCACTCGATAAGAGAAACAGTTTCTGAATTTGTGAGAAAGTTGTCCAGTAATTTATAAGAAATCTTTTAGTAAAGACCTCACCATACTTCTGCTCTTTGGCACTGTGAACATAGAAGCTGTTTGTTTTCTCTACAGTGATCAGGGCTACATGACTGCAATCGTTTCGGTCAATATAGCTATAAGAGAAAAAGACAACATTTGTCAGTCTTGGTCCCAGTGTGAAAATAGAGAGTTTTTCAATCAATTTGTAAATTGATTTATATAATCTGGGACTCACTGTCTTTTGTAAAAACTTATCAATCTGTACCAGTGCCTAAAATTAATATACATCCAATCAAATACATTTCTTCAAGCAGCATATGGGAATTGCATGGATTTTAACTGAATCCGTTTAAAAAGTTTTAGTTAAATTGGTGTAATCTCTGCATGTAGCTAGCCCTTGGTCACAGAGTTAATCTAGATGACTTTCATGGGAACTTTGCTTCATCTTTTAGCTTTCTACCAAGCTAGTAGAAATTAGTGGTTGCATTGTGAGGTGACTCAACAAAAATAAGACAGCATTAATCAGTGGGAACAAATCTTCATTTGCATAAATGTAAACACATTTCCTGAAATAGAGCAAACATAACATAAAGCTTCACTAGCCTGTCGCTCCCACATCAACAGGTTACAGCACCCAGCCTTCTCACAGAAGTGACAGTCTTCCTGGTGACTTTTCATACATCACTTTCTTCAAGAACCTGCCTAACAGAAGGCAAAGAGAAGATGGTGTTAACACCTAGCCAGGAGCAAACCTGCAAGTATCTGGGTCCCTGATTCATGCATGGAAACTCAGGATTAGACGGTGACTACCCATGTTAGCATGTGTGCTGTAGCAGTACAGCTGAGTTAACTAACTTGGGCACCTCATGGCATTGCACAAATACTCTGTTGTGCTGGGGAGCATTGACAGGTCTCTGATTTCAGGATACTTGATCCCAATGTAAGTTACAGTAGGATTTTTTTTTTAATAGGTACCTGTTGAAGAAAAGTTTCCATGGGAATGAGAAAAGACACAGATCTACCCTGGCATGTTACCTCCCTTTTGACATGTTTCAGATCGTAACTCCCAAAATATCACTTGTCCAAGGCCAGGCAGCTGAAGGAAGACAGGCAGCAAAGACAGGACCAATGCAATCGTGGAAAGGTACATACCAGTGGAGGACTTTCCACAGCTAATCAGTGGCCTTTTATGACCACTTTCTCCTGAAGATGACTCACATGCCCCACACTAAAAAAGGTACGTGTATTTTAGGCAACAAAGATGATGGAAAGGACAAAAACTATTCTTGGTGGAAGTTCTATTGACTTCAGTGGTGTTCTGTGAGAATACCCTGACGCCCGGGATAAAAGGGGCTGCTATTTATATTTGAACTTGTATTTGAAGTCACTATTGTATACACAGGAAATGCAGAGAATAATAGTAAGGTTAGCAATAGAAATAATTTCAGTATTATATCATATAAAGGGCCTTGGATGCTGGTGAGACCTTGATTTCTCCTATTGTAAACAGAATCACTGATTGAGGTTCAGAATATTTTGGTCTAAGTACTTAAGAGATGAGCTCAGGTTTGGATCTAGCTTCTGTGTTTGGAGGTGGTATTGCATCCAGCTGTGCATTCCCACCTCCCTCCTTCTTGTTTAAAGGTGGAGCAACAGGGTGCAGGCTGCAACAATTATCCCTTTGCCTGGCTACAGGAGCAGCAACCTTTGGGAGAAGGAAAGAGTAGAAAACTTCATGTGATAAGCAGTTTAGCTCAACTCAGGCCCTTTGAGTCCTAAACTTAGATATTTAAACTTTTAAGAAGGATATGTCAATAAACTGTAATGACCTGTAATGTGTGAGAGTATGGACTAAATAATCTAGCCTTTTCTATAGAACAACAGAATTTATAAACTCTGTATATATCGTACTCGTTGCTGTTATCGTTCAAGTGAATGGTTTAGATTTGTTCTGGGCACTGCTTCTGATTCTCCCAAATGCATGTGTCTTTGGTAGGGAAGTGATATGCTAGGGTTTGGATTGTGTGCAGTTGGAGGGTAGATCTAGTTTGTGCTTATAAAGTACAGCTGGGATGCAGAATTTTCATATATTTCATAAATGAATCAGCTAGATAGAAATAAGGAAACAACCAAAATAAAATACGGATTTTTTTTTCCTAAGGATCTGCTGGAACTAACATTTTTCTAAACACTAAAATGTCTTTTTTTTTTCTTTTTTAAATTTGCAAGAGGTCATTTGTCAGAAATTAATACTACCAATAGCCAAATATATAACTGATAAGAACTAGAGGGAGACAATCTAGAGCAAGAGACATACAGAAACAGTTTGGATTCATGGAAGCTAAAGATTAACGTGTGAGATCCCCGAGCTGCTTCTGTAAAGCCAAGAAGCTGCCCAGCAGAAATGCTTTGGAGGAACTCCATCACTAGGGCTGTCTCCTGAGACCTGCTCAAGTTATATCCTACAAGCAGCAGCACTTTTCACATCCACACACGTCTTCTTCTTGGGGCTTGTTCTTCCACCTCAACGGGGGAGGAGACACATACCTTGTGTGTTGTGTGCAGCAGACTGGGCTGGTGTGAATACAGCGTAACCAGACACAGCCCCACAGAAGCAAGGCGATGAAATGCCAACCTGCCTGGCAGTTTCTGCTCTCTTGCACGAACCAGGCTAACTCTTGCAGGGCGAGCCCTGGACCAGGACGGATAAACCTAGCGAGAGCTGGACCGGCTTTATATGCATCTGCTAGAGCATCTCTGCAATATGCCTGGCAACCTGACCTAGAGGTACTTGAGCAGACACCCTGCAGAGACAGCTTAAGTTCATGGCTTAGTAGCTATCGTTCCCTGTCACCCGAAGCCACTCCTGAGCAGGAGCTGCCCCTGTGGCACGGATCCAGCCCGGTGCAGTGCTGGGTCGGTGGGCTCGGTGCAGGTGTCTGTGCATCCTGGGCACCGTTCACCCAACATGCAGAGGGCTGACCGTGAACTCTGTCTCACCTTGCACGTACTGGCATTTTTTGCTCAGCAGATTAAAGCCATCTGAATTAACTTGCATAATGCCAAGTGTTCTCACTTAAAATTAAAACAACAAAAATGTGTTGAGTCTCATTCCACAAAGCCATTGACGAAACTCTCCACCAGGCCCTTGCTCAGGATGGCTTGTGACTGCATGTTGAGACTGATATTTAACTGAAGGGGATTTAAACACTCACTTAAAGGGAGTACATTCCTTAGTTGGCCCTAAAATGGAAGCAGTAGTGTGGCTTCACACACATTATTAGTTATATCACGTCCTAAATATGGCATATGTTGAGACGTGGTAAATGAAGTCAAATAAACTACAGAAAAAAAATCCTTCCTATAATTAGAGACAGACTGCAAAATATTCCATCACACAAATAAAACATAAATGCTAAGTGAAACAATATCCTCAGGTTTAATGATTTATAATCTATTATTTTATATATATCCTGTAACATCAAAACTATTGCACATATTTAAAAACAAAAGAAGAAACAACTTACCAAAATATTGGTGATTAAATAGCATAGACACAGTGCTTCTTTGATGCCAAATCATGTGGATTCCTTTTTGATAGTTTGTCTCTCTGGATTTCATCCCTATCTGTTTTTGTTTTTATAGATATCCTTGTATTTCAGCTCCAGCCTTGCAAAAATACAGACCTCAATGGAAATACAGACACATAGGAGTGCTTTAGAAGGGTTGTTTTGTTTTGTTTAACAAGATTTAGGTAATATACTTTAGGCCATTTTAATATTTTTTAATCTTCTGCTCGAGTTAGTATTTTTCATTCTTTTCAACATTTAAATAAACCTTCACTTTATTTATCCGTATTACCTAAACATTCCCTTGATGAAACAAAGTCTTTGCTGTGTACAAGCTGCTGGGGGCAAAATCATAGCTCTTCTGAAACCAATGTTTACCCGAAATTCAAATGAAAATTATTATTTCTGAAACTCTTAGGAGACAATCTTGTCTTGCAAGGAACTGAAATAATTTAAATTGTGATAGTGAATGCCAGCCTCCATGCTGCCTCAAAAGAAATTTAATGCTCTTCTGATATTAATGTCTATTATTAAAAATATAAAGTCTATCTCTTCTTCCAGTGTGAAGCCAAAATAAAGTAGGCCAGACCCATATATCCTTTCTTACACTGCTGTTTTGAACTTTTAGCTTGCTGTGCTGAAGAGAAAAGGTACAGTTTTCTTTTAAACATGAAGCTTAATGTGATCTTTGATCTTTGCACTTCAAAAAGTTTTTTGCCTGGAACAGTCTTCCACAGATGAGCTATAAATCCCTGAAAACAGAGATTTGTAATGGAAAAGCTGTCACCACATTAATTATGGTAGCATAAATGTGGTGCTGCTTCTATAGTTAGTCACCGCTTAAAAATAAAAACAAGGAAAAGAAGATGTTCTGACATGAAGTCTGTCCTCACAGTACTCAATGTCAAACGGTCAATATTTAGTCAACTGTGTTTTTACGAAGTGATAGCTATAGTGCATTCCTTTGCATTTTTTTTTCTTTTGAGATCTTTCATTTGTCGGTATATAAAAGATTACATTTCCACTGACAGACAGGAGTTGGAAAAGAGTGACTATAATGTAAGTTTTTTGCCTGGAACAGTCTTCCACAGATGAGCTATAAATCCCTGAAAACAGAGATTTGTAATGGAAAAGCTGTCACCACATTAATTATGGTAGCATAAATGTGGTGCTGCTTCTATAGTTAGTCACCGCTTAAAAATAAAAACAAGGAAAAGAAGATGTTCTGACATGAAGTCTGTCCTCACAGTACTCAATGTCAAACGGTCAATATTTAGTCAACTGTGTTTTTACGAAGTGATAGCTATAGTGCATTCCTTTGCATTTTTTTTTCTTTTGAGATCTTTCATTTGTCGGTATATAAAAGATTACATTTCCACTGACAGACAGGAGTTGGAAAAGAGTGACGATTATGTATATAAAAAGCTTCATTGCATGATAAAAAATATCTTGGATGTTTACTTAGAAAAGCCATTAACTGGCTTACTTTTTTTTTTCCCTGCAAACTTTGTCAGCAGTTTGGATTCAAAGACTAAATTTAAAATTTCCTATCGATCTCCTCTAGGTCTTGGCTTCCTTCTGATTGCTTCTGGACTTATGCCGGCTCTTTAGGCTTTGCATGAATTTGGAGGAGAGGAGTCACTTAAACATAATGTAAATGATCTAATATGGTAAACTTTGTAGGCATTTAATAGATTGTGTGTTTGTGTTTGCTTTAGACATGATAGCGAGAGCATATGTTGTCGTATATTAGTATGTATCTATTTGGCACAGGGAAAAAGCATAAATCATGAAACAGTACAAATTTCACAATGACAGTCTTCCAGGGAATATCCAAAGAAAATTCTAAAGGAAAAGTTGTCTGGTGATACAGCATGCTGTGCTGAAAGGTTTTCTGGACTTCAAAAGATATACAAAAAGCATAACAAATAAAAAAATGCTTATGAAATGGAAATAGATACCTTTTGTGCTACAAAGTACTACTGTAAAGCTGACACTGCAATCCAAAGATTTTGGCCTTGGTTGCAATATTTGTGATCCACTGAATTTTAACCGTTCACGGCATATGCATTTAACCCTTTGCATGGTTCAGAATGTGACAGAAGGATCTATTAATATGACTGAATATAAACAGAAACAGAGCAGCTAGCTGTAGCAGTCCCATTGAGGTATCTGTTAAGATGCTGGGTGTAACACAGAAAAAAGACTTCTTTTTTTTGTTTGTTTGGTTTCAGTTCTCCCAGACTTCTCTCTGTGAAGTCTTCTGTGCGATTCCTTAAATTGGAGTTCTCTTTCTGCATAACTGTATCATAATTGTCTTTTCTATTTCCACACATTTCTTCCTAACAGACTACCGAATCTTAAACCTTCTATGGAAGGATGTCATTGTAGGGATCTTTGGAGGGAGCAGCCCTTCTCTGTACTGGTCCTGGGAGACGTTATGGGATCTGACAGTACTGCAAAACATGTTCATCTTATTCCAAGCATTGCTGGGCACAGAAAAACTGTTAAGTGCACGTTGAAATTAAAGTGTTTTCTTCATTATCATCTCATTTACACTACATTTTGACTAATCTTCATTTTCCCTTCCTTATGTCGTAACACGCAGACCAGCCAAAAATAACAATGTGAAAAAATGCTGTTACTATTGGCCCTGGTCACAAACCAACATAGGCAAAATGAGGTGCTTTCCTACCATTGCATGCAAAGCCGCAAAATAGTAGTGCCTTCTGAGAATTCCTTCGTTCTCCCCCTGGTACAGGAAGTCTGAGTGATATCTGTCACCCTGGGATCCTGCCTTGGTATTGCCTCTGACAGTGTGCAGTGTGCTGGCAGCGCAACTGAATGATAAGTGAGTTAACATCCGGTACTTAAATATCACTGGTTTTCTGAGGTCAGAACTAGACCTTGCTCAGGTACTTGGGTATTTTCCTCACTAAAGAAAAAAGGCACCCTTAACTCAGAGCAATTAATGCACAGTAATACTCCATTGAAGACAGAGTGGTTTATAGGCTTCAAATAAATTAAACATTGAGCTGAAGACCGTAGAGAAGCTGAATGAAAACTGTGAGTTTCTTTACCTTTGCTAGGATTTTACCTGAAGTTAACTAATTCAAAATAAGAACACACCTTTTTCTTTTTTTTCTTTTTCTTTTTTTTTCCCCCTTACTGAAGGCAAGACCTTGCCTCTGACATACCAAAGCAAAAGAACATTTAATTCAGGATCCAGATTTTGCAATTTGGGTCCATCTGTGATGAGAACAGAGTGTGAACTCATGGAAATGCCTGTGTGAATTTTTAATAAATTGTCACTAGCCCATTATGATACAAGCTAGAAAACCGCACATGAACGCAGCAAGGAACTGCCATACGGAAAACAGGTGCTTCCCTAGCACAGAGTCCAGCCCAGCCCAGTCCAGTCCAGTGCTCGCCAGCAAGGTGCAGAGAGTAACAACTCCCCGCAGCAGCATTTGACTCCATCTCACAGAACTGCTGCGATGTTAATGATGGGGCATGGTCAGAAGCACCAAGTTCCTTAAGGACAGGACACAGAACAACAAACACTGGCAGAAGCATTTGTATTTAATCTGGTAACCTGATAAAAGTAGTTTTCACCTTATTTTCAGCAAAAAGATTGCATGCTAACAAATACAAATGTTTGTAGTGGGTTAAATACACTAAAAAAGCCATGAAGTCTAAAAAAAAGACATTTCATTTCTTTTTGGTCCTCAAATGATTTGCACTGATTTGTCTGTTTTTCCAAAGGAATGAGAAAAGAAAAGTTCATTTTAGGTCAAAGTGTTTTTTATTTCATTATTTGATCATTCTTTGGCAACCAAACCATACAAACAGATATTCACATAGCTCTAGTTTGTAGTTCTGGTGATGGCTGTTTTCCAAGATGCATTTGGGAAACAATTAGGCTCCCACAAGTCCATTTATTAGGAAGGGAAGTATATTTGGGATTTCATAATTCTTTCTTACTTTACACTTGTATTCAGTTTTCAGGATTGCAAGGAAGGAAAAAATGAATCTCTTTAAGATGAAGCACACAAATTTGAACTTAATATACAATGTGAAGAATGAAAATTCCTTTTTTGGCTAGAGTTTGAAAACCCCTTTAGTAAATTTTGCGCACACACGGTAATAATTTGACTTATGTTAAGATATGCAAATAGTTTTCTATGGAAACTAGAAAAAGCTGCAAACTTTAAATCCCAGATGGAGTTCTTATTAAGGAAACCTTGTACTTTTGAAAATCCTATTTCTCCATCTGCTTGTAATATCTTTCAGGTGTCCCTCTGTATAACTGTAATGATGGTGTCTTCAGGTCATATTCTTTATTGTTTATTACATAATTCCACTCCTTCCCAAAAAATGCAAATATTCACCTTATCAATCAGCAAGGACTAAATTCAATTTCATTGCTGATCTGAGTGGGGGAAAGTGATATAGTTGCAGCATCTCGGCAAAAACTCCACAAAGGGAGTGTGTGGCTTGAAACTCTCTTCCTTCTCAAACCCTCCGCAGAGAGAAGTTTTGTGCCGGGGCCCCTCTCCGGTCCTTGTGGTCTGACTCATTCTGACTCACTGAGTTTGAGAAAGCAATGAGCTTTACTCCTTTCTGGGAAAGTACAAAGAAGGAGCAATCCTGCTCCAAATAAATGCAAATAAGTAAGCTGCAAGCATGTGGGAAAAAGCAGTTAGAGAAGTGAGAAATTATTTCTTGTCATCCAGTATTCAACTGTAGTGTAATTTTGGTTGTTGTCTTATTTTGCTTTCCTGACCGAGGGAATGAAGTTTATAGGTTGTGAATCCAAGCTCAGTACATGATTTGGGTAAATAATAGGCCACATTTGGTTAAATTTCTATTTCAAACTGTTGTTTGGAGGTGCTTATCCAGTCATTTCAGTTCAAGAATGCAAGCAATTTCATTGACTTCAGTACATTGTTCAAGTGCATTAGCTTAAGTCTTGGTTGATTTACTTGGAGAAATGTTATGGTTTCTCAAAGAACATTCTTGCCTCTCACCTTATTTGCTTGCATGTTCCTGAGAAGATAATACAAAAGCCAGAGGTTCACCCTGCTGATATAAAAAAATCTGAATCAGTATTTACTAGAAAGCGCTTATGCTAGGTGACAGCTTTTAGTTGGGAACATCACAGAGCTGTGGTAATAAAATAACTGCACTTGCCCTGAGAGCAGCGATGGAGGGAGGGTGCCTGCCACTAAGGAGCCTTCAGCTTTTCCAGCTTCCATAGGGTTCACACAGGTGGTGTTGGCTGTTCACTGGGAATCCCCCACTTGGAACTGGAGGTCGAAATACTGTATTTTTCTGGGTATAAAAGCAGTATTTCACACAAATGTTGTAAAGCCTGCAAACTCTGTAGTAGCCAGATGGTGTCAGTCTTGTATTGAAGCTTTATAATTACTCTCCCCTGGTGCTCAATAGAATATAATAAATTCTGCTGCTCACATTTTTTTCACCTGTACTTGCCTAACAAAAAAAAAAAAACAAAAAAAAAAGAAAAAAGAAAAAGGAGTGACTTGCCAAAATCTGTTATGAGCAGGTCACACAGACTGTCCTTGAATTGCAGTGAACTTTTGCAGATCAGAGTGCAAAATCCGCATTTCCTTAAATCTAAGAGCTCTCCTCTGAAAAATTGCCTGATCTGTCTGTCTTGGTTTTATTGTCAGAATGACCGACTCTTGCAGAAATGCTTCTTATCAGAGAGAGAGACAGAAAATAAAGATTGCCTGCAAGACTTTAAATGGACTAAACCTGCCCAGAATTGGAAAAAACAACAGCAGTGAATGACAGACCATTTTAAGGCAGACACCGTTACCAATACAAAAAATCTCATAATATGCAAAGCCGCAACACATCGCTAAAATGGTAATTATTATATAATCCATTAGTTAGTGCAAACATTGTGGGCTTTTGGATGAGCTGTAAAACCAAGTTCTTGGCCACTCTTAACCTTCAGAAGTGCTTTGGCACTTTGGCCAACAGCTGGGGTGTTAACATGAGGGCTCTGTCCAAATTCCATTTGGGTAACTATATTTTGCCTAACTGACATTTGCATGTAATTTAGTTAGATACATTATTATTCCTCGCTTGTCTCATGCTGTAGTACGGAGCTGCTGTATTAAGAGCTGCTACTGTCTTGCCAGAGGTTTTTATAACCCAGGGACTAGTGAAGGGATTCCTCTTAGTGCCAGAACAGGGGTTGTGGTCAGTGTTTTGGGAGTTTGGAGTGAAAGTGCTCTATAAATAAATGTCCATACCAAAGCTCTGTTTCAAATATCACAGATGATACCCAGGAAGCCTTGGCATTTGCTAGTGATGCTGAACCCCTGAGACTGCTGGCAATATTAAGGGAATTGGTTAGTATCCCTGCTGAGCTCTGAATGAATAAAACAAGAAAACTGGTAAGAGGGCTCAAGAAATATATGCTGTGTGTCTTTTTCTTAGTTGAATTTAAACTATTTATTTTCAAAACTATCTATTTAACAGTCTATCCAAAGTCTGTACACTGCTTCAAATCTGAGCAGTTTCTGCCTCCAGAAGCAGGCTTGACCAGGGTCACTTGGCCATTCTTCTGTGGGGACTGGGTAGGAGTTTGTGATGTGACTGCCTTGTTGTTTTTCAGACAGGATGTTTTGGAGGGTGTCTTTAGGAAATTTGCCCTGTCTCCTCTGAAAGGTTACTCCCTCACTGGATTCTCTGGAATAGGAATGTTTTGTTGCCTATCTTTCATGTGCATACTCTTAAATATTGTCACCAGGACTGTTTCAGGGAAAGGCAATCGTCATGGTAGCCAAGGCTCCTCAGAGCACGGTTATGCAGGACTTTTCTTGGGGCAGTCTGGTCTGCACTGCAGTGCTAAGGCGGAGGAGGAGCTGCCCACGGCAGCTAGCAGAGGGTGAGCCCAAGTCAGTGCAGTTACTGTGGAGTCCTGCAGTCCCTCCTGCCTTCTCAGCCTTATGAAGGGCCATGTGTATACCAATAAAATGATCATGGCCACAGTGAGGGTTGGGGTGCTCTCCTGCGACTGCCCACAGTGTCTGTTAGCCCAGCCCCTGGCATGTGTTTGACTGAGCCACCCAGCACTCTCCCAGATGGTACCTGGGCTTGTTTCTGGGGACAGTGTGAGCCTGGGACTGTTCTCCCTCTGTGGCAGCAAGGATTGGGCCACTCTGCTGTGGAGGGGCAGAGAGGCAGGCTGAGTGGACATGACCGCTCCACAGCTGGTTATGTCTATATTTTGGTAGCAGAAGGAGAACTGGAGATGAAACCAAGCCGTGAATACCAAATCCTTGTAGTTGTGTCCTGTGGGTCAGGTTTGTGCTTGGGTGTGTTCACGATAAGCTACTTCAGTCCTGAGAAACCAAGACAAATGGAACAGGGGAAGACACAGCAAAATTTTTCCTGGCCCATAGATTACATGCCCTGTTCTGCCTAATGTAGCTAGCCATACAAGACGCTAGAGCAGCCTGGCTAGTTTGTGCAGGAAAGCTGAGATCTGTCAACTCTGCGTAACAGTCAGGGACTTTGGGACCTCTTTAGCAGGCCACGGAGATGGAGAATCCTCTGACCACAGTGCTCTCACAGCTTGCATTCACCAAGGCAGAAGACCCCTCCGAAACCCTGCAGCTGCTTTCCTCCTCCTGCTGTAGTAAACCTCTTTGTTAGTCTGGATTTAGCTTGCTCATTTTATGCCTCTGGAAAAATAGTGACACCTCTCTCTTCACAACCTGACATCAGTGGAGTCTTCCAGCCACTGACAATTTGACAATTCATAGGCAGCATCACTATGTGTGGCATGGGAACCAGAGAAGAAGCCGTTGGTTTCCAGTTCTCCCTCTTGTATCTTGCCACTGTGAAATAAGTTGCCGCTTTCCATCATTTATCAGCAGTCCTGGTTAACGGGGGAGGTCCTGGGCGACTGGAGGCTTGCCAATGTGACGCCCATCTACAAGAAGGGCCGGAAGGAGGATCCGGGGAACTACAGGCCTGTCAGCCTGACCTCGGTGCCGGGGATGATGATGGAGCCGT
>NW_008794490.1:1794253-1796024 GCF_000699145.1 Aptenodytes forsteri
GACCTGGTTTAGTGGGCATGGTGGTGTTGGGTTGACGGTTGGACTCGATGATCTTAGAGGTCTTTTCCAACCTCAATGATTCTATGATTCTATGATTCTATAAGTTGTTTTCTTCCAGTAGCAATGACCTCCATTCCTCCCATCCTTCTATCCTTAAAAACATTATACCAGGCTTGGCATTCTGTTATTTAGTCTTCTGTCTCACTAAAAATATCATGAAACAAGCAGTGAAAGCTGGTACTGTGTTGTATATAGAGAAAAAGTGATACTTCATGAATTTTATGATGCAAAGCACCACTTCCAGTAGGTAGTTCTCAGTTCATCATGCTTGTTGCTATGCAGAATCTGGGGAAATGCTGGCTCTCACACAAATGAGTTTACAATGTATTTTATGTGTTATAAAGTCAAAAGCACAACTTGTTTCCAAGTGGAAATAAATACAAAGAAAACCTGTTATGCGGAATGGAAACTAGATGATTCTGATTTTCCCTTTTGCTCTGTTGGAGTTTAATTTCTTCTCCCAGGAGTGCTACACTAAGAGTTATTATCTAGTAGTATCCTATTTGTGGTTTTGGTGGCTACGTAAGAGTCCTAAGAAACCTTTGTCTTTCTGGATTAATTTTTCCATTGAGTTCATAAGCCTAAAAAAGGGTCTTTCCAACTCCTTTGTACTCTTGAAACCATGAGGAATTTAACAAAGGGGTATATTCTGTTTCTGCCTTACTGTGATGCAACTCCACAGGAACTCCCTTCACTTCCAAGGAGGTAATATGGATCTACATAAGTGTAAATCAGACCAGAATTTAGCCACTAAAAATGCAGCTGATTTAGACATTGGCTTAGCATGGCTGGCATTAATGATCTCACTGTATTTAGAGATCCAGCCAGCTCTCTTCCAACTTAATTTCCTTTTAGTTTTTTTTATAACCCCTGGTAGTAATATGGGTTGAGATGATGGGTTACCTTACCTAGCAATGCAGGATGTAGAGTGACAGAAAACATTGAAACAGTGGGAGAGTGTTGGCTAGCTCTGATAGTAAAAGTGCTATCCACACCCTGCGAGCGCCTGAATCAGTGAAGACATAAGACATTTTCCAAACATGCAGTACAAATTAGAAAAAGGCCTTTTACACCGTTGTTATTGCCAATGCTGCAGAGAAAGGAAATTAGCAAATTGAAACCAAGCGCCCTTCCCAGAACAAGCTCTTACTTATCACAGGACATGCCACACTTGAGATACCCTTGTTACATCTCAACTCACTTTTGGCTTTCACGAGTCAGAATAAGCTTATCTGTGATTTTTTCATGTTTACTCAAGCTCTCAGCTTGATAGTGATGCTCGACTAATACTTGGGTGGTGCCACGTTCCAGGAGATTTGTAAAGTAAATGAGAGAGACCTTTAATTAGATGAAGTTAGTTTTGGAGCTTTGCTTTCCACAACCATTGCTAAAAAATCTGCAGGCAGCAACTTCAGCCCCATTCTGAGCCTTTTGTGCTCTGCTGGCAATGCAGAGGGCTCCAGAAGCTGCCATCAGCAGCTAACTGGGGATTTCTTCTGGCTGCACTTTGCCATTTGGCTACATCTTTTTGTGGGCAGAGGAAGATTTGCCCATATATATTCTGGGCAGTTTCTATAGGGAACATGGTGGGGAAGTTCAACAAGGCCAAGTGCAAGGTCCTGCACATGGGTCAGGGCAATCCCAAGCACAAATACAGACTGGGCAGAGAATGGATTGAGAGCAGCCCTGAGGAGAAGGACTTGGGGGTGTT
>NW_008794490.1:1796949-1809331 GCF_000699145.1 Aptenodytes forsteri
TACAAGGGCATGTAGTGATAGGACAAGGGGTAATGGTTTTAAACTGAAAGAGGATAGATTTAGATTAGATGTAAGGAAGAAATTCTTCATTATGAGGGTGGTGAGGCACTGGAACAGGTTGCCCAGAGAAGTTGTGGATGCCCCATCCCTGGGAGTCTTCAAGGCCAGGTTAGACGGCTTTGAACAACCTGGTCTAGTGGAAGGTATCCCTGCCCATGGCAGCGGGGTTGGACTAGTTGATCTTTAAGGTCCCTTCCAGCCCAAACCATTCTATGATTCTATGAACACTGGCCATTCAGCATGGGTTAGGCAGCTCTGAGATGCATGCAGATCACACAGGGGATAGAGTCAATATGTAACAACCCCTTGAACAAGGAAGTTGCAAGAAGTTTCCCCTCCTTTTTTACTGCATGGCGCCTTTGAGTACTTGTTCGAAACAGCCAAGGAAGGAGCCTCATACTTCTGTTACTGCATTTTGAAGTACTTCCAAGAAAATGTAATATGATTTTTCTATCTAATGACCCTCAATGACCATGTTTTAGTTTATTTTTTAGTTTTTAAAGTAAGAAATCTAACTGGAATTGGTGGTTTCTTTGGAAACATGGATCCCCGATGTCTTTTGTTTTTATAAATTCTTTTGTTACAGTGTAATTTTGAGAGCCTTGGAAGTGTCAGGTTTTTGCTTACACAAAAAGCAAAAAAGAAGAGCATCCTTGCTTTTAATTAGTATTTCCTTGTGGTAGTGGTGCAAGATATTTTAAGGTTTTTTTCAGTTGTTTCTTGATATCTCCCCTAATGTATGTTTTTTCCCACCTTCTAGGCATAGTTGAGCAATGAAAACACGAACCAATAGGCTCACTATTTTATTTTTCATGAGATCTGAAAAGAAGAAATAGCATACTCTTCACCAAGTGATTGCACTTCCACTTACCACTTAGTCTTGGTGAAGTCAGCGCAGGAAAATTTTGCAGAAAAGGCCTCCTTTCCCATTCACAAGATGGGACATCTATGCAAAGTAAATTCTATTCACACAGTAATCCTGGGGTTGATTGCTTGTTGACCAAGAAATCTTCCTTTGGCCTGTCCTATCACAATGTTTCCAGTGGCACACGAGGCACAAATTCTTTAACACAATGTTTCTACAGAAGGTAACCTCTGGCGTGCTCTCTGGGTGCCTTGGAGCATATCAGCTGGTGTGTCCAATGATCTGACCTCCAGAGACCTGCACTGTATAGGGTTTCTCCCAGGCAGAGTGGATTACCCACCCTCTGTCATATTTGCACCGTCATACTAACCTCAGAGCACTCAGTCTTTCTATGCATATCTCAGAAAGATGTTTTGTGTAGCCTGCACCCATATACATGATGTGGTTCTTCAAAACTCTGTTGCAAAAACACACGGCTATTTCCTTTTTAAGGTAGCACCTTCCTGACAAACATATCAGTATCACTTACTGCTTGTGTGAAAGGGAAAGATGGACATGCAGAAAGTCCCACGGATTCCTGTCCGTAAGTGCACAAACTCAGAATTTAGGCTCTGTCACTCCAGACTGTGGGGTGATAGTGATTGATATTTTGTTGTAGTGGGCCATGTCCTCTCTCCAGTACACAGTGATGTTGCATGGTATCACATCCAAAGATCAGCTGTGGGGAAGGGACTAGTTAGTATATAATTTTGCAAATTTCCATGAGAAGACAAATCACAGCGGAGTTGCTCATGACAAATTGCAGGGCTACAGAGCTGTGGGAATCTGGCCAGATTACAAAGAGCAGTGCCAAACCACTTCTGGCCAAGAACAGATGTACTGCCACTGCAGAGCTCCTGACAAAAAAAAAAAAAAAAAAAAAAGGTGTGAAATTTTGCATCATGAAATTAGCAGCCCATTGGTTTATCATCCATGTCTGCAGTTACAGCTCTGCCTTTCAGTTGCATGGCTGGAAGAGTGGATCACATGCCTCCTGGAGAAGCAGCGTAAATTGGATGGAATAATGCAAAGTATGTGGAAGGGCAGGAGAGTATGCTTATTTGAAACAAATGAATAGTAAGTCTATCTTAGTGAGGAGAGATGTTTCCTCTGGTAACTGGTCTGGCCCGTGGGAATGCTGAGTTCACAATGATCCCTGTGAACATCCTACCTCTCTGTCTCCCTAAAGAACACCCGCAAAGTCATTAAGCCAGATAAATAAAAGGAGCTAAAGCACCTAACAGTTAAGTACTTGGCCTCCTCACTGGACACCTTAACTCACTGTTAGGCATTTAAGTGCTGTGGAGAGACTTCCAAAACCACTAATGTGCTGAGTGCACTGCTACTCAGCACTAACCACCGGGGTTTGCTGAGGATGGGAGCATATCTAAATCTAGATCGTTATTCTCCTTTTCTAGAAATACACACAAAATTGCTCTGGAAATGCACGCTTTTCTTTCTACACATGCATGGAAGAGGAGGCACAGCAACAAGTTTTGCAACACTCCATTAATTACAGCATAAGTCCAGGGAGTTGAAGACTTTAGTTGTACAGCGGCAATAGTTTGTGATGGTTTGAACTTCCACTTCTCTAGTGGAAAGCTTTTCTGTAGCTTACTGCCTGCGGTATCAGGAAATGCTTTGCACTGAACACAGTGGTATGTTTGGTCTGAGAAAGCTTAACGTTAGAGGAGGTGGGTGGGATTTAGGCATCCCTCTCCCCTTTGGGAGTGGGTATTACTGAGATCAAGACAATTGTATTCCATCTTAGGCAACATGGTAGGTACTCAGAATACCCTCTGAGTCTTAGAGTGTAGTAGACCTTCTGTAGCTCACAGACTCTCAGACAACTGGGTCCTGCTGATGTCACGTAAGGGACATCATTTTGCAATTATCCACCCAGAAAACAACAGCAAAAAATCCAATCACAAGCCACATGGCAAGAAGAGCTTTATATCAATGATAGGATCCATACTACCCTCACTTCAGCATACTTTAGCAGGGCTTGTGAGTGGATGTCTCTGACCAATTCTTTCATAGGAAGCATCTGTGGTGTTTATATAACTATTTGGTTAATACATCTTGTTTTTCACACCCATTGGTAAATAATAATAGTATTAATAATATTTAATAATAGTATGCTGCGGCAGAGTGCATAGAAAATCTGATGACTGAAGTTTCTTACCCAAGCAAATCTTAGCTTTTAAAAAAGAATTGTCTTTTCAGGGCTCTGACACATAAATATTTCTATCCTTTTGAAAGTGAGGGTCATATTATTATCTAACAAAATTGGAAAGTGGGACAAAAAGCTATGCAACGGGAAAATGAGATTGAATAGTGTCTCTAGGAAAACTCAATCTTTTCCTGTCTTTCTGTGTTGTGGTTAGACAAGAAGGCTGGCAGGCAGGTATATTTTCAGCAGGGAGGTATGTTTTCAGCATAGTCTCTGTGATTCTCACATTAACAATCACGGGATCATTAAAATTAGAATGGTGAGAGAAATCAGAATCTTCACGTTGACCATGGAGCTGCTGCTTTCAAACCAAATACTCTGTCCTAATAGGCCATTTGCTATACCAGAAGGCAGCCATAGTAAGATTTACAGAACAGTCAGGCAACAGTGCTGCTCTTAAAGCATCTGTGAGCAAGGGTAAGAAGCCTGAGTACAGGTAAGAGCAAACAGCTGAATAAGGGAGAAAAAAAAGGAAAATTAAATAAGGATGTAGAAGGATTATTTGGTATAAATTTAGTGTAAGTTTCAGTGCAAATCACTGGGACTATAATGGAGGTTGACAAGCCTTCTAAATTACAAACCAGAGTATTATTTAAGACACCTTTCGTAATTCTTTCCATCAGTACTAAAGAGATACTAAAGTGATATTGCTCTGAAATGGAAGTTGGGTTGACTGGTGAATTTGGATAATTTTAAAAGGAATATTATTTAACTGGAAACTTGTTCAAAGTATTTCTGCTTTTTAGTTGTGTGTTGTCAATCACAACTGAAACAGTCCACAATTTAAAAAATATGAACCAAAACTTATTTTAAATTATGCAAACACTAATTTTGTCATTTGACTTAATGTGACAAAAATTTATTTTGATTTTTTGGCAGAAACCCAGAAAGAGTTACTTCAGTTTTACACACCCATTTTCAGGAGTCTTATCTGACATTCATAAATATCAGTGGAAATTTAACTCTTTTGTAGGAAATTGTGTTACATTGTATTCATGTAATATTTTAAAATATGCCACAGGCTGTTGGAGTGGATTTTAGGATTTTTTAGCAATTCTGTCAATCTCAACAAAATAAAATAACATAAAGGATGGAACCATATTGGAGGCTGTTTTCAATAACAAAAAATTGTTGTCAGCTTGGTTCAGAAGACCCTGTGAAAAAGCAAGAGCAATGCTTTTCAAGTGGTTACTGAGTTTGCAGTTTCAGTAGGTACTGAGGGTTCTGATTCAGATCCAAACTTCGTGATGCAGAATCAGCTTTGTCATAAGTTCAAATATACCAAGGTCCCAGAAGGTTTAGTGCTAAATCCAAATATCAGAATGAAGACCCATCTTTAAGTTTGAGAAAGCTCCTAAGGTCTGATTGACATCTTAGAGTGCTGCCAATAGAGAGTGACTTCATAAAATACACTAATATAAAAGGTAAACTGAATGAGCTAAGGTAAAATTAGTGTAATGGCAAAAGAATTGGGTGGGTTTTTACATGAAGGTTTAAATTATTCATTTTCTTCTTCCATTTTTGACATCTCAGCCCAGCTCAGGCAAAAGTGTGGGCTGAGAAGACAGCTACACTAGGTAGGCAGCCAAATAAAACAAGCTTTCATAAAAGAGCAGGATGATTTTTCAGGACAGGCATCGTTATTTTGTGAGCACCGATATAACTTCCTAAATGTCTCACAGATGCAGTCTGAAAGAAATTGCATCCCCCTCCCAGTAAAAATATCTTAGCCACCTCAAAGAAGAGACCATCTGGAGGCTTACTCACTTTGGGGGATGCTGAGTTAATTGAATGAAAATCCAAATAACTTTTTAGGAAAGACATGCTGAGGAATAGCAGTAGACTCTAAAGTGATTTAAAGTAATGTATCTCCAAATGAATTTGCTTCAGTATTGCTATTACTTAATCAGTTGTATTATCACCATACTTGGGAAGCCTAGTCATGGATCTGAGCTCATTTTGAAGGACTGCAAAAAGGAATTTCTTGAGTACTGTTATGTGTATTTACACTAAAAAGTCAGTCAAAATCTCATAATATTTCAATAATAAAATCAATACAGTTAGTTACAATTTGCCCTGGCAACTCTGTTTTCAGACTATTTTAAGGTAGCTTTCAGGTAGTTTAAGAAAAGTTTAAGCTTGTTCTCAGGTAGTTTGAGAAAATAATATTCACAAAGCCTCTGAAATGATCTCTGAATTAAGACATATGACTCCCATTAAAATCAGCCAAAAGTTTCCAACCAAATTTCTATATGCTTCTTTGAAAACCAAAGGGCAGTGGCTTGAAGAGTCAGAGTATTACAGGTTTTTATCCACATGATTTTCATTAAGTTTAATAGAAGTCATACAGATCAACAAAATATTTCTAAGAGGGGCTGGGGGATGAAACATACATCAGGCCAACTATTAGTCAACGCTGGGGCCAATACCTTTTAGTCCCTTCATTAAGGATCTGGATGATGGGACAGGATGCACCCTTAGCAAGTTTGCAGATGATACAAAACTGGTTAATAGACCAGGTGGGTGTTCTGTCATCCAGAGGGACCTCGCCAGGATAGAGAAATGGGCCAACAGGAACCTAATGAACTTCAAGAACAGGGAAATGCCGAGCCCTGCACCTGGAAGGAACAAACCCAAGTACCAGCACAGACTCAGAGCTGACCGACTGGAAAGCAGCTTGGCAGAAAAAGACTTGGGTGTCCTTATAGATACCAAGCTGATCAGGAGCCATCTATGTGTCCTTGGAGCAAAGCAGGACCTGGGCTGCATTAGGCAGAGTGGTGCCAGCAGGTCAAGGGATGATTGCCAGCTTTTCAGGTGAAGAAACAGTAGCAAAATGAATGTGCTCACTCTCTTGTTCAAAGAAGTGACTCCATCTGCTTGGAGGAGAGTCCGAGCTGTGACTGAAGGGTGCAGCACAGGCATCCACCCAGGATACTTGGGAATAATACGGGATTACCAACTCTCTGGTTCCTAGCTTTCCTGGCTGCTTTTCTCCTGGGTTTGCTGGTTGCTGTTGGGAACTGCTCTGCCTTTTCAGACCTGTCTACATGTTCAGAGCTGCCATTTGTCTGATAAGTTTTGAAGAGTTTTTGTACTTCAAAGTAGCAATACTGTGTTGAGGGGGTGCAGAGATCTTTCAGTTGAGAAATCTCTAGTATCATTTAGACGATTTACAGATCACTCCTCAGGCTGCTGTCTCCAGCCTGGAATCTCATCAACCCTGAGCGTTGTATATCCCTTGTGTTTGCAATCTCTGTGCCAAGAACTGACAGTGTAGGAGGTAGAGGACTGTCTTCAGAAGACAGTCTTCTGACTGACTGCTAGTGCAGGATCTATAGCTTGAAATGTTCTTCTGCTTGGCTCCTGCTATTGCCACCTTAGCTTTTTATGTAGTATGAAAGGAGTAAGTTTTGCCATGTCACCTACATATTGCTCTTTTCTAGCCCGAGACTTCTCTTTGCTCTTTGATTCTTTCTTTGCAATTCTTCTTTCATTGGTTTTACCCTGGATAAGTTGAATTGATCCTGTCCTAGTGACTGGAGTTTTTTACATCTAAGACCTTAGCCTTATCCTTTAAGCCCTCCCTTCCCCCATTGTTATAGCGGAATTACTTATCTACATCTATTTACTCTTTGACTCTAGTGGAGCTGGGATTGTTAAAAATTGGGCAGATTGGGCCCTTTCCAATTCATGCAAAGTTCATACCAAAATAAATGGTGTGTAGGAACATAAATATATTTGAGAATCTATGTCTTCTTGCTTCTGGGTGATATCCATAACTGGTTTAGGAAAACAGTCTTAAAACTATACTGTGGTGCCAAATTGTATTTAAAAAAGAAAACAATTTTCATCCTGCAGATTGTAATAACCTAGCAGTTAGCATAAGAATGGGAATTAAGAGAGAAAAATTCAGGTGTCTTTGCTGCCTGAGAATTCTGAAACCAAGGACAGGCATCAGCTCCTTATGGTTGCTGTGAGTGGGACTCTGCTCTTTCTCACATTAACGTTGCTGCAAATAAAATCAAGAATATTTTCCCCAGTGAGAGAAGACTGACTCTGTAAAATGGATAGAGCAGTTAGAGCTTCCAAATGGAGGAAGAGAGTGCAGAGTTGCCCTAGTAGCTGAAAGTCCTCTATTACTGCATTGTTTTCTACAGAAGTCTGAATGCAAATCCATTTTTGCTCTAGATTTTCAGGTTTTTCAGCCTTTCTAGTCTTTCCAGGATTGAAAGAGTTGCTTCTTAACTCGTTTGGCCCATTCAAAAGGGGAAACTGCTCAACTCTGGACACATATGGCTCATAGTACCTTTCGCTTCTCCCTTCCCTATTCTTCAGATAACTGATTTGTCTTTTTTTATCACTTGACTACTTTCAAGCAAGAACTGTGATGTCTCCTGTGTCCTGTACACTGCCCTGTACATAGTCAGTATGGTGGGAAACAAGCAGAATTAACTATACAACTCAGAGAAAATCAAAGCACAACCTACCTGAGGTCCACGGGTGCACCCTCCTTTCTCCCAGCCTGGCTTCCTCCACGAACTGGAAAGTGCTGCTGTGTCCATGTGTTCTGCTGAATGGATGCAGTCCTAGTCTGTTGTCCAGACTGAAAGACCTTTTGGAGCACAGTAAACACTCCTTCCAAAGAAAACCTAGGTTCACAAGTGGGTTGTTACACAGCAAGGTCTTATCCTGACCTGAAGACTAGAAACAGGGAAGTACTATCCTTCCACCTAAACTTAAAATTGTATTTTAGTGATGGCCTGGTGAAGCCAAAGAGCTGTGACACCTTTCAAGATGTCTTTTCAGGGGCTTTGAATGGCTGCAATTTAAAGGACAGGTATTTTTCTTCTTTGGGTTCACACAGAATTTGTAAAACATGTAACTCTGGCCAATCATTTATAGAATGGGGAGGAAAGAAGAAGAAAGGAAGCCATCAAAAAAACCCAAGCAAAGCCAAATGATAGAGCAAGAAGAGCTAGAGATGGTAAGAGAAGTAGGTAGGAATGACGGAATGAGAGCAGTGAGAGTGAAAAGACATCAAAGAGGAAAAATGATACACAGAAGAGCAGGTGGGAATGGAGGAAGGAGGAAATGGGAAGGAGATTCTTGCAGAGGAGGAGAAAGGAAAGGCCAGAAGTAGGAGATGGAAAGGGACAGAGGGGGATAGCAAGGGAGCTGGGACATCAAAGGAGAAGAGGAAAATGGAGGAGGAAGGTAACCAAAGGGAAAGAAAGAAAGAAGAAATGTATGCTGGTGCAAGAACCGAGGAAAGAGAATCTTGAAGCAAGAGGATTTATGGAGAAAAGGAGGCAATCACAGGAAAAGTAGGGGTGTAAAATGAGAAAGTGAGCAATGGAAGCATGAAGAGAGGAAGAAGAATAAAGGTATCATGAAGCAGGGCCTCTCCATCAAGTGATGCACTTCTAGATGTCAGAATTAAGGTAGGTGAACCTCACCTTAATATGTGAAAAGAACTTTTTTTTGAAAGTTTAGGGGTTATAGCAGAAATATAAGTATTTTCTAAAAACTTCAAAATGTCATGCTTTTTACAAATGTTGGGCTGTGCTACATATTGCTTTGTAAAAAATGCCAAAGTAGAACAAATTACATCAAGCTGTTGTGTAGAAATTAGAAAAAGAAAACAGAAACCTGATATTTTATGACACAGGCAGGAAAGAACAGTCGTATGTATGCCATGACTTACAAATCTGTGGAAGCTATTGTGACCAGTGTCCAGCCCTCACTTTATACAATACTCAGTGTAAAGGATGATGTCACAGAAGGATTAGGTCTAATCCTGGATGAGAAAGCCTTGTGATGACTCAACAAGGAGCAGAAAAGAGGGAGCTAAATCAGCTTAAAGTCAGGCTTTATGGGTTTGGATGGAATCAGCATTTTGCATGTGTGGTCACGCTTTGCGCATAACAACACACTCGGTTCCCGATGATACTCTGTCTACGACTTTCCTATTCCTGCCTCCCATTTCGGCATGCTGCTGGCCCAGTCTCTGGCTGCCACTAACACAAAATAGGAGACCATGCTCCAGGACTGATACAAGGAAAAGTTTAATTAACAGTGGAACTCTTTGCACTACATAAGTCTCACAGTACATTGCCCGGTGCAAATAGCCAATAGATAGATCAGGGCAGGCCTTCAGTTGTCATGCAGTAAAAAATGTGGCTGCTAGATAAACCAGCTTTAATTCTCAAGTTCTGTTAGTAGCCTTTGAGTCTTCTGTCTAGCAAAGCACAGGCATAGTTTTAAGTGACCAAATTTGCTCACCTGCTAAATGGTTGATGTGGATTACCTGCTGGTTCCTCCAACCCCTGAGCTCTGCTCAGCCCAGCTGAATGGCAGCAAGAGGACAGGTCTTTCTGGAGAGGATAGGTCTGCAATTTGTGTAGAAGCTATCGATGAGCCATGGAACATCTTTGCAACAAGCCCTTTAGTCAGACCATCACTTACATGGGAATCAGCTAGGCAGTAAGGTGCTCGGGGCACCACTGGGTCAGCATTACCTGAATCAGAAGCAAAAGGTGAGTGATTTGAGTGTTATTTGAAGTGGTCACTGCAAAGCAGGCCTATTCTCATGACTAGTACTGAAGAAATCTTTCTTGTATTGAAATGAAAGCAAACCATTCACAGAGATTTATAGAACATTTAATTTAACTTTTGTTGGAAAAACACCAGAACCCTGTTTGGGGAGGCAACAAATGGAAAATTACTTTGCAGCTCATCATGGCTCTGATAGATATTTCCTTATTTATTTATTTTGGAAAGTATTACAGAAGTGAGTGATAATTGTTACAGAGATGATTTAGTTTCTGTTTCTGGGAGGTACCATTTAAAAGTTTTCTTTAAGTTTTAAGTAGATTAAGAAATGGGGACTCCGGTGATATGTCCCAGTGTAATGTTTCTTTACTCACACTGTTGTTTTTAGTCTCAAAAACAATTACCTCATTGAAAGGTGCCGTTTAGGCAAAACAGACTCTTAAAAGACTTGCAGCTTTATTTCAAAAGTTTGCTAGACAGTGTGGGGGCTGCTATAAAAGCTCTGTTTTGCAACTGCCAATTTAAAGCTTTAAATAGGAGGGCCAAATCTGCCCCAGATGTAAGTCCCCTAACATGGATGTGACAGTTGGAATGAATTTGGTCCATTATTTTCAGTGCTAGTTACTCAACTTTTAAATTACTATTGCAAGGCTTGGAGGTGTAAGAAAAGAGTACAGGAAGGAGATTCTAGCACATGGAATAAAAATGAGAAAAATAACAATTTTTCCCAATTAGGAAGTATGCAATTGCATGATATTTCAGAGTTAAAATATTGCGTAAACTGGAAGAAACATAGATACAGAAATCAATGACAATGGTTATCTGACAGCTCTTTGTCCCCCTTTGCGTAACAGCTTTGACATTCCAGTCACTTCCAGTGGACAGTTGTCAATCCAACTGTCAAAACCACATCCCAGCTGGAAGTTTTTGCATATAGAGGCTACAGGTCTCAGCCTGAGGACATGAGGGAATCCCAGCACCCTGGGCACATGGAGAGGAAGTCATGTTGTCCTCGTGTGCTCCCCTGACAGAGGATAATAGGTAGAGTCAGTCCAGTGACTAGTGATCCTTTCCTTACTGTGGAAAAGTGTTCCGGCAGGGGGGTCTCCTTTCTCTCTTGTCTGTCCAGTTGCAGAGTTTTTTCTTGCCTCATCATGAGTTACTGGCTTTTGGGAGGAGACAGCATGAATATTCATCAGCAATTGGTAAATTGGAGTGACAGCATCTCATAATCCCTCCTATAAAGCCTTCTTAGGTTATTGAACCACTGTCTCCTGTCCACGTATGGAGGACAAAAGGAGAAAACCACTTCAACATCATGTGTTTCTGAGAATGATCTGGAAGAGATTTTGGAGCACTGATATTAAAAACAATTTTAAAAAATCAAAACAAGGGCAGATCCGCAAAAGGACTCGGTACTGATCCAATAAAAAGTTGAGGAAGTTCTGGAGAAACTTGGGTGTAGCTGAGTGTAATTATGATCTCCAAATCCCCTGCTCAGCTGCAGCTAACCCAATATAGATACCTAAACTCACCAGGGGCCTCTTTGTTTGATGTTAAACATTACTATTATGAGAATTCAGTTCTGTGCAGCCCATCTCAGATTGCCCCAGTATGACAAGCTCAGCAGCTGGTTCAACACTTGATCAGGTTTCAGAAATAGGAATTTTCCCTTAAGTCTCTGTTTAACTTGTAAAATATTCTCAGAACATTCCTAGCAAACATGAAGAACAGTGTGCTGCTTGAAAAACACAATTATGCATATTTTTTTAGAAGAACTAGAAGGGATTTTTTAAAATTTCTTCATAATATGATAAGATAGTATTTCTAATACTTGCAAAAATTGTGAAATTTGGTCTCTAGGCCTTCCTTGGCTAGACTGAGAACGTTCAAAGTCAAGTCTTTCATTTTTCGATTGAGCATCAGAACTCTTCAGATGCAGGTTGTTCTGTGGTTCTTATCGCATCTTCTTGAGTTCAAGCTGGAATATGTCACAAGAAAAAAAAAAAGACTAACAAAAGAAAAAAGAGGGCACAATAGCGGGCTCAGTCCTGAAAATTGGGGTCTATAAAATAAACATCACAGGGAGGAGAAAGATTTCTTGATTCTGGTTACCATTTCCGGGAAAGTTTGTTCACTTTATCCAGTGACTACTTAATATCAAAACAGGAGGAGAAATGGGTTTGAATTCCCACTGGCTGAAGAGGAAAATGAAACTTGATGCTCATACTTCTTGGATATATTCCTTTGTGTTGAGTTTGCGTGGCAAGGTTTTGGTAGCGGGGGGGTTACAGGGGTGGTTTCTGCGAGAAGCTGCCAGAAGCTTCCCCTATGTCGGATAGAGCCACTGCCAGCCAGTTCCAAGACGGACCCACTGCTGGCCAAAGCTGAGCCCATCAACGATGGTGGTAACGTCTCTGTGATAATATATTTAAGAAAAAGGAAAAAAAAATGGCTGAGCAACAGCATCCGGAGAAGAGGAGTGAGAATATGTGAGAGAAACAATTCTGCAGACACCAAGGTCAGTGAAGAAGGAGGGGGAGGAGGTGCTCCAAGCACCAGAGCAGAGATTCCCCTGCAGCCCGTGGTGAAGACCATGGTGAAGCAGGCTGTCCCCCTGCAGCCCATGG
>NW_008794490.1:1809617-1840071 GCF_000699145.1 Aptenodytes forsteri
GGAGCAGGGGAAGAGTGTGAGGAGTCCTCCCCCTGAGGAGGAAGGAGCGGCAGAGACAACATGATGAACTGACTGCAACCCCCATTCCCCATCCCCCTGTGTTGCTTGTGGGGAGGAGGTAGAGAAAACTGGGAATGAAGCTGAGCCCAGGAAGAAGGGAGGGGTGGGGGGAGGGTGTTTTAAGATTTGGTTTTATTTCTCATTATCTTACTCTGATTTGATTGTTAATAAATTAAACTAATTTCCCCAATTTGAGTCTGTTTTGCCCGTGACGGTAATTGCTGAGTGATCTCCCTGTCCTTATCTTGACCCATGAGCCTTTTGTCATATTTTTCTGCCCCTGTCCAGCTGAGGAGGGGGAGTGATAGAGCAGCTTGGTGGGCACCTGACATCCAGCCATGGTCAACCCACCACAACCTTAAAATCCAGGCTTGGACATTGCAAAGTTTTGTTCCTAGTGGGCCATTCGGTAGGTTGTGGAAAGGGGGATACAACAAAATCCATTAGCAATAAAGTGCCTTCATAGCCATTAGCACATTACAATGTGCTATATCTTACATAACCAAAATCATAAGCAGGAGAATTTGTGTTTTAGAGTGACTTTACTACTTATCACGTGAGACAATTTGGGTACAAAAGCTTTTGCTCTGGGATTGACTGAGTCAAAGCAATTAAAATCTGTATCTCTATTATTTTTTCTTCCATTAGTCTCTCTAGTAAAGTGCTATCCTTGCTTATGGCACGAGATTGGGATCATGGTTCAGTTAGCGCCAGATTAAGCTTTTCCAGAAACACATCACAGGAAAGACCAAAGGGTCAGGATTAATTTCCAATGACTCTGTTCCAGGAGGTCTCCTTCCACTCCCAAAAGCTCTCTGATCACCTGCCATTTCATACAGTCTGTCTCTTATTGCACTGTTGTCTTAAAATTCATTGCTAGATCTCTCAGGTCAAAATGCTTAGATGCTCTGAGCTCTTCTTTCTGATATCCTGCATTGCAGTCATCCCCATGGTGCCCCCAGCTTTGCCTGATAGATGCAGCTTCTTGCTCTCCTAGTTGTAGTGAGCATCCTTGGGGTCCCAGAGAGAGGGAACGGCCTACCTCTGCCATTTCCAGCTCACCTGGAGGTTAGGGCTGTAGAATAGACCACAAAAGGAGAAGCCCACCCCTTTTGGCAGCTCTGGAAAAGACTCTTCAGGTGGTTTCATGCTTCAATGCAAAGTAGTGTGTAATCTTGTAGGTATGCATTTTACATGGTGCTCACGCCCACTAGATCGGGCTTCTCAACCAAGAGGGATAGAGAATATGCCCTTTAGGAAACCTGATCATGCTTATAAATCAGATTGACTTTGAATTGCTTAGTCCATGTCAGCTCTAGGGATGCACAAAACTACAGTTTCAGTTGTCCATGGAAACTGGGTTAAAAAAAAGAAGCTATATCAGACATTAATGTACACGTCATTCTTGGACTGAAATATACGTGCCTATGAACATCTATTTCTGAGCTAGTTCCAGTTCCCAGCCAGAAGTCATTGGTTCTAGAGTCATAATGTGACTGAAAACTTCTTAGATTCATTTTTGTTTGGTATTGGTAAGACAGGAGTTTTGGAATTGCCATGCATTTCTTTCCAATTTTACGTTTCTTTCCTTGGTCAGTTGAATTTAATGAAGATGTAACCAAAAGCAGAATTTTAACTTTCCTGTAATTATTCTGACATAATAGCAAGAATCTTTATTTTATTATATGATTCCATTTATAATTACAATATAATTTCTCTTGTGTAAATCAGAAATAAGTATATTTTAATTGTAAGTTGTTTTGTGAATTTAAAATGAATCTGTTGGTGCTGAGTGAGGTATATACTTAAACACTAATTCTGAATATTTCAGAACTACCTAGGAATAGATACATAATCAAACAGTATATGGAAAAGTGTAGAGGGTTTTTTTTAGGCTCAAGTAACTACACAGGAACAAAAATCTATATTATTTACTAATTACATTCTGCATTTCTTAAAGACTAATTAGTGAAATTTTCTACTTTGCAAAGTATTTATTTTCATCCTTATGTTTTCCCTGTCCTCGTATCTATTCTTGATGAAAATTTTGTATTTGGGAATTTTTTTATGTAAAGAAAGTGAATTGAATGAACTTTCAGATTATTACTTAAAAATACTAGCAATAAAATAAAAATAACAATTAATCTTCTGGATTTCCAGATACTTTCTTCTGAGGACGCCTAAGGAAGGGGAGGGCTCAGCTGGAGGCAGAGGTTGATGAGAAGGTAGTACTGACTCAAGCAGGGGGGATATAAATGGGTAATAAATGAACAGCACCACAGCACCAATGGGAACCAGGGTGGGAGTGACTATACATACCTTCCTCTACTCTCAGAGTCCTGCCGAGGTTGATTTCTGATGAGTGAAGTCTGTGTCCAGGATTTCCAGATACTTTCTCTGAGGACGACCTAAGGAAGGGGAGGGCTCAGCTGGAGGCAGAGGTTGATGAGAAGGTAGTACTGACTCATGGCAGTCAGCAGGGGGGATATAAATGGGTAATAAATGAACAGCACCATTCAGGAGATGGGAACCAGGGTGGGAGTACTGAGCTGAGGGTGTGGAGCTCAGGGGCTGCAGGAGAGGAAATGGGAACTGGGAATAGAGGGGGAATTTAAGGTCTGGCGAAATACTTGATAAAGGGTTTGGAGAAGAATGGTGACAGATGGGATAGGAGTGTTGAGGTTCAAAAAAGATTAGGAAGGCCTTATTTCTCTAGTTTGGAGGTTTGGGGATTGCAAGGACTGACTCTGGAGGAACAGGGAGATTGGGTTAGTGAAAGGTATCAAAAAATAATTGTCAGAGATGAAGTAAATCTAAGCAAGGAGAGCTGGGGAGGAAGATGAGTGGCTTTGGTATGGGAGGAAGGTGCTTTGAAACAGCAGAGACCTTGAGAAAGGACAACATGGGAGGGGACCCTTGACACAAAAGATGTTTGGAGGAGTTTCTAGGCAGGAAGGACTGGGGGATTTGAGACCTGGGACAGAAGGGACTGAGGACAGTAGGGTGTGAGGGGGAGGTTAGAGTTATCTGTCTGGGGAATATTTTTATCTGGGCCCTGCCAAATATTTTTATCTGGGCCCTGATGTTAGATCAGAGGCACACACACAGAGAACTGCCTCCCTGTCCCTGTGCAAAGAACAGCCCTTCCCTTATTCTCTGTTCGTAGCAATTACAATAGCCCTGTTTGGACTAAATAACCCAGAGAATACCCCTAAAGTAATGAATGACATGAATTCTGAGTGATCTGGGGAATTATTGCGCCATATGAAAATTCTCTGCATGAATGTCGATTTGAGAGACTGAAACTTAGTGTTTCTGAACTTGTTTCACACAGCAAGTGTGCCTAATAAATCCAAGTTTAAAACCAGACTCTCTTTCACACAATGACATACATCACTTTCATCTTAGCTGTTTCCTTAAATATCTCTGCTCTGTAGGAAATTGGTCCTAAATCCTTCTGTCAGATCCCAGATCCTTCAGTAGATGGCCAGGTAATCCTACTCTCCATATGCTATGAGCACTGAATTTGCGTAAGTTCATGTCAGCACACATTAGTGCTCTACTTTAGCTTTAGTCTGCTTTTCTTTTTGGATAGGGCAACACTGAGCTCACTTGAAATCCTGTCCATAATGCACGGTTATTTACAAACCACTTGATACAGAAGTCACAGCACATATTTGTGTTGGCTGATAATCCTTTGTCAATGATGGATGAACATCAGGTGTCGTTTCTGATTCTTTTGGATGTGTCAGCTGCCTCCAGTACTGTTGACCATGAACTGACCTGCACTCTGGCAGTCTGGAAGCAAGGACAAATGGGATGAGTTGTGGAGCTCAGAGTTATGCGCAGCTTTGAGCCCTGAAGCATGTTGGCAATGGGTTGCGGCAGCGATCTCTTCTATGTTAAAAAAACCAGCTGATTCTTCATTTCACAGCATTTTTGTTAATATGTTTACCTATTAAAATTTTGATATTGCAGCTTTAGGACTTATCTAGGTCTCTGCTTGCTTGTCTCATAAATTTTAAAAAATGCTGTAAGCTTATACAAAATATTTTCTACAAATATTTTCCCCCAGAGTCTTTTGCCTTTGGCTCATACTTCCTCCAACTGCCTTAAAAAATAGATGAAAAAAAGCTGTACTCCATATAGCATGCTCAGAAATGCCACACACCTCCCCCCTCAACAAGCAGCCAAGCAAGCTAGTCTCTGTTGGACCTGGGGGTATGAGACAGGTTTTATAATCAAAGGTGGAGGCAATTCTGCTAGATAGCTCCTCTTGTCCTTGCTGGCTCCACTGCCAGTATCTCTGCTGTTCTCAGCTGTGAGATGTTGCAGCATACTAATTTCCTCCATTCAGTCAGAATTTGGGTTATACACAGCTTCAGGGGTCTCTTTCGTACTATATATTCCAATCCAAATGACAGGGGAGGAGAGAAGGGAAGCCCATACTTTTCTGCCTCCACTTCTCTATTCTGTGTGGGGCAGCAGAGACATAACCTCAAGTTGCCTCTAAGTTGCAGACCCAAAAGCAACAGTCTGAAG
Organism: Aptenodytes forsteri; assembly: GCF_000699145.1. NCBI lineage: Eukaryota > Metazoa > Chordata > Aves > Sphenisciformes > Spheniscidae > Aptenodytes > Aptenodytes forsteri. The sequence continues at coordinate 1,814,220 of NW_008794490.1, forward strand.
TCCACCTGGAAACAGCTGCCAAGCACTCAGACATGGGTTTGAGCACTGCCTGTGTGTACAGCTCTTCTCAGGAAGTCTGTGTAAGCCACCAGACGAAGCCAGTAGGTGATCCCAGCATCTAGGGACACGTAGAGAATTTTGCATCCCAAGGTGAGAAAGGCATGGATGGCACCAATGGCACAGTCTGAAGGGAGCCAACTTCTTAATCCAATTCCTACGGCAAAGCATGTTATGCCATGTCAGCTCAACCATGGGAGAAGTCCATGTTTAAACTACTAGTCAGGTGCAAATATGAGATAAATAGATACAAGCTTCTCTACCTTGTATTTACTGGCCTCCTAGATACAATTAGTCAGAGAGGTAGGTAATTAGGTGGAGAGGTAATTCAATGATTAATAGCAAATGCTGATCAGTGCAACACAGTCATCTTGGGTAAGCACTATGAGGATAGGAAGTTTTGCCTTTTACAAAGGGATGCAGTAGAGGGATTTTCTTTTTCTTTTTCTTTTTAAAGATTCACTTACATGTCAGCATAGCTCTATGGTTAGACATGACCTATGAAATCCTACATTAGTAAGACACAGTCAAATCTACGTCCTCTACCAAGAGAAATAAGACATTCCTTCATGACTTGCATACATTATATTAATTTCTCTAGTTCTTTGCTGAAGAGGGAAAAAAGAACAAATAATAAGGTGGTTGATTACACAATCCTGACATTTGTCCACTTGCTGTTGTTTTTTTTGGCCCCTCTTTAGCCAAGAAAGACATGAGCGTCGGGAAGCAGACGGATTTCCCTGAGGGACCTGAACTAGTGCCGTGCCACAGCCAACAGCTTCATCCACTTGGAAAAAGTGCTATGTTGTGTCTTCCAAAAACTGTTCCCAGGGCTTCATAATATTTGATGATTAGACTAGGGTTGTTTACTGTAGGGTGGCAGCTACACTCAGTACAAACTTGTTGCTTTATTATGCACTGGCTCAATCTGTTTGTGCAACACTTTACATGTGGTGATAAAGTCAGTAAAACATTGGCTGTGGTGTAGTGCTATTTACTAAACTGCAAATGTCTCTGTTTTCCTCTTTCCAGAGCACTGAGGATAGACGGATTTCAACTGCCTTGTAGTTTTAAAAGAAAGAAAATTACTATGTGTAATCGATTACTGTGAGATTGGTCTATTATCTGGCCTCAGATCTGTCCCGTAATCTTATAATACTCCACCCCAGCCTTTGTTCATCGCCATCCCCAGCCACCTTCTCCATCAGCTGTTAGTCAGCACCTCTATGTTTTTTTCTCTAAGGCATCTACCCAAGGCGCCAGAGGCAGGTGCAGGAGACAGGCACAGCTGCTCATGATTGTTTTAACATCAATGCCATGTTTTCCAGTTGTAAAGTATTTCCAAAGTTTGTTTTCTTTAGTGAAATGAAAACAACAAAAAGAGCAAATCTGTTTGTGTTCCCATAAACTAGTACCCAACTATTTTTAAACCTAACTTTTACTTACAGTTTTCATCGTAAAGGCTTCAGTTGACTGTGTTCCTTTGGTTTAATTTTGTTTTTCATATTCTATAATCCTCTGTGGCTTGAGACAACAGGGATTGAGTTTCATTTACGTAGACAAGTTATACAAGGAACATTACCACAGCAGCTAAGATCCTGATTTATAAGACAAAACATAGCTCCCCTCTCTATTCAGACAGGATTTACAGGTATTTTGCTAATCATACATCCACAGTTCCTTTGATTTCCAAATGAAGTGCTGCCTATATTATTAATAGTGCTGTCACCTTGACTGGTGCAAGTTCACCCAGCTGTTTTATGTCAGTTGAAGGGTTGGCTTTTCAATTTCAATGTTTCCTGTTCTCATCTTCCTTTGCCCTGAGCCAAAGCGCTGCCCTAGAAGTGATTACATTAAATTCAATATTTCCTGAAGACCCCTCAATATGGCAGGATCAGTATAACTGTCCCTTTGATTTTCTTCTCTGGGTAACAGCCAGGTAGTACTCTTTCCCTGAGAAAGGATTTTGTCAATAAGGGTATAAGGATCTTGTTATGGGATGAGTTTTTATCACCACTTTGCTGGGTTTTTTATGTCTGAAGTATGGTATTCCACGTTACTATACAGCCAGACAAGAAAAAAATACCCTCCAAAACACAAACATAAGCCTAGGACGACAGGTTGAATCCCTGCTCAGCTTCAGATTTTCTGTCATGCAGGTCAGTCCACACAGTCTCTATCTTAGCTCCTGAACTGCAAAACAGTGATAATACTCTCCACCTTTGTAGACCATTTTCAGGCTATGAAATGTTCAAATACCCTTCCCTAGTGTAACTGTGGCAAGGGTAGGAGTGATATCAGTTCTTGTGCTGGGAGCTTGTGTGGATATCCCTATCACAGCAGGAAAATTATCCCACACTGTGTCTTGATTAAGCTATGTGCAAGTCCAGGAGGTGTTGGACAGTTTGGGTGGTGTTTCTTGTTTAAGCAGTTGTTGGCATATCCTCCAGGGAATAGGTGGCGAGCAGGCTGGTGTAGCATTAGCAGTAAAATGTCCTGAAGCCTGAAACTCCCCGAGAGGAACTTAAAAAATCCTTTTGTCTTGGAAGTATCAAACAAGTTCTCAGATAAAGACTACATTCTGGCCTCACTTACATGCAAAAAGCCTATTTCTAGTCCTCAAAGACAATTAAAGTCACAAAGACCCTGCCTTTTTCACTGGAATGTGAAATTCTAAGAGCTCACTGGAATGAACCTCTCAACTCCAAAATTTTCTTCTGGTTTCAGGCACTTCCCATTAAAAAAGTAGCAAGAAAGATTACAAAAGGAAACACCTCTGTAAAGGTTGAAAAAAAAATGTTCCAGTTGCAAATGAGTTGCACATATTGCATTTGCAATGTGAGCAGAACTCAGCTGATAGCAAAGACCTGTTATAAAACCAGTTAGTTTGTGAGACTGCACCAGCTGGGAGCATGCAGGATTGCTAGGAGCAGGCAAGAGGGGTTTGGGGGTGAAGGGTCCCTGCCCTTGAACTCACAGAGAATTGCATTTTCTACATCTATGGGAAAAAGAGAGATTGTGCCATCCATGATCTTCCTTACCATCGTAAGAGCACCTGTTCCAGCTTGATTAATGATAGACTCTATCTTACGAGTATCTTATATAAATACAGGCGTGAACCTCATCAAGTCCAGACTTATCTCATGTGCAGGATGGTGAGCATAGGCTTAGCAAATGTGAAGTGAGAGTCAAGCATCTATAGACCTGCAGTGTATACAGGTCAGGGTGCTGTGTCAGCCCAGCCTTGATCGTACTACCCACCTGCCTTTGTGCTGATGCCATGTAATGACGGAAAGCTGATTCCTGGATCAAGAGTCCTGGGTCTTCGATCATGCAGGCAATGAACTTTTCTGGTCCTTGTGTGAGAGTGCCTATCTGTAGTCTGAGCCACGGGTATTTTACAGACACACAGACTGCACAGTGCACTAGCTTGCTGATGGCCAGGGAAGTCAAAGTGGCTTTCTGATATGAGAATTGTAACATAGATTGATAAAACCTGGATGAACATTTTCTGTGGATCAGCTACATCGCCTTTGAAAATAGAGGCTGGACGTCTTCAAAACACATAAACATGGAGAACACCTTCTTGAGAGTAAAGCTGTTTAAAAGGGACTGAGACTGATTTCTTTCACTTTTTGTTGCTGTTTGAACTTTTACAATCTCTGCTGGGTCTTCCTATGCAACAGAAATCCTATAACTGAAACAATGTAGAAACAGCGATACAGACCCTAATAAATTCAGTTGAAGGTATGCTTTGGTTTCATTAGCTACAGAGAATAACTGTAAGAAAAGAAAGGACTAAAGTTACCATCAAGGCTAAGAGTATAATTATATAACACAAAAAGTTTTTGTTTCCTTGTTCATTAGTTGTTAACTAGCACAGTAATCCTCTGCTTGTTGATAATTTAGGCCACAGTCATGTGAATTCCCTTTAAAAACATTGCACTTTAGTTACAGAACCTCCTAATGTCCAACAACGTGATATTTCCAAGAACAGATGAGTGTCTGTGTTAATTTACTATCCTCAGTCCACCTGGAATAGGCCAGTCGCTGATTAAACACACACTGAGGACTAATCAATAAAGAGCCATAACTTTGATCTAGTTGGTGCTGTTTCTGATTACATAAAGTAGTGCTCTTAATGAAACATGGTTCTCTTGCCCTTTCAGTGTAAAATCCTATGTTTCAATTGGTTGCTTATTAAAAACATTATGAAATAGCAACAAGAAGTTGCTCTTGTTTACTTGCTTCAAACAGTGCAATAGCAGCTTGCTCATGCTCTTCTTAACTGGTTTAAGGTTTTGTTTAGAGATTTTTACATGTGACCCAGAAGTCACGCTTTGATCTTTGCAAATAGCAAATGGCACGATTTCCTAAAGATATAGTTTATATCTATTTTGTAATGTTAAATAGGGCAAATTGGTGCCCCAGTGTCACAAGATACGACTGCTGAATTCTCTAGGAATGAGTCCTGGCTTTAGCTGAAGTAAGAGGAAGAAAAGCAGGACCAGCACCGGGCATCTGTGTGCTGTCAGTCTGCTTTGACCCTGCCTCATAGGTGTGTATTTTATTTTCTTGCAGTGCAATCAAACACGCCTGTTCACTAGCTCTGAACATCCTTGGATTTCAGCTGTCTAAATGGTTTTTAAAAATTGCAAGTGACTGCCCCCCCACTGCACCATAGCTCTAAGTGCTCCCTCATTGACAAGTATTCCAGTTACCTCTTCATATTCCTTTGCAAATACCAGTTGAAACAAATGAATTCTTCATTGGCTTTAAGCTTTCTGATGTAAAGGATGCTAAAATGTCCCAGAGTCTCCTGGACAATGTCTGCCGTAGTGAGCTGAAATGTCACTGAATTTGAGGATGGAAGCGTAAATTCACCCTTCCTTGCCAGGATTAATTTTAGTTTGTGTTGACAGACTTTATACCCTTGTTAATCCTTTCCTTCTGGTGTTCCTGCAGTTTGGGATGGGCCAAACTGTTCTCCATTAAAAATAAAAATGATAAGACCACTGTCAATGCCTTTCTATACTTCTCGCTGCTCTCCTCCCCCGCTTGGCACATGCTGTAGATGTGAACAGATTCAACAGATGGCTTCAGCTACGTGAGTAGGCATAGGAGGTATGGCTGTAGCAAGCTTTCCTGCACCCTCCAGATCTAGTCTCTGGCTCACCTAGATCAGAGTCCTGGCTGGAGTGTACCAGAACTACTTGTTGGCTTGTGTGTCTGCCAAAGAAAAATCAGATATGGGTAGGGACAGGAGGGAGAAAGGGAGGGTAAGAAGTTGGTTCTGGTTCCTGCTTTAACTACTGCCAATATATTTTTCCTGGTGACTCTCACCTGTAAAATGATGCCAGAGGAATTCTCAGGAAACTTAGAGAAGGTGTTTTCCCCTCTAGTCTCTCTCAGCTGATGATAGGTAACCTAGCTGTAGTAAGAAGGACAAGGAACAGTTTAGCAGAGAGATCTCTAAACTGTGCTTACTGGTACTACAGGCACACCCTGCTATCTGTGGAGGATATGCTCCCGAGAGGTGTAATGGTTAGCAAGTCATGAAAGGCACACAACTTAAATACACAGGGACAGGGTATGCTATGGGGAGGGTAGAGAAGCAGAAGCAAGGTCCTTAGGATGATCAATCAGCTGGAAGAGAAGCTGACTTCTCAGCAGCTGAGTTTCTGGCAGCTGAGGATGCTGATTAAAATGCTGATTTGCATTTTAAAACACAGCTCAAGATATGATCTACATGCTGGCCTGAGATATTGATTGGTACCTCACTTTACAAGGTGAGACTGAATGTTGTGGTGCCCCGGTGCCTCTTCCTGTCCTTCTTGGAGTGGGCTACCATTCTGGAAATGCTTATGAATTCACAAAAGATTGAATGCTTGATACAAATCTTCTAGTGCACGTGTTCTTGGTGCCTCTTTATGAGTTGTTATATTTTCATCCTAGTCATCATCAATTATCTTCTCATCAAGGCCAATTAAATCAATCAAAGGTGAAGGACAGAAAAGTGCGATAATGGCAACAGTTAGCAGAGCAGAGCGGTTAGTAAACACTAAATGCTTTACAGCAAAACTCCAAAATGGTGGGTAAGGTAGCAACAAATTTTTGGTACACAAAAACACAGTAACTGTGTTTTACAGTATAATAACAGGGTGTTACTCTGTTATTACAGAACTTGGGCAACTCTTTGGTCCCCAGACCAAAACATTTCTGGGCATCCGCAGGAACAAATTCTGGGCATAGGTCCATGGGAACTTTGTGTTCTGATTTGAATGTCATAATTGATTTTATTTTTTTTATGAGGTTGTCTTGTACTTGTGAATAAGTCTTACAAAACTTAATCATTGGCAATCAGTCAAAATAGAGTTGGGATCTCAGGCCTTCCTCAGCAGGGGCGAATCTTCACCTACCCCTTTCTAATTAGTAAATTAACAATCTTCTTTGGTACCCCTTAAGTTTTCCTCTTATGTTTTCATTGACAGGATCTAGTTCATTTCATAATAATTAATGTTGGTTAAATAAGGCCCCCAAAACTACTAGGAATTTAAACATGCACTTATGTTAAAAAAAAAAAGCTAGGAAATTCTATTTTCTTAAATTAGTCTAAATAATAGGAAAGCACAGGGGTATCCTACCCTTAAAAAAAAAGAAAATATACAATATTTTCATTGGAGCTCTGGTCAACGAATAAAGATAAAATTGACATATTTAATAAAATTGATATTTATTTGTACAGAGCTGATCATATTATATCAAAATGCTTACAAAGTTAGATGTAACAAAAGTGGCCCAGGTTGTCATGTATTTATATTGAAAAAATAGCTTTACACTGAAATGAGGCAAAAAACCTGCAAAGCACTGAGAAGAGTTCAGTAAGGTGACAAATGCATCCTTCAATTAGAGCATTTCTAAAGAATGACAGTTAATACATTGGGCCTTAGGTATCTACAGTGCTGAAAAGATCAAAATAAACAGCATATTTGTAACAGCAAATGTACTATAACACAATCTCTTTCCCGAGAATGTAATCAGTATTTTTGCAATTATGAAAACTCCTGTTTTCATTCTTATTTTGTGTAGCCTTTTGTCAAAATTTACATACTTTTCTTTTTAATTTGTGTGTCAGTCACCATTTTTGCTGCTGAGAGTTCTATTTATCCACAAATTAATCCAACAGGTGTCTGCATATGAAGATGGGAGACATTTTAATTCTGATGAGTTTAACAAATGTCTGTCTTTGAATAATTTTCCTAACAAATAGATGCTGGGAAATGAACCTCCATCAAATACAGGAAAATAATCTGTGTTCCCCTTGGTGATGTGGACAACACATTTAGCTCCTTGTATCTGAAAAAAGTCCCCATGGTAAACAATGATTTACTTGTTTATAAGTCACTGCTTGAAGTATATTATTAGATACAGAAGCAAAAAGAAAAGAAGAATATGAAAGGGAATCTGTTAATACCTTTTATTGACTGCGTTTCAAACAGTTTAACTATCTTGATGTTGTACATCATTTTTTTGCTTGTTGACCTTGTAAATATCTGATGCAAATACTTATTCTTCATGGTGGATTTTTGTTATATCATACTGACTGTCACATGCTTTTATAGCCCAGCACTTCAGGCAAGATAAAAAATCTATGATTCTTTCAAAAAATAATTTAATAAGTGGCAAGCAGACCTTGCATGGTTACATTGAAATATTTTCTTCCACTCAGATGATATTCCTTGTACTTAATAGGTTCTACTATTTGCCTATGAACAGTTATTCAACCATAAAAGGAAAGAGGTCAAAAGTAATCTCAAAATTACCTTCCTTTATGACTCGAGAACTAAGGGAATCAGACTACAAGTGTGTGTGAGGCCACTCTCCTGATGAATGAACTGTTGTCCTGGGTACCGTTTATTTCTGGTGGGTAGAAAATGAACCCTTAAAAGAGTGATTTTGAAAGCACCTTTTGCTGTTAAGGTCTGCAGCAAAGTCAATGCACTCTCACTCAAAGATATATCAAAGTTGTCAGTACTGATGCATGCATGAAGTTCTGGTTCTACTGAGGTCATCAGAAAAATCCCACTGATCTCAGTGAGGCCAAGATTTCATTGCTTATTTTTACTCATTATTAACAAAAGAGAATTTCAGACAGTCTCATTAAAATAACCTGATGTTATATTACATAGAAGGGTTCTCTTACCACACGTAATAAATAATGGGAATAGAAGGGCAACACAAAAGGCAGAAGTAATAGGAAAGTGAACAGGGATGGAAGCTGAGATTGCAAATATGAAGAGGGTTTTTTTAAAAACAAGGTTTTAATATTGGTCCTTTTATTAGTCCTTCCCACCCTTAGAGACATTAATGATCCCCAGCTTTAGAACTCAAAGAACCCATTTTCTATCCTTGCATTCTTTTCCACAATTAAGTTCAAATTTCCATGGGAAATATAAAAGGGATCAAGATTTATCTATATAACAATTTATAAGGCCTTCATTCACCAGCAGCAGTTTCCTATTTTGCTCTTAGATATTCACACATCTGAATGCCTTGCAAATGTTAATGAATTTATTCTATAACCTCCTGGAGAATTAGAGGAGAAAAATTATCTCTATTTTACAGCTGGAAAATGGAGACAGAAAGACTTTGTGATGTGCCTGAGGTCTCTTACTGGATTTTTCAAACTCTGTGTTTAACCCACAAGACTTTCTTAGCCTCTGATTTTCTTTGCTTTGGGGATTCTAGCTTATTTAAATTCTATTCTCTTGAACAATTTTCTCTAGGCCAGATCCATGCAGAAATTCTTATCCTCAACAAATATCTGGAAAACCAGTTGTCCAGAAGAAAGCTAGAGTTTTTATTGCATGTTCACTGTCTGCTGTAGCTCGCGAAGCAATAAAAAGTGAGCAGAAAATCTCTGATTTTCTTTGCTTTGGGGATTCTAGCTTATTTAAATTCTGTTCTCTTGAACAATTTTCTCTAGGCCAGATCCATGCAGAAATTCTTATCCTCAACAAATATCTGGAAAACCAGTTGTCCAGAAGAAAGCTAGAGTTTTTATTGCATGTTCACTGTCTGCTGTAGCTCGCGAAGCAATAAAAAGTGAGCAGAAAATAGACCCTGAAGGATCTCAAAACTTCTTTGAAAATATAATAAATGCGTAGAGATTCAGATTTAATAGATTTCCTCATCCTAATTTTGCCTGGGATAAATGTACTAGAAACTCTTCCAACTGAACTTAAGTTATGTTGTTGTTTGCACTATGAAAGTTATTAGCATTTTGCCACTTTTTTCTGAAGCTCTCTCCTTCATAATTAACCCTGAGTTTTACATGGGCTACTTATACATACAACTTTCATTTTATGAGGGCTGGATTGCATTGCCACGATGCCTTTCCCTCTGCATTGAATCTACACACCTCATAAATCCACCTTGATTTAAACACTTAAGAAGAATGCAACTGGCTGGTTTGTCTACAGTTTATTTTGTAAGAAGGACAGGAACAGCCAGGTTTGTCGTGCTACTGGAAGGAGTTAATATTTGGTAAGCTGCATTATGCAGTACTCCATGCTGCTGTTGTAAGACTGCTTCCAGCTCCCAGCGGTCTTGCTAAGGGTTATCCAAGTGTGCTATACTTACACATAACTATCATTTAGTAACTGTTTTATTTGTTTTGCACTGAATTATATCAAGTTAAGTTTTTTTTTAAACTAGAGATGTAATTATTCCCTACTTTGCATAAACCTAGTACAATGCAGTTATACCTTTGTATAGGTGTTTATACAAAGGTAATTCATTCTACATAAACAGAACACACTTATGAGAAAACCTGGGTATTGGGACCTCTATAATATGGAAACCTGCATCCTGACAGAACCAGCACACCTTATCCCTGAATACATGGACAGCCAACACAGTCATAAAACATTCTCCAGGCTTTGCAAGGTGAGGGATGGAGTAAAACAAAGCAAGAGGAATGAAGTTATTGGGAAGTTTCTTGATTCAGGAAGGAGATCAATACACACTGCTGTGGACCCCTTCCCACCACTCTTGGCTTAGAGAACCACACAGAGTGGAAGTTTTGGGTGGAGCCTTGGGGAAGAAGGCTGAGAGAAAGCAACATGGAGCAGAAGTCTCCCTCCCATAAAATTGCTGCTGTAAGGAATATCTGGCTTTGATTTTCCTTTTACTTATACCCATTTCACATTATGGAACTACTCCTGACTTACTAGATTTATCAGTGACTTCCTCAGGTATAAGGAAAGTTAGAGTCGGGTTCATTATATCTTGGTATGAAGCAGTCTGTCAGCGATAAAGCTGAAGGACAGAGTTTATGACTTCTAGAGCTTATCCTGTGGTTTTCCTAGTTTATCCAATATAAAGGATCTTAGACATCCAGAAAGTGGAAAATTCCAGACAACACCAGCTTTGACTGGTGCTGTACAAAATCTGAGTAACCTGATCTGTCTTCAGAATAGGCCCTGCTTTGAGAAGGGGTTTGGACCAAATGGCTTCCAGGTGTCCCTTTCAAACTGAATTGTTCAGTGACTCTGTGTTCCTACTCCCTGCTCACTGTAAAGCTATAACTATGCAGAGCCATGTCCATGGCTTTCCATATGCCCATGTTTCCCAGTGCTTTGAATTCCAGAACTACGTGCAGCACCAGTTGCCAGGTGAGGCTGTACACTTGTTATGCTCTACACCTGAGTTAATGCACCTTGAGCAACATAGTACCGACACTAACTGTCACCTTCTTTTGCTTCCACCAGCAGTCAGAGCTGCTGCCATCCCTCACTTTACCACCAAATCCTTGAGGTCTCATACAAAGCATAAGTTAATAAACCAAACCGCACCTGTAGTTACTCAGTCTGGAGGCCATTGGTTGTCTGCACATTGTTTTCTTATGGACTCCCAGATCTGGGAAAGGATTTCAAGGCTGCCTGTCCTTCATGAAGCCCAGTAAAGTCCTGGACAGATTATTAGTTCAGACAGGTTGTCATATAAAAAGCATAACACTAATACCAGACTCAAGACAGTTGAGGAAGCAGCACAGCTGTGTTTTCATGGTGTTGAGTCAGCCAATGCCCACTGTACAGTTAATCTGCCCAAGGAGATGACTGTACATCAAAAAGAAATGGAATTCTCATGAGCATGCTGTTCATTGACATTTGCAGGATTTGCAACTCCAGTGGCAGCCACTGGATGAAAATGAAGAAATTTGGTTTAATAATGCAGATGTCAAAATAGTAAAACATTCAGGACAATTATATTGGGAAACTGTCATAATCAATTTTATTTATTTTTCTTATTGTGGCATTGTTTGAACAGTATATTTCCCACCGTTGAGAAAGATGATAAAGAGAGTAACTGAGCTGAAGCTAAAGAACTAATAAATCCATCTTTCAGCAGGGTGATAAGTCATTAATTCAGGCACTGAAACAAGTAACATCATTAAATATTACGGCACACTTCATCCAATTCCTCCACATAATAATTTTCTTAATACTGTGTTTGTAAAGGAAATTAGTATCAATCAATCAAACATGGACATGCACCATTCTAATTATGTATTTTGCCAATATCATAAAACCAGTATGTTTGGTGCCTTAGCAAGTATGTATATGATGTATAGCAAAAATATTTTGTCTTCCTTACGTAAGGATACTATGGCCTATTTCTTTCACATATGACTCAGAGGACTCATTGCCCTAAAAGAGGTGAAGAAGTCTGGGTGGAATAGGCTGAGAGGTGGAGAGGTAAGCCAGGGGAAGCAGATGATGCCATCCCACCGAGAGCTGGACCTGGGTGCAACCACTTCTTGAGTTTCCTACCAGGCAGTGAGGTTCCACATCACCACAGCATCGCTTGGGAATTGACACTGATCTGAGATTATTTTGATCTGATGTTAATGAAGATGTGCAGAGCTGCAATTCAAGCTAGCATTTTTTTAAGCACATATACAATCCTGGCAGGTTCTTGAACTTGGTGGAGAGTAGAATTAAGGAGTAAATAATTGACAATGTAAGAGAAGAGAGAAAATTCTACAGAATTCTTTATATAAAATGTAGGATCCCTTTCCAGAAGTAATTTTAGTGTCATTTTTATGACTTAGATCAATGTTTTAGATGTTGATAAGTACTAATGATACTATTACTAAAGCTGAAGAGAAGACCTATTTTTCTTTGAACTGTAGACAGCCCAGATGTTTCTAATGAGAATTGTGCTTTGTTACATTATTAATTATTTGAAAAGTGTGTGAACATATCTATTTATCCATTTATCTACTGGTTGGTCTATTCATTGCTCTACCTAATTTCCCCCTTACTGTTTGAGAAATTGTGGGAACTGTCCTAAACCAAATAAACCCTTTAACTGAGTAATCTTTCACATGCTTTTGTGCGGATTTATGTGTTCTCTCCTAGGTGAAAATGAATGTGCTCTGTAACCACTGGGAGAGTTAGGCTATGACTTACCAGTAAACCAGTTAAGGCACAGATTTGATCTGGCCTACAATTATCCATATGGTTTAACTGTTAATAACTGTTAATAAGCCCCATGGCAGAGTTTTGGCTCGCTTGCACTACCTGGGATAATACCCAGGAGCCATTTGTGGCCTTCTAGCATGGGCCAGAGAGCATTCCCTGCATGGCTGAGGCCACACAGTTTAGGGGGGGTAAGGGATCCTAGCTGTATGCCATCAGCTGGGCTGCTCTGTTTGCTCTCAGCCTGGCAACACAGAGCTCCCAGCGCATGCCTGGGCAATGCACTGACTCACAGCCGTGCTGCTGAAGCAGAAGTTCAGATTGGAAGCTGCAAGGGTTAAACAGTAATGTTTGCTCAGCCACGCCTAAGGGTGAGTCAGGCGGGAGGTGTTAGCAATAAAGAAGTGCAAATGGGCTTGATCACAGTCAACCTCAGATGCTTCTGAATCAGTTGGGTACTCTGCTGTGCCAGCTCAGGGATTGCAATAGGTATGATGGGCATGGGATGGGATTGCATGAGCAAGCAATCCTTGTTCCAGGCATACGGACAATTCTCAGTAGCCAGACAGACAGCTAGGAAGAGTCCTTAGCTCCTGAAGAGCTGGTAGCTCTTAATAATCCTGCTTTGGGTAGAATTTCCAGGACAACAGCTCTCTGGCACCTCCTTTTAGTTCCCAGGAGAAGCAGCCATCTACTACTCCCCTGCCTCAGCCCAGGATTAACAGCAATCTTGTCTTTTCTCTCCATCCTACCCAAAATGGCTTTTAAGTTAAGGGGCCCTCTTTGTTACCATATGTAAATCTAAAAAGAGTCCATAAGAACCAATGTAGGTTTTTTATGTAAATACGGAGTCTGTACATAGCAAAAGAGAGAGAGAAGTAGAAGAAAGGAAGGAAAGCAAGCAGGACCTTGGCTCCATTCACTGCAAAACTTAAGAACAAGAATAATTCTCCTCACTTTACTCATATGAGAAAGTGAAGTGCTTTCACACACACACACACCCTCTTGCAGTCTTTCTTTTTTCCTGATGCTGTCAGACTTCTGTCTTTAGTAAGTCATCCTTGCTGTAAGTTTCTTTAAATTGTAATTGGGTAATCTTCCAGATTCTGGGGGACCCCTTTGCCAGAGAAACTCCTGGGGATGTAGCCCCTGTTTTTTGAAATTGATGGCTGCTAAATTAACAAGGGACTGACTATAGATATGATTCTTTGTTCATGGCAGGAATCCTGTTTTACCAGCAACTCTTTTTAAGGAACCATATTACAAAATATGTATAGTTGTACATTCATATTCCTGTATTTTATTTTCTGACAAAAAAGACTCCAAGTTTAAGAATATCGTGATCTCTGTGTATGTCACATCATTGGGAATTTGGACCTCACCTGCTACCCTCCTTCTTAGGGATCCCAAATGTATAGGCACCGTTTGAACCAGTTTCCCCAAATCAGTTTCATTTTCCACTCTATCTCTGTGTACGTGGCTCTTAGTCACATGCAAAAGCCCCAGACGTACCAGCCTGAAAGGACGGGTCAAGGCCTGTTTTATTGACAAGCAGAGATGGCCTCGGTCACTCAGCTTCTGCTGGCAGCCCGCATCGTCTGCAGCGTGTCAGTCAGCTGGCCAGCCCTCAGAAGTCCTTTAACTTACAAGCAAGTATAGAGATGAGAAGAGACAGGGTTGAGAAGATTAAGAGACTGGACCTACCTGTTTTGGGGAGGAGAGAAACTGCCTAGCTGCTGTCCTTGGGATAGCAGCGGTGCTTGTATCTAAAGTGTGTTTGGTTCTGTAACCCACTCCCCAGATTAAGTCACAGCAGGGGGAGGACCCCAAGGACATGCTGTGAGTGGCAGGAGGAGCAGTGTTACCCCAGAGTGGTCATGGCTGAATTCAACCACCCACTTCAGTGAGGCGGCACGGGCAGGACAGTGAGGTTTGCACCTGTGGACAGGGCTAACCTTCACCCACCGCACCGCACGCCCTTGTTACAGGTTGGAAAACTGTGGGTTTGAGCTTTTCTTCTCCTCTGGTGTGGTATCAGGGTCACTGGGTAATGTCTAACCTCTGTGGTATCGTGACCTTCTACCTCGGGGTAAGTTTTGGCCTCTGAGTTGACAAATCATGACTGTTTTTTGAACTCTGTTTTATTACAGTAAAGTTACATCAGCTCACCTATACTGGTTTCTTGCACTATACTAGGAAAAAGTTCAGCTAGAGCTGGAACTATCTCTCCGGCCTAGGTTTGAACCTTATTTTAAATACAAATATCTCTCCTTTTCAGCATAGTCAGGAAAGATAGGGTCATCTTTATACCTGATATCTCAAGCAAAGCAGTGGGTAAATATCAAAGATGTTAAGGCAAGGCAAACATATCCCTTTTATGTTTGTGGGCAGCACTAATGACACAGGGTGAAATTTATCATCTTATCAAAGGTCAACACAAACCTAGGCACTACTTCAAAGGTGCATTGATCCTATAACTGGCTCCTGGCACTGAGCTGGATTTCTCCAAAGTCCAAAACTTACAAGAACCAATAGATTTTATATATCTGTGTAAAAAATAATAGAGTGTGTTCAGATACAGACACACTTAGCAATCCACACCAGCTATCTTGATTTTGCTGGGACAATGTATTGTTTTTTATCTTGTGTTCACATATTTTGGACAATTCTTCCTAGCCAGCTGTCCCTCCCTCCCACTTAATCAGTCAAAACATCCATGCTCTTCGCAACTACACAATACTCAAGCTTTGTGTTTACCAAGAAGAAGCTGACGGTCCAGCGACTGAATGTTTAGTACTGCAGATACTGCTTGGTTTGAAGGGTAAAGCAAGAGTGAAGGCACTGCCAAAGCCATTCTTTCAGGTCTTAGTGAATAATAATGACAACCATCTAATGTTTCCTACCACATTCAGCCAATGTGCCAAGATACCAAAAAGGTCTTGCAGATGGGGAAAATGTGAAAGGCAAGGGAGAGGGCAGCAAAGCCAATGCAAGAGCAAGTTAAAAACTGGTGTCTTTTTGTTAGTGGTCACACACACAAATGCGTCGCTGCAGAGGAGGCATGGGATTTTTATATTGGAAGTGTGGTCATGCTGGGTGTGAACATATACATTGTAAATACTGTAGGAGAAGATATGGCATCTGCAGTTGGTGTTTTTTTCTTTCTTTTGTATTTTCTTTCTGTGGTTGTATTTGAGCAGGGTGTGCTAATATTTGCAGTCTGAGGAATAGCATCAGAATGTCTCGTATTCCCGTCTACTAGCAAAAATAATGAAAACACTTCAGCTAATTCACTGTACCTTCATGTGCATTAGTCACTGGCCCCTGTGCGCTTTAATTATAGACTGCCTTGATGTTACAACTGCAAGGCACAAAGCAAAGACTTTACAAAAGTTGTTTTGGTATCTCTTTTTTTCTTACTAGGCTAACGGAGAAACTGCTTTAAATACAGATCCATGCTTGAAGCTGTCCTGTTCTCTGAATGTGGCTGTGGCAGTTAACATGATTATGGTGGTATCAGCTGAGATGGATTAGGAGGTGCTTTGCTCAGGGTAGGTAAACCTACCTGGTAGTGTGTTCTTCCTTTAGTCCTGAGAAAATCAGATTTTTTTTTGATCCATGAGAGGAAAACATAAAGAATCTTTACGTAACTGAGCTGTATTTTTTAACCTGAGTTGCTCTAAATATATAACCAAGGGCAGCTAAATCCCATGTGCTATGGCTCACTGTAGAAGTTATAATTTATTAAACTGTTATATTCATGAGATTAAGTCAGAATCCCCTTGTTCAGTCATGTACATGATTGCTTTGGGGGCTCCAATAGGTCAAACTCTGACAGTGTCAAGCATAATTATCTCCTGAATATATTCACACCCCCTGCAAAAGCCAATGTTTGTTTCATTTTGCCTTATTTAAGAGTGTATTCATTAGTTTACAACCTTTTGTGAGGCTTTCTAAGCTTCGACTGAATGACTAAAATCTGCAAGAACCACAGATTCCGTGAAGATTTTATTATGACATAAAACACATTGAAGGAAAATTTTGTATTTCCATAAAAAATTCAAGACATAATGTTTGTTTTTGCACACTGATGCAGCTATCTGTATGTGTTGGGGCCCATGGTGGTAAACACACAGTAATGCACATTAACTTGTTTTTCTGAATTAGTGGTTTTATACAAATATGATAAATTTATAATCCCCCACTTTATAATGCATTTGAAGCTTATAAAATGTGACAGCTACTGATGTTCTCCACCAGTGGACTGGAGTGGTTGGTCCAGATATAGCGGGTACTATTCAGGTGGAAGTTTTGCATAGTGCAAATGTGAAATATCAATAGCATAACTGAAGAATTAATACTACAATGAGTGAGACAGCTGGAAACACTGTGTTAATAAGCTGAAGGCCAGGGCACACAGCTGAACGCAGTTGAGTTGTGGTAACCTAACAAGTAGTCACCTATCCATTAAGTCAACATAACTGACATTGTGCCTGCCCCAGCTTTGGGGACAAACATATTAACGTAAAGCTCTTTGACTGACTTCTTGTCTGCCAGTTGAAGAACTACTGTTTCTCTCCCAAATTTTATTAATTCATTCTCTGCTATCACAGTAAGCATATATTAATAACAAAATGAATAACATCTTTGTGCTGAAAGTTACTTGTTACCTGTGTGGTAGCTTGATTCTGGCTGCTTGTGATCTTTGTTCCTTTCACTGATAGGAAAACACAGCTACTTTGAGGGAAAACGTCTTCTAAGCTCATGCTCTGGTTGATACTACACAAAATGTTATTTGTGAAAAACCATAGCAACACCCCTTTATTTATTTTGAGCCCAACCTGTTGCATCAGTTCTGCTCAGTGTTCCCCCCATTGTTAATTCTTTTATAAAAAGATGATTTTTAAAATAAAATATATTTCTCAAAACAAAAAGTCTGACAGCTAAAGACCAGACAAAAAACTAAGTTCATATACATTTTAATAAAATTTAAAAAAAAAAAAAAGAAAAAACCAAATATAAAAAGTTCCTTTCACTGATAGGAAAACACAGCTACTTTGAGGGAAAACGTCTTCTAAGCTCATGCTCTGGTTGATACTACACAAAATGTTATTTGTGAAAAACCATAGCAACACCCCTTTATTTATTTTGAGCCCAACCTGTTGCATCAGTTCTGCTCAGTGTTCCCCCCATTGTTAATTCTTTTATAAAAAGATGATTTTTAAAATAAAATATATTTCTCAAAACAAAAAGTCTGACAGCTAAAGACCAGACAAAAAACTAAGTTCATATACATTTTAATAAAATTTAAAAAAAAAAAAAGAAAACCCCCAAATATAAAAAAATTGCATAGACATTTTCAGTAGAATAAGAATCTAGCAATGTCTGAAACGCTGAAATGGCACCGGTATATGAAGAAAAGTCAGTTACAAAACTCATATAAACCTATTTGTTTCAGAATGCCAATAAACCACAGACTCATTTCTGACTTCCACCTAACTATTGACATTCACTAAGAAAACAAAAAGGAAAAATTGAATAAGAACCCTTTCCCTATCAGTAAAGAACAGTGACATCTGTGAAACACAAGTAGATGCCTATGAAATATCAGCAGAATTAGGGTGTGTGGGGGCTGGGCCACGCGAGGGTGGGGGCAGTGAGTGGGGAAGGATCAGGTCCCTCTGGGGGTAGAAATGAGCAGGGTGGGCTGAGCAGGGAGGATGGAGAGCAGCCCCCTGCGTGAGTGGGATGTGGTTTCTGGGAGAGCCTGTGGGAGCAGGGAGGACCTGTTTTTACTGAACCATGCAAACCTTCCTCTAGTGAAACCCCACATAAACATATGAGGTATGTTTGGCACATGGTCAGAAATCTGAGTGATCGTAGCTAGATCTGTTTGGAAAATAGAAATCCATTTGGCTTAATAAAATAGTTTGGAAAATATTTGCCTTCTGAGTTGGGGTAAAAAGTAAAATGAACAATCCTCCCTCACTTCTCCCACTCCCAACATTACATGTAATTTTTTTATTTACTTCAACAGAAAGAATTTTCTCAAAAAAAAAAAAAGGTGTTTACAGAGAGTTTTGGCTTGCTAGTTGTCTGCTTGCCCAGAAAGTACTGCTCAGTTTCCTCTTCCTTTCCATAAGTGAAATTATTAGTCTTCAGCTGGGGTTACTAGCAGCTAAATGTTAGGTCTTTTTGTCCTTCTGCTCCTCTTTGCTGATGCCCATTCAGGGAGTTTTGTCAGCTTTGCGGCCTTCCCCAAAGGCTGAAGTACAGGGGGTTATAACATGGGTAACTGTAGCTCTTTTCTCAGTAACAGAATAGAAAAATGAAAATTGCCACTGGAAAACTCAATTTTATGGAACAGACATTTTCTGTTTTAATGAAAATAACCTTGATGAAAAATTGCTGGCTAGCTCACCCCTCAAGTCTTCTCCAAATATGTCAGATATTCCATTTAGATATTTACCTCTGATATCATATGCCACAGCAGGATGGAAGCTGACTCTCTGCAAAGTTTAGCTTTTACATTAAATTATGTATTTTAATGCTAGAATGCCCCTTGACTCACTAGCATAGCGATGATTCAAGAGCAGCAAATTATCATAAAGGTAATGTAGTAGCAATGTTTTGTGACATTTGCCAGTTTATCTTTGCTTACATCAGGAAGGGACAAGATGCCTATGTTCTTCTTCTGCGTAATTATTTTTGAATTGCATCTGATGCTTCACTCATTAAGCTCTGAGCTTCCTGAGATGACAGATCAAGAAGTTTTTATGTTTTGTTTGGAATTTAAATATGCTAGATATTCAAATGGTATATAGACACCCACTCATGTATGTGTGTGTGCTTGTGTATCTGTACTTCCATATAAAAGAACTGCAAATCTTTCCAGAGAGATTTCGGTCAATGCAATTCTTATCAAATATTTGACCTTCTTCCATTTTTCAAAACTTCCTTTCTACAAATGCTGGAGTTAGGGTTTCAGAATAATTTCTTTTTAAACCCTGCTTTCATATATTCATACTTACATTTTCTTTCACAATAATATGTATTATTATAACTCTATTCAGAGATGTGCTAGATATTTTCCTGAAAAAAATATAGGAAAAGACAATAGAAGCTCATCTAAAAAAGAGTTTATGGGTTAGGCTTCAGGTATGAGATGACCCGCTGGTCATCAACACTGTCCATTTAATGTCAGTATTGGAGATGACCATTACGGTATGTAAAATAGCTCTTTTCTCTACTAGAGGGCTGGCCAAGAAGGCTGTCTTACCCCTTCTTCATATCATACATAAAGCTTCTCCAGAAGACATAGATTAGCATAGGAAATTATCCCCTAAATATGTCAAATAACATGTCTTATATTGTCCTCTCCTCTCTGTATCCTCTCTTCTCTCTCTCTGTCTCTAATTTTTTACTGAGTTTACCAACTCAATTTTAATAGGGAAAATTTTCAGTCAAAAACTGTAGTCTGTTCTATTCACTTTTTTTTAGAGATAATGTTCTTAAGGATAGAAGTCAGTAACAGACATTACAGAAGCCAGGAGAGAAAATGGGCTGAAATGGATATGGGAAAAGAATCAAGAAAACAATTATCAACTAAGAAAGGCCATTGCATGAAAGGGTAGTAGAGGTTTACTCCCCTTTGGGAGAAGGGAGAGTCAGAAGAGAAAAACATGAACACGAACAGGCCCATAGGAACCCATAAAGTCATTTGTGGTTAAAAGAGGCTACGGCTCACAGCTGAAGTATCCAAAGGCTAAAATTAGTAATAGAGCAGAGGCATAGCTGTGAGCGTAGTGCCAGCGATGAACTACAACAAGAAGAGCAACTGAGCCTCAGAAGTGCTGGAGAAGCATTTTGCTTGAATTTTTCTGTTTTGTCCTGGAGTGACGGAGCTTTGCTTGCTTTGAGCGAAAGAATCATCGCAATGAATCATCAGCATATACCAAATCAACTGCATGAGAGAGATGGGAAACCAAGAGACAGACAACTTGATACTGAAATGATAAATAGTCTTATTCCTCCACTAAACTTTCACTGTAGTATTCTCTTTATCCTCATAGCAGACTAGCTTCCTTAGTTCTGTACTTTTGAGGAAGCAGTAGTGCTATTTTGGCCATTAATTCAATGTGACTTCATGTACATAGTACAAATTTGGGGAGCAACAGATCAATATTGTCGATGTCTTGTCTTCCCCATTAGAAAATATTTTTGTCAGGAAGGCGATGACACAATTAAAGGAACATATTCATCAAATCACAGACACATATGATTTAGATAAAGGGAGAAGAATAATTTTTTTTTTTCTTAAAAAAACCCAGCACATCTGGTTACATACTGTGACTGGGCAAATGCACGTGTCATCCTACGTTTTTGAAGATAGCAATAAAAATTTATGATTTAATTCTGTAAATCTATGTCAGACTGCTATAAATTTAGGAATAATTTGCTTTGATAACTAACTGGAAAATTAGTGTCATTCCTAACAAGAAAGAGCATGTTTATAACAGAAACGTGCTGTGATAAAATACCCTAAGAACCAAATATCCTGGAAAGAATTTTAATTCTCATAAAGATAAGTAATTGAAGGAATGCTAATTCTCTGTTTACTAGGAATGACTAGGAATGACTGTGCACCACAGCTACGTACTAAATGTCTTGCAGAGCCTGATAGTATTTTTACAGGAAAACTCATGAATCTTTTTTTTTTTTTTTTCCAAACATGTTAATACACTTTGGTAAGTAAAGACACATAAGGAAAATGAACATCACATTGTGAAATGTGGCCCCACAATTTTATAAAGAACTGTTATGAATAAAACACTGGAATATGCCTAGCAGTGCTGGAGTCATTGCAATCAGATGTTAGGCAGGTGAAGAACTCAGCAAGAAGAAAAATATGTCAATAATTTGGTGGTCAATAAGTATTTCCAGAATTACAAATGGAAATCTTTCAGTCTACAGTAATGATTTTTAACAAGCAATAAAAATGAAGCATTTCTGAGGGATCTAAACCAGCTGCATACTAATGACGTCGGAAAAAACATTCTTTGCATTCCAGATAATTCCATAAGTTCATAACAAGTAACTGGGTGAATGAAGGGTAGAACAAAACAGCTGCTGAGTAACTTCATCTATATTTTTTTGTCTTGCATTAAAGAAGAGGCCAAAACACAGGAGCTGTTAGTTTTTTCATAACTATGAAAAAAATAAAAATAGTCACAGTTGGAAAACAGGAAAAGACTGTGGGGTTAGATGACATTTCCAGGTATGCACCCCCTAGATGATAATTTTGTCATTTGTTTTTATACACAGAGATGGTCACTTTCATGTCATTAGATGTAATATTTGTTTTTTAAATAATATAATTGTTTTGATAAAAAATGTAATTTGATGTAAAAATGAATAGTTCAAACATGATTGTGCAAAAGATGGAAAGATGATTTCAGTAAATTTAGAGTTTCTTTTCAGGGACTATCTTGTTTTGTTTGAATGATAGATTTACAAGTTTCAAAAGATGATTTTATTTTCCCAATCACTATTCCAGTAATGTACACTATTAAACATAATTATATGTATTTTATTTTATCAGAAGCTTTCATTTTGGGGGGAATTTCCTAGAAACGTGACACTCATTTTTACAGAAATACAGGAAAACCCCCAGAATTCTGGAGTGTACACTAATGGTGTATTCTATGAATCTGGTATAAACTTCTGAACATTTAAATATGATACAATTCTTCCAAATAAATCCATGAACATTTTTATAAACTATGGTTTGTCCCTAATTATAATTGTTCTCTTGGCCATTAAGGGAACATACAATCTTCATGAAAGTTTTGTCTTCTGTGTCATGAAAGTTGTTTTCCGTGCTCATTTTCCTGACAAACCAGAAAAGGGACATGTACCATTTCACTCATCCAGCACAAAATTATGGCATTAGCCACATCACTCAGCTAGGAGTTCTTTGGTCTGACAGTCTGTCCTGAGGAGCTCTTGGGGCATTTTGAACGCACATAGTCCATGGGCTGTGACATCCCTGAAGACTGAAGCATATTCCACCTGCTACCCTGGCCACAGTGAGGTAGGACAGAGGTGGGTCAGCGAAGACCCCATGTGTGATGTTAGCCCTGTCCTTCTTGCTCTTGGGGTAGCCATCAGGAACTGTGAAAGGGAAATGTGTGCTGAAAATAACCCCGGTGTTTGTTTCGGTGTAAGCCTCTGAACATGCTGTTTGTGTGGTGGGGTTTAAGGGTGGAGCTACATGACACTGTGAAATTACAGGAGGGAAAATGGATATGTAATTGATAATTTAGAATATTGCTGTCCAACCAGTCCATGACTTCCTATCCTGAGGGACTCAACAAGAAGCAGTGGGAGGGAGCTGGATCGGGGGAGAAGTGGTTAGTGCAACAGAGAAAAACACTCACTTTGGCAAAATAACCCCAGCTCCGAGTCTAGTAGGTTAAGTCAAAAGGCTGTCCCTCTTGGCTGAGGGCAATCAAACACCTTATGTGCAGAGGTCCCAGCATTTTCAAGAGCAGATGGCGCCTTTCTGTATGAAACGTTTAATGACGTGTGCTAATGAAGCTGGCGCTTACGCTGTGTTGGGACATAGGGGCCCTTTGCAGGCTCCAGGTACACTCTGTGCTCTTTCATCTGGTGGAGCTCAGTGAATGAAAAGAAATAAAAGAACTGTTACTTTGCTTGAAGGGAAATATACTGCAGCCAGGGTGCCAAATGTCTATGTATATGTTAATCAACTCCAAATGTATCTGCAGGAAGAAAATTGTTTAAATGAACTGCGTAATTCAACATATCCACCCAACTCTCCTTAAGATTTCCTTCCTCCTGCAGTCATTTATTATAGGAATGCATTATTTTATCCCAAAGTGCTCAACAATCACAACTGCCACTGATGTCTTTTGCAGCAAGAGGTCCTCGTGAAGCACTTGCCAGCTCAGCTTCCCACATGCCTGCTTGTAGGCCTTCAGACAGTGAGTGGGACATGGGTGACAATCTTTTCTAATGCTTTATATTAAAACAACTTGTACAGAATCATGTAAGAAAGCTGTGACCCAGGCAAGAACAGACCAGAGCTCTTCTGTATGGCAATATCTACAGGAGCCACAAAAGTGACCTTCTTCTTCCTGAAGAATCCTTCCAGCCTTCTGAAGAAATGTGCCAGGGAAAGCTTCAGTCACCAGCTATGGTCATCATGCCCTCAGCCATCCTCCTTTGCACTGTCCCACCTGTGCAGCAAAAGGACGGAGATTCCTGAAAAGCACCATGCCACGTCATGAAGGAATGTCTCGGTTATAGGTGCAAGAGCACTGAAGTAAGATGAGTAGGATGATCATAATTTTGTCCTTTTTTAACTGACAGATTTTTGACTTTGCAAGCAGAATAATAGTTTTATTTTAATGTTGTTAGATACATTGCCTATGTTTCTCACACAGGTTGAAAATAATTCTGTTGCAAGTATACGTGGCAATGATATTATCAAATGTTATCATCAAATGTTATCAGTGTTATCAAGCCCCAAGCATCCACAGTTAGCCTGAACTCTGAGTAACTACTGCAACTGGCAGAAGGAAGAGTTTAGGGAGCGAAGGTGTACTAGGGCCTTGTACTGCCTTTGTGAAATGGTTGGAGAAGCCTGCTTTGAGTCTCTGCTTATATGGAGATGGTGGAAAAACACTTTGTTCACATGGATCGTTCAGAGCTGGGCATGAGCCCCTGAAGCCATGCAACACATCTGAGGGAGAAAGTCTGTAAGGAAGGGAAGGTGGTTTAGCTCTCCCTCCCTGCTCTCTTGTAAGGCAGGTTTTCTGCTCAGAGCTCCTGCTGTAGCAGGTGTTGCTGGTTATTTAGTTGTGGTGTCCAAGCCTTTGTGTCCAGCTGTTATTTTGGCATGCTGCCATGGCTTTGCTGACAGATGGGAATGACACCGCACCTGTACCTGGGACGCAGAAAAATGGAATTTCATAGGAGACACTAGAGATATTTATCTTCCAGAGCTTTCTTCTTGCTGAATTTCAAAGGCCTGCTGTAAGCAATGAAAACATGGGAACATTAAGCTGAAGGTCAAAATAAGATTTTTTTTGTCTGATGAGAAATACTTGGCAAGTCATGGTTCCCTCACTAAAAATATATAGATATGAATATACGTAGTTTTAGTTACAGAAGTCTTTTTTAGCTGTTCAATAAATCAAGGTTTTTATAATATTACATTATCTTTTTTTCCCAGCAACTTTTACTATTTTCAGTGAACACCATGCTGGAGAACCAGACTTTGTCCATGCCATGGAGTATGATGGCACTGAAAGGCTCCTCTCCTCATGAATAAGGACATTCACAACTTGGTAGATTAGAAATATGAAACAGATGGATGAATTTCTGGTTTAGATTGAAAATTACTGTCTCTTTCTCAAAAGTTTTTTCTAGCTGCACATGGATCTGAGCATGGTTTTACATGCTAGAAAACACGTGGGGAATTTTATGTTTGCATTAACTCCCAGCGGGATTTTGTGTATGCACAGATATTCAAATTATTCACGTTTGTTGGACTGGGGGTAGAAGTGTAACCCTCCATGGAGTGAATGCAGGGAGTTTAGAATATATCTCAAGCTTTTCTGCACATTTTCATTCAGTGTTGCAATGCTCCGTGGAAGCCGTGGATTCACCTCAGCACACTTCCTTGGAATCCTGAAGCTGGAGAATTGTATTTAAACCAGAAAATTCTTAGGACTGCTTGTTTATTTTTGTAAGCATTTCCTTTTAAAGCAAGAAGTGTACAGACAAGCCATCCAAAGTAAATAATTTGTAAAAGACATATTAAAGTAATCTTTCAGGTGGCATAAGTAGTAGATTTCTGTTCAATCATGTGAAATATAAAAGTGACCATAAGGTTAATACAAAAAAGAAAGAACACACTGAAAAATGATCAACATGCTTCTAAAAAGAGCTACTATGCCTGTTTAACATGGGGTCGGGCTATCAAGTTTGTAATCTCCACCAGACAACTAATACCTGCTCAAAAGGCAACTAAACATGTAAGTTGTTTCCCCTGGAGTCACTGGGTCTCTTTCCACCGACTCATTGCTGCAGAGAAATGTACCTATTCCATTCCCTCAGCTGGCTTTAAAAATATTTTGAACAGCCTATCAGCTTAAAATGGTGCAAGTAGGCAATTTACACTGAGGAAAACCCCTTCTGTTAGACTATTCATGAGGAAATTACAAGAAGTTTTTCCTGGTTCTGTTTCAGAGAAAAAGAAAAAAAGAAAAAGAAAAAGAAAA
>NW_008794490.1:1840123-1900103 GCF_000699145.1 Aptenodytes forsteri
AAAAGAAAAAGAAAAAGAAAAAGAAAAAGAAAAAGAAAAAGAAAAAGAAAAAGAAAAAGAAAAAGAAAAGGAAAAAGTAAAAGAAAAAGAAAAAAAGAAAAAGAAAGGGGAAAGGAGAAAAAAAACAAACCACAGAAAGGGACTAATGTTGATACTAGATTTCAATAATATGTCTTAAAAATCATGCCTAAAAATTTATCAAAAAAAGAACACAGGCTTTATTTTCTGGATCAGTGCTATTTTTCAATATAAATTTATGATTTACTGTCAAAGTATTACCTTCCCCCTCAAGACTTTTTCTTCAGCAAAACTTTGCATGGGAATTTTTTAACACCTCTACATTGTGTGATTTCAGTTACAATTTATTTTATTTTAAAATTGATATAGTGAGACACAGTATTAACAGGAAAAAAACAACCCCCCCTATTTACTAATTAAATCACACTAGATCCCATGAGGAATAATCATTAATAATGAAAATATGATGTCAGCAGGGCTGACATCACTTTTCCTGTGTGTTTGTAAATAGATGATCTGTAGATGTGAGAGTTTCAAGGGGACCGGCCAAGGCCTGCAGAGCAGAGCCCACCGTTTCTCATTTGACTGAGGTCTCAGACCTCTCAAAGACTTCATGCTGGCTTGAAATCTCACAGAGCTGCTGGTTAGAGCAAGCCCTGGTAGACATTGTGTTGAAAGTTGTGTGTCCTGAACAATTGCAGGAAACAGGATGACAAATACGAAATGACCATTTGCAGCAGGGGTAGCAAACCCCTGTGTGCTTGAGGCAAGACCAATGTAGGGAAAGAGGTAAACAGCCACCTCTTCCTTACATGGAAAGTGGGGTTGGGCTGTCTGGGATAATGGAAACATTTGGTTCCCACAGGGAAGACCCAAGGGAAGGAAAAGTGCAGAGGCAGCCTCCCTAGGGCCAGTGTGGCCCACTAGCTGGATGGCCGTGGTGCTCTTGGGTGCACCAGCTCCCACACGTTCATTTTGGGAGTGCAACACCATGCTCCCCATTGCCTCAGAAGAGCTTGCTGGAGAACCTCCTTTCATCTCTCTGCTACTGAGGCTGGCACACAGACTGAACACAGGCTCTGGGACCTGGGATCATACCCTTCCACCCTCCCACCCTTTGTCCATGGCATTAGTCACATCTTTTCAACAACTAATAGCAGTTTGCATACTCTGGGCTGGGAGCCCAGAGTGGGGGGAGTTCAATATGGGAGGACATTTTCTCCATCACTTTTCATTGAGAATCAAGCTTTATCAGCAAAGATACCAATTCTTATTAGTAAAAAAACGCCATGAGGTGACAACTTCAAACCAAGAGTTTACCAGAGTGCTCAGGAGCCCTGGGCTCCCACACTTGTCCTTCCTCTCATGTTTCTCCCAGGATTGATGAAGTTTCCCTGAGCACTGACCCAAATGAAAGGTAAAACTTGTCCACTGTGGTCTCCTTCTCTTCATGAAAGGGGGTAATGATCTAGGGAATAAAGATCTAGATTTACCAGATCACTTTAGTAATGCGGGAGCTGAGAAGTTCCGCTGATTGTGAAAAATCCTTGGCTCAGGTTTCATGTCCACCATCACATCCATAAAGCATCTAACACAACATGATACAAGACTAGCTGGGGTCACTGGGTGATACCACAGTATATAATTGAATCACAAACCTATTGCAAATGTGATTTTGAAAAGACTGCTTTCAAAAGTATCACTGACAACAGAAAAACAATATAACAGCCTGAAACCCACTGGCAGGAGGAAGGAGCAGATGTTTAGCTCTCTGCAAATTTCTAAAGGCTTTCTCAATAATGGGCAGGAATCAGTTTAGCAGAATGAAGGAGAGCAGAAGCATGAGTAACTGCATGGAGTTAAGTAAGGGCAAATGTTAACTGTCTGGATAACCTCTGTGACAGCAAAATCTACAAGTCTGTGGAGAATTTTCCCAAAGGAAACAGTGAAAGCCTCTCTGATTGACATACGTAGACTAGCTTAAACAAAATACTTAACGCATAATAGACAAAAATCATGCTTTTATGCAGAGGGATAGAATATTCTAACAGTTTTCTCCAGCTGCGACTTACAGTACAGAAACAATACCCCAAAATAGAAAGATTTTTTTTCCCTCACTGTTTACTATTTTCTGATTTTCTTTTCCTTTGGGCAACCAACTAAAAAATCAGACTATGCAAATAAAATATATAAGCCAAATATTTCATTGAAGCTATACTGGCTGGTTATTGCACCTTCTCATGAACTCCCGAAAGAACCATAAACTATGTCTTGCCCCTCTTATGCTGCATTCTGAATAACAGTGTAGAGAGTACCTTAATTATGACTTGTTTTTTAACCTGGTGATATAACAAATTTAAGACCTTGATCCGTTTACAGATCAGATTCATATTCTATTCAGTCATATGAGAGTCATAATTAGGGTATTTATCTGAGAATATTTTTTTTACCTCAAAGTTCAGGTTATTCCACATGAAAATATTGTGTACAAGTAGGTACTCCTTGCCAGCAAAATATTTTGCAATGTTATGCAGTGGTTCAGTATGTTTTTGTAGAAGGTGACCTCCATAATGTGAAATTGTAGGTTTAATATTTTGCTTCTTTTTAGGCAGATGACTAAAGTCTCAGATGGGATATTTTCAGGAGCCAGTGCAGGAGAGAGGTTAATTAAAATGAAGAATATTTTGTCAGTTGTAAAAGTCTGTAATTATGTAGAACCTTTTTCTATTTTTAAGCTACTCTCAGACATACTGATTTTTGTTTATAGTCTGAAGAACAAGATGACCTGACACTTCCTGCACTTGCAGACGTTCTGGAGCTCACGGGCTGGCATCATTCTTCAGTAAAAGTTGGAAAATCTGATTTAAACATACTTTCTACAATGATATTCTAGAAATGGATAACTACAGATTCCAAAAACTTCATCTTTCCGATGGGGTTGTTCACTGTAGTCCAAGTCACATCTACATCTGGTTTCACCTCTAGTAAAGACAAAAAATATACTTGTCTCCTTACTGACCTTACATTATTATAGGAGAAGGCAAAAAAGTATTATTTTTTCCCTATTCTATGCATCATTTTAAATATGACTCTACCCCTTTAATTCTACTCTGATGCACAGATCTTTCAGCTATTCAGGCATATGCTTGGGGGAAATAGTGAGTCCAATTTCAATAATGGCAAGAGCTCTATAAAAATCACCAGGGCAATTGTATTAAGCTCAAGCTGCTGCTTTCTCGTAGTAATCGTCTGGAAGTAAAATAAAACCAAACAAACCTAGACACAGCCATTTCTTATGGTACAGTCTACTGCAGCTGTCTACTACTCAGCAGATCAGCCATGTATTTTGTGAAGCCAGTTCTTACAGCCCCTTTTTTAAAAAAAAAGATGTTCTGTAGAAGGAGAGAGTACAAACATAACACCACATTCTTCATAATATAATTTATTAACAAGTAAATTTCTACCTGCAATTGAAAGACCTGTCTGATATTAAGGATTATTGAAAGTCTACCTTGCAAAGCCCTCTTCATACTGATACTTCCAGTGAAATCAGTAGCACTAAACAGTCGGGTGATATTCATCCACCATGTAAAAGTCTTTAAGCATTTTTAAAGTTTTTTTCAAAGACCAGGAAGTTTCCAGACATGGAAGCACACATGCTTCTGTCATACCTAATGAGTGACACACCTCAGAGGTCTAGAAGCTGATATTGTAATACACTCGTCTTTTAGTCTGAAACCTTTGCTGATGAACTAGTTTGACTTCAGTTGAATCATAAGTTCAGTTTTCCTTGCACTATATATCCATTATAAACTGGCAGGTGGCTGTTCTATAGAAAACACATAATGTCCTTGTTCACGTTTGTATTTTTTGAGTATGCATTGCCATATTTATATATTTTTTCTTTTTAAAAAATAGTTGGTTTGATTATCTGCTATTGATATCATTACATTATCAGTTTTATTAGTATGGTAGGCATGATATAAATCAAAAGATATAATAAATGTCCTTACAGGACATTTAAGCAGCTTGAAATCTCAGTGAGACTGAACTATAAATATAAAATGATGTTGGGTTTATGATTTTAAAAAACTACTTGCTGAGAATCAAACATGTTCCATTTTATTAGGAAGTTCAGCATCCACTGAAGGAAAAGGCATAGGAAACGGTCTCCCTCCTGAGGGCTGGGGTAAGACGTGCTGTCTTGGGAAAACCCAAACTGTCAAGGCAGGAAAAAAGCCATATTTACTTCATTAATGTTATAATGACATTTCACTTCTTTGAGATAAAATTATGGGTTTACAGGAGGAAAGGCCTCCTCGCTGTAGTGTTCAGGAACTGACAGTCTTATAACATAAGGCTTGACCTTGTTTTAATGAGATATTTCTGAGATGTGGCCACTGTGTCAGTCTGATCAGTTTTTTCCACCCACCTGAAATTCATTGATACACTGCTGGCTGTGGGTGGGTTGTCTCTCCGTCAGCAATGCAGTATGGTTGACAAGGGCCACAGTGAAAGGAGTGAAATGGTCCCCCTTAGTCCACAAAACACTTATGCTCACCTACAATTTCACTCTTATTCATAGTCTAGACCATCTCTTCTTCCATATCTCTTAAGGAATCTACTGATCGATATTTGTCTTAATTTCCAACAAGGAAAATCCTCATTAATTCCCTTTGGGCAAGAAGCAGAGCCACCTACAGCCAGTTGCCCAGGACTGTGCCTAGATGGATTTTGACAATCTCTAAGGAGAGAGACTCCACAACCTCCCTGGGCAACCTGTGCCAGTGCTCAGTCACCCTCACAAAGAAATAGTGTTTCCTGATGTTCAGATGGCACCTCCCGTGTTTCAGTTTATGCCCATTGCCTTTGGTCCTGTCACTGGACATCACTGAAAAGAGCCTGGCTCAGTCCTCTTTGCACCCTTCAGATATTTGTAAACATTGGTGAGATCCTCCTTCTGGGCCTTCTCTTCTCCAGGCTAAACAGTCCCAGCTCTCTCAGCCTTTCCTCATATGTGAGGTGCTCCACCCACCCCGGGCCAGGCTGTTCAGCCAGTTTTCAATCCACCTCACTGTCTGCTCATCCAGCCCATACTTCATCAGCTTCTCTATGAGGATCCTATGGGAGACAGTGTTGAAAGCCTTACTGTAGTCTAGGTGGGCAACATCCACTGCTGTAGTCTAGGTAGGTAATATTCATTGCTGAGGGGAGCCTCATCTATGACGCCAGTTAGTTCATTGTAGAAGGTTATCACGTTGATCCTTCATATGCCTGGAATTGGTTTCCAGGATTAGCTGCTCCATCACCTTCCCAGGGATCAAGGGGAGGCTGACTGGCCTGTAGATTATTGGGAGGTGCAGCTTGAGAATGTATTTTCAAGGAAGTCAGGTAGTCCGGAAGACACAATGAGTATCACAATAATGAAACTAAGAGTTAATAAGCAATTGGTGAGACATGATTCAAATTCTCAGAAGGACAGAGATGTAATACAGAAAAACAAGACAAAAGAACTGCTGCTGGAAAAATCAATGTAGATGATGGCAAGCTGAGACAAAGTTCGGAGAACTACTGAAATCACTGTGTTCAGAAGGAAGGAGGAACCACAGAAATAGGAAGTAATTCTTCACTGCAGCTACTGGACGTACACATTTAAGTAAGATACAACAAAATGCAACCTTATTTGTCCTTAAACTATGTTCTGCTGTTGCTGCCGCTGCTAAACTAAATATGTACTTTCATTGCTGATTGTGGTGTGTAGCAAGCATGGTCTGCAGTGGCAGGAAATTCATGTGAAAAAATAGGCAGATTAGGAAATGAAAAGAACGTTACAAATTTAAATAAAACAAAACCTAGATTGTTGGTTCTGAAATTTGTAAGTATGTTTAAATTTTTAAATTTAAAAATGTACAGTTTTTAAATTCTGTCAGGAAAAATATATTGTGATGTCCTCTGGAGGAGCTGGTTTAGTTGCAGTTTAGTATGCTGATGCTTCATTATGTTAAGATCAAGCCATTTGATTGACAGAAGTGATGTGCTGTCTGCACGAGCTGAAGTGTTGTAATGCTGAGGTCACTAAAAATCACATGGCAACTGATACAGAAATGGGATGTGATTGTACATTAAAAAGGTCATATTCTGGTTGCTTAACTGGTTTAAGCCAGCTGAAGTATGGATGAATACGTGCTTTATGTTAATGCTAGCTTTTTACAAGACTAAATCAGATGTTAAACTATGATATGTAATGTGATTTTTCAGTAAAAATATATTATGGTTAATTGCATAAAAAGTTGAAATAAACCACTACGCTTTAATTTTATTCCATAAAAATGCTCGTTTCTGATTCTATCAGACACAAAAGCTGCATACAGTCATAGTACATGAAAACTTACTTTGTGCAACGTGGTGCATAAAAGATCTCAGAGAAAGCTGACCTCAATGCACCCTTAGGCATGGTTACAAAGGATAAATGAGCACTTCTAGCAAAAATCACAAGCAGCAGATTTAGGACAAAAATTGCCATGTGATAACACCTAATTCTCCAAGCACAAACTGGGCAATAACATTTGTTTTGTAGTCCTTTTCTTTGTATGAGTCAGGTGAACTTCTAGCTTTATACTCAGTCTTGTTTTGAAATTAAATACGGATTCAACACAGCAATGTACACAAAAAGCTCAGAAAAGAAGTTAACTAGAACCAGATGTTGAGCAAGATGCCACACATGGAGAAATCCACTTTCAACAACCACCTTACTGTAGTTACTTGAGTCAGCTCAGTTTATGGCAAACAGAAAAGAGCTTTTCTTAGTGCTATAAACTGGTGCACGCACTTCAGCACGTGAAACCAACACCCCCTTAAAAGACACAGTGATTGGTTGTAGGATTTAGTTTTATAATTTCGTATCCCTGGTGACCAACTCTGGATGATACAAAAGCAAAAGCCTGGACAATCTACCGGCTTCACATGACAAGAATTGTGTTTTTGTTTTTCTTTAATCTGAATCTGAAAGATTATACCTTTGTTGTGTACATTCCAAATCAAAGTCTCTGATACTGCTAGGGGAAAAAAAAATTAAATGGGAGAGATGCTGCCAGCTTCAAAGCCACACTTCAGCCTGAATTTTTATCTGCTATTACTACATGCAAGTAAATTAGCTGAAAGAGATTTTAGGAGGAAAATATTTTTCCAGTTGTTTTTACTTTGTTTTTTCTTTTTTTTTTTTTTAACAAAGTACCTGGGTTTCCTGCCTAATTTTTGGCCAGATGTGCTTTGGACAATCCATCAGCTATTGTCTTTAAAGGAGGAAAGAAGAAAGACCTAAAGAAAGCCTGAAATCCAGAATGGGTAGGGCAGACAGTGGAATGGTTTAGGGAGGTCAGAGAGAATCGTCACAGTTGTTTGCCTGATGCCTGATGCCCACTCAGCTGGGGAATGCCCTGTGAAGTGCAGTACTGTCCCTCAGGCCCAAGGTTTTTAGCCGTGAGGCTGCTGGGCTTCTGAAAACAGGTTGAATTCAATGCTATTTCTGCCTAATTTTTGGCCAGATGTGCTTTGGACAATCCATCAGCTATTGTCTTTAAAGAGGAAAGAAGGAAAGACCTAAAGAAAGCCTGAAATCCAGAATGGGTAGGGCAGACAGTGGAATGGTTTAGCAGAATTGGAGGTCAGAAAGAATCGTCACAGTTGTTTGCCTGATGCCCTCTGTGCACTCAGCTGGGGAATGCCCTGTGAAGTGCAGTACTGTCCCTCAGGCCCAAGGTTTTTAGCCGTGAGGCTGCTGGGCCAAGCTCCCAGTGCTGGTATAGGCTCCAGCTAGAAATGGTCTGTGTCAGATGTGTCTTGGTGATCTCTTACACCGTACACAAGAGTGTGTTTCTGTTGCTCCCATGTACCCTTTCTTTTACAGCCTTGCAAACTTAAACTATGGAAATTGGTTCCTGACCTGAAATACAGTGATCAGTTTGTTCTGGAGAGTGCATTGAGGCTGTGGACCCAGACATCTAAGAGTGAATTTATTCTATCCGATTCACAGCCCTTGTTGCACCTTCCTTCTCCAGCTTCTCCTCTGCAGCCTGTAAGGCCAGTCGCTGATCGTCCATGGGGCATCAAAATCACAGTACATCTAGCTATATGAGGAAACATAATTTCTCCAGGATCTTTTAGGATCAGATGAGATGCAGGCATTTTCATACTACAGGGCTTCAGGAATGATGAGAACATGAAAGGCAGTGCAGTTTTTACATTTCATTCAGCTCCCGAAAGAGAGGGACTCATAGTTTCCCACAATCCGATATCTCCAAGCCAGACTGTCATGACCATCCTGCCCAAACATTTGAATTCAGTCTTTAAGGATTTTCTGCAGAAACCGAAAGAAATCCATTAAAAAGTGACCTTAAAGTGACCACTTCAAGACATGGTGAGACCACCGCTTCCCATAATGAACTGGTTACAGGTTTAATTAAAACATGTTTTGCTTGTTTGTGATTTTTTAGGCATATGATTCAGATTATTCTTTTACAGTGATTTGCCTCCTTAATTATTTACTACCCCATCAAATGTTATGTCTTCTAAGTAAGTCAGAAAAGGCAATTTATCCCTGTTTAGGTCACTGATAAAAGTGCACAGGATCAAAAAATAATATCTGAGGGATTTTGTCAGAAAAAGTCCAACTCATCAATGACTTCACATTGACTGTGTTTTAAGATTTCTCAGTTAGCCAATGTTTTTAGTCTCTCAAACATACGCTTTGCTAGTGCCATTTACTGCAAATGTTTTTTTTAAATCAAATGTCCAGGTAATAATTCAATTAACTCAGAAAAATCCAAGGATACAATATCAACACAGTTACATTTTCTAGCTAGATTTAGAATATTTCCAGAAAATATAGCAACAGTGTTGGATCAGACAGACCTTCTGCAAATAAACATACTCGCTGTTCTTGCTCATACTTATAACCTTAAATTCTTTGAAGAGTCTCTAATTACCATTTCATAATTCCATGTAGAATCAGTCCACAGCTAATAAATGCCCCCTGTTCTTTTTAAATATTGGAAGAACATTAGTGATTTCTGAGTCTCGTGAAGTTTTCCTGAATTTGTTTAAAGTATTTTGTAGTACTTCTCAGCCACTTTGTTAAAGATTTTGGTTGAAGTACGAACACACTGTTCCAACATTCTTTAACCTTAGCAGATGCTCCTTCACATCCTATTTTTTTTCAGAAGACAAGCTTTCTGTTTCATTGGGGTGGTACTTTTGTCTGAGTTCTTCTTAGTTCATGGTGGAAACAGCTGTTCTACCTTTTTTTTTAATTCTTTTCATTCAGTTTCACTATGTATATTTAACAATGTATTTAAATTATTGTCTAGGGGCTTTGTTTTGTTATAATTTGTTTATAAAATACTTTCTTATTTTTACTGACTTCATAAAGTTTCCAAAATGATAAGTAGTAGTCCCTCCTATTTGCTTTTTTCTTTTTTCCATTCTTACATGTCATTTTTTGATGATGTTTTAACAATACGGCCATGTATTTGTGTAAGATGTCTTTTGTCCTATGTTACATTTATTCCTACTAGTAGAATCAAGGATTTTGGATAGCCGATTGTCCTTCAACAACTCATAGCCATTTTAATACAAATCAGTCTAAGTTTGTAGTTCTCTCATTAATTCCAACTATGCTTTAAGCTTTGAAAATTAATACTGTTAAAGTCCCTGTACATATATATCACTGACTACTGCAATGTTCAGCAGAATATTGAACTTATATCACTAAATGATAGCCACTTGTGCTTGAACAGCCACGGAGTCTTAGGTTAATGACCAACTCTTCTTCATCCAATAAAATGAGATCCAATGTTGCATTATTACCTGCTGCAGAATTTAGAACCCTTAGAAAATTTATTATCTCTTGTTTTCAGAAGTAGTAAAGATGTTTTTTTTCACTGGCCATGTGAACTTTCAAGAAATAGCCATCACAATACAGTTATTCATAATAACTTTTTCTTTTTCCTACATGTTATTGATGAGTATTTGATGAGACATTCGTATCACTCTTTCCTGAGATTTAGGTGGTCTGTTCAACACCACAGTGTAACAGTGGTCTGTTACCCCATGGGAGCTGACACCTGAAGCTTCGCTCTGGGGTTCTTGGATTGGCTCTACACTTCTGCAACACCTTCCTCATGAGGTGCGCCGCTTTAAAGGAGGGATTTAGAGCAAGGGCCAGTATGGCAGATATTAGCTTACAGGAAATTTGGGCCACAGAAAAAAACATGTACAAATAATCAAGAAAAAGTTTTCATGGCAGTTAGGAATGGAGATCAGATAATGTGGCTCCAGTTTTTTTATTGACCCTAGGACTATCTTTCTTCTACGGTATTTGCAGAAGAAAGAGGAAAAGAATGAAAAAAGACCTGTTGGACTATAAAGTGCAATTCTTTCTAATCTCATTCATAGCAGAGTATTTGTCTGTAAGATCCACACACATACATGGTGATCTATACCAAATTTTGAGATTTTTAATAATTTATGCAGTGTCTGAAGAAAAATCACAAATCTATAACCCTAAAATTTAAAGTTGTGTGAAGTTTCAGACAAGCAGAAACTGTTTACAGAATGTACTTCTCACTTTGAATTAATTTATTCTGTATTTTGCTTGAATAATACTTGACATTCCTAATTTTGAGGATTACTGGCAGCATTGCCCTAAGAATGACATGAAAAAGCTACCTCTGTTCTTGCAGATTTCAGTATCACATACTTGCCCACGTGTACAATTGTCATAGTCATTTTTAATCTGTAATCTAGGTACTTCTGAGTGCCTGATTAAGAAACTGTGTTTAACCCATCACTTTTAAAGGACGTATCAAATAGGAAAAATTGCTTACGTATCAAACAGTGACAGTCAGAACAAAAGTAGTTTGCTTAGTAGGGCAAAACTCTCTCTTACATTACTTTCTCTGTTTTCCAAAATCAGCACTCATCACCTACCATCTGTGCTTGCTTTCTGCGCGGATCTTCTTGATTTGATTGACGTTCTTCCCAATGGCAGAACTTTCAGTGCATGTTAAGTTACACAAGAGAAGCAATTTAAGCATCTCTTGTGTATAAATTAGCTAGAGAGTCTTAGAGATATACTGCTTATCTGATGGCATAATTGAGCCCAAAGCTTTAATGTTGATCTTTCACAACTTGGTTGTCAAAAAAAAAAAAAAAAAAAAAAAAAAAAAAAGGGGGGGGAGAAAGGTGAGAGGGAAATCTCTTCATCAGAATTATAACTTTCTCAGCTTCTCATAGAATTGCATTTCTTTTGCAGAGAACTTAAGATAAGTTAAAATGTAACAGTAAAGCTCATGGAGTATTTCTGACAGAAAAGATGTGCCAGTGCTCTGTATTTGAAAAGGATAGTGTGTTACCCATACTTATCAAATTTCATTAGTAATTTTTTTCCTCAATATTTTGGTTATGTAAACTTACATTTGTGAGAAAACTGACTATTACTCCAAGGTGCTAACTAAACAGTTAGCAGGATACTTCTAAGTATGTTCTTAGGCAAAAGAACCATGAAATTTCTCAGTTTTGAAACAAGGTTTGAAATACAACCACAGTAACTCTTCACTGTATTACAAGAAGATGAGACTGGCAATATACCTGAAACAAAATAAATTGCTGATCATACTCCTTCCCCCACATCCTGTCACATAATTCAATATTTCTGAATGCTTCACTGTGTCCATTGTAAATGGTTTGCCCTCCATATGTTTCCGTAATTTAAAACTGATACAGTTGTCAGGATTCCTGACAATACTGTGGTTTTTATATTCTTTCTAATGCACTGAATCAGAGGATAATCCAATAACAGATCTGCCATAAAACCAGTATGACCTAAGTTTCTTCTGAATGTGTAGTGCATACAAATATATATATATATATTTATATATGTATGTTGTCCACAGTGCAGGGTCTTTACCCAAAGGACAGTCTGGATAACAAGGGCATGACCCTTTTCTAGTAAGTTAAAACATAAGTGATGAGACGCTGGTGCTGCCATTCTGTAAACGTGGCTCATCCAGGATGGTAGTAATGGGGACCCTGCATTTTCTGTGGGGTTTGAAATCATTGTGGTACTCACAGCTGTGTGACCACTCCGCTCTGCCTACAAACTGATCTCACGTTAACATTAAAAAGTACACACACACACAGAAAAACACACACACAAATGAGGGCATTGAAACCTTACAAATGAAAGTATTTTGTCACTGAAAAATACAGCAGAAAATGAGAGGATAGAAAATTTCAGACAAAGGTATAAGATACATTGGTACCGTCTGCTAACACTATGTATATCAGAATGACATTTACCAGCAAACTTCCAGCATTTAATTCCCCTTTCTCCATGCACCTACCCTCTAGATCTGAATTTTCCCAGCACTCTATGAGAAAATGGTGGGATTCCAGAAGTGGCTGACTAAGGGGTTACACATAATATATAGGACATATGTTGAAGGAATAACCTTTACAGATCACTGTAGAATTTATAATTAATGAATTATGGTGTCATTGCCCTTATGCATGTCATATTTTAAGTAAATCTAACATCCTATTTTATCTTCTTTCAGTGCATCCTCTTCTTTCTATTACAGAAGAAAAAAAAAATCTAAGAGCTATATATTCTAGCTGTGGCTAGGATAGATTGACAAAGACATCTCTGAACTCTGCTGACTGGGTGCACCTACTGTTTTCAGCCATTGGAATATGGGAATCAATGCAGGAGATGTCACCTACGCAGCAGATGAACTCTGCTGCATGGGATAGTGTGCAGTAGGATAAAAAGGAAGGGACCACCTGCTCTCAGCAGCTTTGTGCGTGTACCCCCACGTTCCGCCCAAATAATTCTACCTAAATTGCCTCTTTTGGTGAATTTATGATTTGCTGGCGTTGTGCTTAATTCCCTGCGTAAAACGAACGATGTGTTTTAACATTTTTGCTAGGATAGTTGCTCATTTTTGCAAGTGTTATTAATTGTTGTTTGTTATTTATTATGATGACTCCAAAATCTCTGCACTGTTTTTTTTTGAACTAAATCCCTTAATTAATTTTAGGTAGTAGCAAATTTTGCCAACCAGTGTTTAAATAATCGTGACACCAGAGAATGAATAACTTTTTATGTTCAAATTGAGCACCTTGGCAGCCAGCCCCTTCAAACCTGTTTTTCAAAATATGTGATAATATCACTTTGTTTTTGCACAGGGTCCTGTGTTCATCATACATTGTATAGCAGTGCGGAATGACTTCCATCTACAGATTTAAATGACTCAGACTAGGTTTTCATTTAGGTCCCTTCTCACTTCTACGGCCTGTAACAAGACAGATCTGATTTCACTTTTAGAAATCAAATGGCTTAAGTTGCATATTACTAAAAAAAGATATGTACGGTGTTTCTGGGCAGCACGACTGAGAGGGCTTACACTGCATCAAGGTTGAGACTAGACTTGGTCAGAGGAAGGAATTTCAGAAAGTGATGCACTTCCA
Source organism: Aptenodytes forsteri (assembly GCF_000699145.1). NCBI lineage: Eukaryota > Metazoa > Chordata > Aves > Sphenisciformes > Spheniscidae > Aptenodytes > Aptenodytes forsteri. The sequence goes on from NW_008794490.1 coordinate 1,853,669, forward strand.
GATGACAGCAAAACAGCCTGAGTCCTGGCTACATGCTGTGCTGGCAGCCAGACCTTGAAATCCCCATTGACGCACACTGGTCTTAGGGGGTGCAGGTTTTGGTAGCCAAGGGCTGGTGATGGGAAATAAGGGTGGCTGTCCTCTCTGGAGGCAGTAAGCCCCACATTTGGTGTCCTGACAGCTAGCTGCCTTGTCTTTTCCTCTCCCAGCCAAAGCCCGTGGCTCTCGAACTGGCAGAGTACTAATTTCTCGAGATGCTGATAAGCCTGGAGCTGGCCCTGCACCTATCCTGGGGAGGATTTATATGTGATCTGTAAATGTTGGCATTATTAGTTACAGGCAGGTAAGGTCCTATCTCACAGAAGAATCTTTTGACAGAAGTTACTATTGTTCCCCGCTTCCCTTCAAACTCTTTGTCAGGCATTCCTTCAATGAGCTCTTGTCTCTGCATCTCTCTGGCTTTGCCTCGCTCTCTCAGTCTGAGGTCAACTGTTACTCCCCTTGAAGACAGGAGTAAAATCCTGTGCTCTCCATTGACATTCATAACATTAAGCATGGCCGGATTTACAGTGTATCCTTGTACAATTTTGGAAGAAAAAGGATTGTTCAGAAACCTTCATTTTCCATCATTCTTTAAAGGTGCTGATAGCTGCATTCACTCCCAGTCCACTCTTGGACATATTTGGAAGTGGGGAAGAATGAAGAGAGGCTGTAGCAGATCCAGCCAGATATGGAGTGGGATGGGAGAATGTGCTGCACCCATATGAAGTATGTTATGTGAGTTTCCAAGAGGCTTGGGAAGAGTTCATCACTGCCCTTCCTGGAAAAACTAGCTTTTGCACAGCCCTTTGCACCAGAGAGCCTGGACAGACATTCCCAGCTTAGATCATTTGATGTGCATGATGCTACTAGCCAATAAATCTTTTTATCATAGCTGAATCTCCAGGTAAATTGCAAGAAAGGAATTGACTATCCGGAAGGATCCTGCTCATGGGAAATCTCAGCTAAGGCTCATGTCCTCAGTGAACCTAAATACGTTGAACACCCTCCCTTAAAATCTTGATGTGCTCTGTTGAAGTTACCTGTGTGACAATCTAATGAAGTCAGAATTGAGCTCATGTAATTTGGACATTTAGGCCCAGGTATATCTCACCTACAGCTAGGCACATTATGGGACATCAAAGTTAGAAACAGTCACCTAGGCTCCCTCAACAGCCGGTGGGGAGAGAGGCATACAACTCCAAGGGAAAATGTTTGCTCACTTATATCACTTGGCTCTCCATTGACTCATCTATTAAACCAGGTAAGGTGAATCCAGGCATAACTGGGCTAATTTTCAAAGCAGATAGCTGCCAAGAGATAGATATGCCATAAGGTATCTGTCTAGGTAGCTGATAAAAGCTACCATAAAGGATACAGGTCTGAGCACAGAATCATGATCGACCACAAGCTCTTTGGGACAGGGACTTTTGTATCCAACATTCATACAGGATTTTTTTATAAAAGACACCAAACTTGTCTGGCTTTCGATTTAATCCTTCTGTTTGAAAATAAGATCTTTTGGTTATGGAACATATTTAAGAAACCAGGAAAAACTGGTAAAGTGAGCTGGATGGAGAGGTAAACCTGAAGCATATATGCTCCCCTGGGCTCACAGAACATGGATCTTCTCAAGCTGGTTGCAAACCTAGTTATGGTCTTTTCTACAGGATGTTTTTCTACCTTCATATTTGTCTTGAAAAAAGGAAAATTCTTCTTTGTACACCATTATCTAAGAAAAAAAAAACCCCTGGGAACATGTATTCTTGCTTCTTCCCAGCATCTTTAACTGTAAGTTACTAAAGGATTTCCACACTGTAATATGATAAATAGACGGAGCGGTGCCTCAGGACTCTGGAGATGTGGGAGTCTGCTTTTGCCACTGATGCTGCCAGATGCGTTTCCTTGGGAGGTCACTTCACCTTGCTGTGCTCCACTGCTTCCAGGTGTAACAAGGCTCAATGTCCTGAGAAGATTATTATGAAGTGAATAGAAGTCCTCTGTCACAGCAGATTTGTATTTATCACTCATTGGCAATAGAATTACTCCTATTATGCAAATTAATTTTAAAAAGAGAGACATTTCCCTTACAGGTTTGAAAAGTAATCCGCATGACTCTTTCACTAAGTGGTCTGTGTCCTTTTTCCTTGTAAACAGAGGAAGACTAACATTATGTGTTTACCTGATAAAAAACAACATGCTCTTCCCAGCAACTAGCAAGGACCTGCTCCTACAGCAGCAGCATTATTGTGAATGACCTCACGTATTTACAATCCTGATCCTATTCTGACAACAAATCCCATCTGCGTGTGTTTGTTTTCTAAAGACAAGCATTAGCCCAGTGTGAGGTGTTTGGATTGAAGCAGCTCACCGATATCCACTGGTGTTATATTTACGGGACTAAAATTGTAGTACTTGATGACTCTATTGTTTGTTAGCTGGAGAGTGAGTTCATTACCTTCAGGATCCCAAATGTTTACAACTAGTTGCCACTAGAAACTGTTTTGATTCTGTATTGGAAACCACAATCACGCAGACAGCCATTAAGTCAGCTGCCCAGGGAGACCTGGACTTTCTGCTTCTCCCTTGTAATCCCTCTATTCACTGTGCTTCAGGCTGGGGGGGACAGGACTGTTTACTACTTTAGTACTTCAAACCCTCCTTACTTTTTGCCGTCACCATGCAAAGGAGGTTAAGAAGTACTAATCATTGCCGGAACTGAGGGATTTTTTCTCATATTAGGAGCTACTTTACAGGGGACCTGGTGGATTACTTCAGCCTGGTTCACTGCTGTGTGGGAGCGAGGCTTTCATCCATATATTTCTTCTGCCTCTGGACAGCCTTCATCCCTGTCACTTATAGAGCACATAGGAATGCATGGAATCACTTGTGTATGTTACTACCTATAATCTATTTATCTTGGAGGTACTAAAGCTGTTATAAATTGCTGTAAACCTGGTGATCTGAAGCCATGAAAAAGGATGAGCTTACTCTTAATACCCGACAGTGAAGTAGGAGAAAAGCAGCCCAGAATGCCTTGGAGAGGTACGGAAGCTCCTGCCAAGCGGGTGAATGCTCTGCCTGCATCTGCTTTTGAAAAAAGGGAATTGACTGGATGGACCAGGGCTCTGTTGCATGTCAGTTATGTAACAGTTTATAAATTTTCTGTTTAAAAATAAGCTGTGAAGTTTTACTGTTGAAATGAATATAATGTTGGCATTCATGTTTGAAAGTGAACAGGCAAACATGCCCAGGGTGGGGGAGTCCCCCTGCCCACTGCAGATGGCTTCTAGGAAAAGCCAGAAGAAAACGAAAAGAAGATAAAAATGAGGAAGAGAATTACATTTGACTAGGAAAGTGTTTCTCTTGTAGGCAGAGGGCTTACAAAGGGCCTTAATTCTACTTGAACAACATCTGAAACCTTGGAAGGGTCAGTGGGAGATGTGTCCAGCAGTTCAGGGTCTGAGCAATGACCTATGGACAAGAGCACCAACGGAGCGGAGCAGCTGCAGGGCGGCTGCTGTACTGATCCAATCACTGAATTTGGATCACTTCATCTGAAATCACCCATGGAGCCCAGGAAAATTATCTGTACTATGGGGGATCCTGCCAACCTGGGCAATGAACTAAGTGTGAGTGCAATGAGAAGGGGAAGACAGCAGTTAGCTACCTTGGCTGTGGGGATAGGACTAGGTAATCGGGACTGAAAATGGTAATCCTGCAAGCTGTCATTTAGTTCTTCTTTCCCTGAGCTGCTGTGTTATTGTGTTTTCCTTTTGTTCCCAATAAACCATGTTGGTTTAAACCACATTGATCTCACTGTTTAAACACAGGGAAATGTCAATTGCTGAATTACTGGTATAAGACAGTTATTCAAGTTTCTGACTAGGAGTTCAGAAAAGGACTGTTTAAATATTTGTAGAAACCGTTACAAATTGAATGTACCACCATGGCACAAAGTTTGCACCAGCTTTTCCATTGAGAATGACTCAGTCACTTTCCTTTTTTTTTAAATTCAGGAGAGTTTGACACTGCAGGCCTGAAGCTCACTCACTTTGAATGGTGTTTTTCTCCCTGACTTTCCAGAAAAGTTTTGGGATGTCAAAAATTATTTAAAAAAAAAAGAAAGATAAAAGTGGGGAAAAAAAGGAGGTTCTAGGTAACCTTCTAGGTAAGGTAGAAGTACCACAAGCCATTAGCCACATTTTGGATTGAATACCAATTTCCCAATGAAAGTTCCTTTCTAAGCAACATCATCTCCCCAATTAGCAAAGGAATTGCTGTGCAACCACTTTACGGACAGTGCAAGCACCATATGCACCCTCGCCTTGGTCATGCCAGTAAAGCCTGCTGTGTCGGCTCTGACCTCTCATCTGAACAGCAGTGGAACGCATTCTGCAAAATAATGGTTCTACAGCCTGTTATGGGAGACAGGGCTGTCAGCTGCTTCTTCTACTAACTTCTCTTTTTCTCCCAATACTGGGAGAGGTGTAACAGATTTCCCTTCACTAATACAGATTGCTGTAAGGAGGATATGGATGCAGCCAAAAAAGAAGTTGGTTTTCAGACAATATTCTGGAAAAAAAACTTTTCCTAGAACTTTTTGCAACATAAACCAACTAGTACGAAAATTATTGTTATCTTTGCCTTGTAATTTTTCTGTTGTAGGCAATTCTAATGTGAGTGGGTGCATATTCATTACTTTCCATCCATCTCGTGACCTGTTGTTGTGGTTTAATCTTAATTAAACCACGACACCTGTATAAGTCATTTAATTTCCAGACTGAACTATATGTTGTATTTGAGCTTGCTATTGTTCCAGCTGGTGTTGAAACACAAGTCTTTTAGCTAAAGGTTTCCAACGTTAAAAATGCCCATTTGGGGCCCAAAACAGATGTAAAATGTAGCTCACACAAATGCCTATTTGAAACTTGAAGAGGCCAGAGGAATTATATTTTGCCATTTTAAGTGAAATAAGCATACTTTCTCTCACATCCTATCTTTGATCAAAGAAAGTATGCGTATCCGTAGGAAGAACCTGCAGGGTATACTGTTAAAAAATGTAGAGCTGGATTACTCTCTCTCATGGAAAAATATGTTGGAGGAAAGAGACTTGTGTATTCAGATAGATTCCCAATATTTCCACACAGACTGGAGTTTCCATATTTTCATGGGAAATGAGTTTGCACACTCCCCACCCCGGAACAAACCTTGTGATCCAACCCACACGGAGCAGGTCTCCATCCGGAGGGAGCTGAGGCCTGGCATTCCTCGCTGGGATTCTCAGTACACTGGTTTAGCTGTAATCCCATTAATAAGGATACCAGAGCTAGAGAAAGAAATAGCGGGAGGTGAACTCAGTCTGCCGTGAATGCTTGTTTTCTTGTTTCTGGTTTTTAACTGCCTATTTGTCCTTTTTGAGAACTCTTAATTGCTGGTCCTCCATTTCTCTCTGACAGTTTGTTGCTTTGTCCTGTTTGCTTGGATTTGACATAATTTTCCTATTCCTTTTTCAACTTTCATCTGTTTAATCTCCTCCAAGTCTCACTTCTCAGCTGAGTCCTCCTTTCCCACTGAGACACAGTATAAGCAAAGCATCTTGAACTTTAAAAAGGCTCCCTTGCCTAAATACTTGTTTACTTCTGAATCCTCCCTCTCCTTCTGTGTGTGTTATTGGTTAACACTGAGGACCGCTGATGCCAATGCCACGCTGAGTCATCTAGCAGAGGACGAGAGACGTGAAGGTCTGCTCAGGTTATGTGACGTCAGTACTGCCATTCCTGCTCTTGAAGTCCCCTGCCCATGTTGCTGCATGTTCCCATTCAGTTGTGCCATTCAAAAGTTGCACCTGGCAGTGTGTAGATATTGTCCCCAGGTGGGACATGCGTCAGCTGGGATGCTATACAACAATTAGTAATGGTGAGAAAAAACAGAGATGGGATGGAGCCCAATGTACCTGTACCTACAAGGGACGTCTACATGGCAGCAGCTGCAGGCTGTGAACCTCTTCCACTCATTAGAGAGGAAAGTTGCATATGCTTTCCAAAGGTGATCTACAACATAGAAATGGAGTACATGTGTCTGTCCTTCCTGTTCTTTAAACTGTCTGCTTCAGTTAAGCCCATTGAGATAAATCATTTCGCTCTTGTCATTCTTGGTTTGTAGCTTTTGCAGAACAAGACCTTCTTCTTGTGTTTGTGTAGGGCATAATGTGGTGGGTTCTTCTAGCCCTGTAATATCAATACTATAGATGTTATTACAGTGCTCCTCTTACTAATATCTTCAAAAGATTACCAGTTTTGGGGGCTAGGTAGGAAGCTGCTAAAGCTCGTGCTTCAAGGCATCTGGGAGACATTGATGTGGGAGAAGAAGAATGTGTATTGACTCAATAAGGTTTTCTAAGCAGGTTTTTCTGCCTCTTGATTCAGTGTCTGGAGGAATGCCCACTCCGGAAAGTAAGGATAAAACTGAAGCTTTTCCAAATGTTTTTTGGTAGCTGGCACACACTTTAGATAGAGCTTTTAACTTAATTAAATCAACCATTTAACCTTCTTCCTTAATTATGTGCTTTGGAGAATTCAGACAAAAAATTGCCCTAAGTAGAATGCTAAAATGAACATCAGGCAAATACCGCCCCAAACAGGAAATCATGTGCACGCCCTGGTGTACACCTACTCTCTCCCATTTCAGAGCAACATTCTGAGGCTACGCACTGTCTGCCATGAAAACACCGAGGACATTTTGTTCAGCTGCCTGGGATTTGAGCATAATGATACTTTCTAAAGTAGAAGTATTCATCTGGGACATCTTTGCACATAAGAGCAGGCATTCATTTAGGCCACTGTAGTTACAGTTGCAAAACAGTTTCCACTATAACCTCCTGCTTTCTCGTGCTCATAGCTTTCCAAAGCAAGAGAAGTTTGGACTGATTTTTGCTATGATGAATCCTTTCTGGACCAGAGTTTTTCTTAGGAAAGGCAACAAAATTAGACAACTTAGTTTCGCAAAGCCAAAAAAATACTTTTTTTTTTCCATGATGAAGCAGTGTAAATATAGTTCATGCTTCTCCTGTCAATACATTATTAAATCGATGCAATTAAAATCACAGGATGTCAGAAAACAATAATTTCAATAATCACATTGGACCTTTTTCTTTTTCTATTCTGGTTATGAGTACCATTTTGCTATTTATCTGAAGACCTTTTTCCTTTCTCTGTATGTCTCCAGAATGCTATATTTATTATACTTAGAAATAATTCCTTTATCACTGAAGACCAATCTCAGAAGAAATTACCTGAACTCATGTGTCAGTCCTGATTAGGCCAGTATATTTTATTGCTTAATATTCTTGTATGACGTTACCATCCTCTGTGATTGCAGTGGGTTGACCTTGACTGGTGGCCAGACACCCACCCAGCCATTCTCTTACTCCCCCTCTGCAACAGGACAAGAGGAGAAAATAAGAAGAAAAGCACGTGGGTCAAGGTAAGGACAGGAAGATCAGTTGCCAATATTACCATCATGGGCAAAACAAACTCAACCTGGGTAAAATTAATTTATTTTATTCCAAATTAAAATAGGTTTGGATAGTCAGAAACAAAGACAAAGTAAAACAACACCTTCCTCCCACTCCCCACATTTTCCCAGGCTCAGCTTCACTCCTTCATTCTTGACTCCTCTTAGAGGAGAAGATGACAAGTCTCTTCTTGTCTCATCTCTTCTTGTGTCTTATTAGCTGTAGAAATCCAAGAGAGAGAAGGATCTTAATTCATGATTATCTATCTAGCATAATGATCGTTAGTCTCATCTGGGTTTCCATCAGCCATATTTACCACATCAGAGATATCCTTTGCATAGTCTTTTCCTTTGGTGAATATGTTCCTTCTCACAAATGTATATTTTTTTTTTTCAAATTTAGAAACAGAGGAGCATGTCAACTTTCAGCTACAGATGACAGAAAATCAGATGCTGAGTTTTTACCACAAAGACGGCTAACACTGAAGATAAGCATCTTCTTGGATATGATATCTGAGTAAATATTCCGTATTCTAATGCTTAAGACAGTCACTAAGGACAGTCATACTAGTATTTTCTAATTCTGAATTATTTTCTAACTAAGGCATTTTTCATTTTGCTTTAAAATTGTTCATAAAAATGTGTATACATTTATCCTTAATTATTTTATTATTTATTTGAATTTTCTCATGCATTGATCTTTCTTGATTAGAAGAGTTATTTTATTCCTTTACTAGATGTCTCAAGCTGGAAAATTTATTTCCCATTTCAGTCAAAGTCTTTCTTATTATCTAAAAGACTGATTTTAATTTCAGTGTCCTCAGCATCTGCTTTTTCTGACAATATGCTTAAAAACTCTCAGTTATACAAAAGTTTTTAGAAACAAGTATAGTTTTAGATGGGTAAATAAATTGAACTATGACTGACAATTTTCTTAGCTCTAGTTAAATACTATGGCAATAAACATAGTGTAAAAAATCTAGTCATTATTCCCTTGAATAAACAGAAACACCTGTTCTTATAATCAAAGGAAATCAAGCTATTTTTAGCAGTCATTTATTTATTTTTTACTACTCGACTGTGCCACTTCCTAGAATTTGAGCCTCACAATCATATTCTATGCTTGTCTTTTTTTAAGGGTCTCCGTTCACTCATGTTCAGGTTTCATACAAACTCTGTCCAGGAATGCTTTTTTGATCCTTTAGGTGTTCTTTCCAAAGATATAATAAAGCCACAGAAGAGGAATAATAAAAAAAAAACCCAACCCAAACCCACAAAACAAACAATAAAAAAACCCAAACCCCCAACAGTTATTTGGGAGAATATTTATTTCTGAGTTGTACCCACTATGGGTACCATGCCAAATTTCACCATCTTATTTACTCAAAGTTAAGGTGACTTCCATGATGGAAGTGAAAGTTGTAATGTCTATAATATTTTGTGTGCCCTAGCTCCCTATCTTGATAAGGAATAGATTATTAAAAATGTCACTTCTGAAGAGAGTTTTTTCTCCAGGCTTTTTTAGTCACCACTAACCAAGCTGCATAATTTCTCATTTCCAGTCTGAAGGACATTCTACACTTTAAACTTTGCATTTTGTTAAAACAACCTGACAAAACAAAGTAGCGAGGAGCCCTCTATCCTATGACCAACACTCCATATTCACAGTGGATCTTTTTTGGAAGGTTTTAAGCTCCTCTTTGTCCCTGGTGCTGAAGCAGAGAGCTACCTGGCAACACCACTCTTGTCTGAGAGGAGAAGGGACATAAGCTGCGGAGCAAACCTGAGATGCACAAGGTGGAGCAACACTGTCCATATGCCCATGAAAGTATGTCATAGTCACAGAAAAATGTAAGTTGGCAAGGACCTCTGGAGGTTGTCTGGTCTAACCTTGAAAGACAGAAGAAGGGCTAATGTCAAAACTAGACCAGATTGTCCAGATTGCGCAGGGCATTGTCCCACCAGTTCCTTCAACTTCTCCTTGTACGCCATGCTCTTTCCCCATAACTGTCTTGGTAAACCTTTACTGTGCTCTTTTCAGTTTGTCCACATCTCTCTTCTACTTATACGATGCTCTTAAGGAAGTATCAAGTAAAATGCCATACACAGCATATATAATCCCTCCTATTCCAGAAGCATGTGCATAGCTTTTTGCTTTTCAGTTATTCTTCATGCACTACTCAGATGTAAGCAATTCTGGCTGAAGGTAATCATTATGTAAAATTACCTTTCACATTTTATATGAGAAGATATAAGCATTTACTTTGTGCACTGCATTTTGTGCCCTTTAGGTGTTGTATAATTTGACATTCACACAGATACAAATGTTAGATTTTCACAGGCAAGCTCTTGGTGGGAAGGTAGGTCAGGAAGACAGAATATTGTCTTCCCCAATATGTGGGAAACAACTGGTTTCAACATGATGATGCAGCAGTTGCTGCTATTCTTGTACATGGATTAGTATTCACAGCATCTGTGTACAATGTACTTGGGTGTTTTGGTCTTAAAGTTTTGGTATTCCTGCTTCCATGAACCCTCAATAAATACTCTCTGCTCCTGTTTTGTATAGCCAATGACTTAGTTTCTTTAGCATACACAGGATAACACCATTTCTCATCTCTAATTGCTCTGGGGGCTGAGGGAACACTCATAGAGACTGATTTAGGTTTTTGCACCGAGCTGAATCCTCTCTCTGCTACACATCCTGAAATCAGCTTTTAAGCAAATCTTTCTTGTACAGCAACAGATGAGAAATATCCAGGAAGACTTACTAAAGAACCTGAAAGATATTAAATTCAAGCCAAACCATGGCAGTAACAATGCATTTCCACGGCGTTGTATGCAGGCTCGTACTTCATGAACACGCTTTGCTCAAACTTCAGCTGTCCGTCGAATGGCAGTGTTTTAATCCACCGGGTTGTCAGAGGGTGGCAATGTAAGAACACAAAATAAGCACACGGCCAATTAGCGAGAGCTTCTCCAGGCTGGGAGCTTTCCTGACACAGCCACAGCCTTCCCTTTGTTTACTGCCGTCACACTCAGGTTTCTGTGAACACCGTGCCAAACGAGACAGGGTGGTCCTGAAGAAACACCGTGCTTCATGAGGGGCCGTCTTGTACACGGAAAGCCTTCCAGACAGGGACAAACACACTCCTCTTATTTACAGTTCAGCCATGCTCATCCCAGGCTGAATTTCTTCCGGATCTGCCAGAGGAAATAAGAGCAGGCAGCCTCAGGATGTGCTGCCGGCAGCCGCTCCTCTGCCGTGCCTTTCTGCATCCCGCAGAGCCTGCCTTCTCTGCATTAGCAGCCTCTTGATGGGTCTACGCAGAGTGGCAGGACTTGCAAGGTAGATGTCTATTATGGCAAAACAAGACAGAAACTGCCCAAGAGTGCTGGTGATTCCTTTTGATGTCACCTTCTCTTCCTCTGCTCGTATCTAAAATCCTCTCTCTCTCTCTCTCCTTTAATTAACTGTGTAGTCATATGTGATCACAGTACTCCCAGCCTCCAGGTGTTCCCAGGCAGCGGCTTCCTCCTGGCCCTCGGTGACACTGGTTAGGTACCTTGTTACCTCTTCAATAAAACATTCCCACGGTGAGCTGTGTGACCGCTCAGGTGACAAGCACTGAAATACTTTGCTTTGTACTAATTTGGGTTGAAAGATTAAAGTACATCTGACTTTACCATGACAAGGAATACCTAGGAAAATAAGTGCTTTCTGTTGTCCATATATACAGGTGTACAAGGTACTAACAGTGTACAGGCAGGACAGCCAAAACTGCCATTTTTCCCAGTAAATCATTGTTAGGTTTGCCTTTCAAAGTAAAAATTATCTTTTCTTCTCCTGACTCCTGCTGGTAGGGGTTTGTACCAGTAGATGGTGCAGAGGTACTCGGGTGGCTGAGGGGAGCATACGCAGGGAGCATCTCCAGGGCTGGAATAGGTTTTCTGTCAGATCCCTGTGCCCTGGCGCAGAGTGGAGGAAGGGTGTTCTTTTGCAGACTGAAGCAAGAGAAATATTCGCTTGTGTTTTTGGAGTACCTGTAATTTTGTAAAAATGTTTTCTTCACACATGGGAGCATTATGACTGTTATCCTTCTCCCACTAGGACTGGGATTAAGGCTGCTGTTCAATGCCTGCTGAGATGAGTCATTCATTTTAATATGTCTTTTGGTGGCTAAGAATAAATTTTGTTTTCAAGTGCTACAGTATCTTCTTCAGAACAAGTGCTGTCCTCTCTGCACTCACAGAAGAGCTGAGCTTGCAAGAGGAATGGGTCTAGCCCCATTTCGAGCATAGTCCCTTATCTTTTGGGTTTGAGTTGTATATCTTGGACAAACAAAATATGAACATAAAGGGAATTTGTCACAAAATCTTTCAATAAATTCATATATTAAAATGTATTCCTTCCCCAATCATTTTACTGTCGTCATTCCATGGGCCACATCTAATTTATAGGGTGAGATCTCTTGGAACAGTGACTAATCTTTTCCTTACAAAGCACCATGCACACAAAACTCTATTAATAAAGGAATAATAATGGGATCTGCTTGTCTCTTAGAGACTGGGGCAGAGATAACTGATTCTGTTGCAGATGCTAGTAAGGATGTAGTACAGTTTGTGTCTATCTTGGATAAGGCTGGGGACTGATAATGCAAGGAGTGTAAAGTACAGAGGCCCATGGATGAAAGCTCAAAGCAATCAGATCTTAGAATAGAAATCAAGGGTCAGGACCCCAAAGAAAATGCACCATCAATGCAAACAGTTTGCATTATCTCCAGCTGAGAATCTCAATACCACTGCCAAGCAACCATGGTCCAAACCACAGCAGATCTCATGAGATAATGCAATAGTGCTATTCCACTGAAAAAGGAGAGCACAGAGAAACAATTATTTGCCAAAGAAATTAATTTCACTTCTGAATATGGAAATAAATTTATTTTTTTGCTACAGAGTAGTCATTCCACATGAATATTTAACCTTGGATAAAATGTGGGAAGTTTGCAATTCTTATTTCCTGATCCTTCTGCTGATTATCTGGGGCTAGAAGTTATAAATTTATTGGGTGAGCGTGTAGGAAAGACAGAGTTTGGTGCTTCTCAATAATAAAACAGAATTTGAATACTGAACTGTAAGCTGCTTAAACCGCAGTCTCTGCCTACTATAGGACATACACTACTACAGTATGGTATCGGCACAGTATGTCAGTACTTAATGTTTGAAACAATAAATACAGAGTGCTTTTAAATAATCCTAATGGACAGATGCCAGACAAACTGGTTCACACATTTTAATTCTCAATCAATATAATCCTTAGCAGATGCCCATAATTAGATGTAAAAATAGAGTAAAAGAACATGCATGGAGTTTGCTTATATTCACTCTCAAATCTAACATGTTAACGTAATTATATGCTTTAGTTTAGGGCGAGCTTGACAAACCTTTTCATTTCTTCAGTTAATATCAGATATTTATAGCTTAAGCAAAATAGAAAATGACAGGAGAGTGGACAAGCTGTTTATATGAGCTAAGGAAATAATTATCAGATTATTCATGGCACTGTAAAGAGCAGGAATGATAAGCAGCCCAGCTATTGTAAAGTGATTAGGTAATGTTAGTTAAGCATTGTGAAGGTAGAAAGAACTCTGCAAAGGTTAAGCTTTATTATTATCACTGTTAATTCAGAGTGATGCAAGGCACAGTGAAACCTCTTACCATGTGCTGTGTAAAGCTTGCAGAAACTGAAATTTAGAACGGAGAGATTTACAGATGGGATAAAGAGCATTACCAGCTGGTGAGCTCTTTCTGCTTGTTCCTTGCCGAGGTCTGAGTAGCTGGTCATTTGAAAAGATACCTCATAGATAGCAGCAGAGATATAGAATATATCACAGTAGGAGGGACCGATGTGGGTCAAGCTGTGTGCCAGGCTGCCTCCCTCCAGCTGCCCTGTGGGTCCTCTAGTCCTGTACAAGGAGCAGCAACGTTGAAAGCTGCAGGTTGCCACTTGCAGCACTCTGTGGGCCTGGCAGGCCTTTGAACATAATCCATACGGGCATAACCATCCTGGAAACATTAACTTTCTTTGGCTGTAGCCTTGTATTTCTGGGCATCTCAGTATTTATGCCATGGATTATTGCCCTAGGCAAAATTTCTTGTATGTACTGCATAAAACAACAGGTGTTTCCCTAGGATGGTTTGTTTCACCAATGTATTGTTATGTGGAACTAGTTGAAAACAAGCACTTTTAATTCTAAAGGAAATTCTGGTGTTTTAAAAGCATTACTGTTCCAGCCTGGAAACCGAATAAGCCACAATCTTTTGCTATGCTAAATACTAATTCTAATACTAATTCTAATACTAAGACTAAGACTACTAATGAATCCCTTCACAATATTGATTTTTTTGTTCAGTTTGAAAAAAATTATTGAAATCAATAAATTTATTTGAAATATATGACTATTGGAAAAATGCATATTTTTATTAAAATGTATCTGTCAAGTATTTAATCTAGCTCTTCCACACTAATAGTCTCTCTCATGAACAGCATTGGACAAACATCCATTCTTCCAGAAAAAAAATAGTAAGAAATCAAGGCTGGTGAATGAAGACACAGTTAGGAATCAGAGCTGATCTTAAAATATGGGCTCAAATTCAGGTGACAATGCTGCATGACCAGGGCCTCAGTTTCTTTTCAACTGGTAAACTTCTATGTTTTAACGTTTCAGGGAAGTATTTTCAAAGAACAAGAAGATGCTTGCTCCAGCTGGGGTGAGACGCTATCTTCACCTTTCAGACTTATTGCCAATATCTGTGCTAGACTGGGCATCAATAGTAGTTTGCAGATTCACTAACCGGAGAAATTGCCCATCCCGAAGTCTTATGAATCTGGCATACTGGGCAGGACAAGCAAAGAGATGAAGTCACAGAGGGGGCAGAAAACAATAAAAAGAGGAGTGCTGGAAAGCTGATTTACCACGTGACATCTGGAGCCCTTTCCAGCTGCTGGTGAGTCTTAACACTGACTTCAGACCTTTCAGTTCATTGAGAGCTGACATTCAGACTAACAGTATTATAATGGCTCTTAAAAGAGCTCTGAGAGAAAATCTGAAGTGATTCAGAGGATGATTCACTCATATTGATAGCAAAATATCAGCGGTAGCTAAACATGACAGACACAGTGTGTACAAAGACAGTCAAGCCAAGTCTAACTTGGAGTTTCGAGCATGCATTTGTGATTTAATCACCTGGATAACAGGCTGTGGGCTGTGAGAAACCAATATTAACTGAAGAGCATTGCATTATCTCCAGTGTGAATATTCCCAAAGGTACAAAATATTTGTCCCCTTAAGATTGACTGTTGTCAATTTTGGGGTGTGATTTAGACTAATAATTTAAAAGATGATCTCTGTTATTATTTTCCAGCTAATTTGTATTATGAGAACTGAATTTAATTTAACTCAAGCTTCCTCTGTGTTACAGAATTTGGCATCTGTACTTCTGCTGATTCATCATCTGTGATGACAAAATTGAGTTGCAAGAGCACCACAGGCCAAAGAATCTGTACCAGCACTGCATGTCCTCACTATTTGCACTTTTGTTGCTAAAAGACCATGTAGGTTTTTTGGCACCTTTTGATGCAAAACACTATGGGATGTGGAAGTAGTATATCACAAGAAAAGCGGCTTATACCATGGACACAGTGGGTGTAGTTTTGAACTTGTCCAGGTAGCACACACGAGGAATTTAGAACATAAAACAAGGAGAAAATTGTGGGTAATGGACAAACTCCTTCCCACTGTGTCATTCTGACCATTCCCTTATCTCTGCCACACCCTGGGGTCTGAATGCCTCCAGTCTCTGGTGGTACCTGTGTCAACGTGTATGCCACTAGTTTGGATTTCAAAGAGCCATCCAGTAAAACAACATCCTTCCTGGTGGAGAACTGTGCCATCAATTTTCAGTCATGCCCTGGGCCTGCAGGAACGAGAAGTTGTGATGAAAACTATGGATGAGGAATTACCTGGCAAGGAAAGAGAAAGGGTGCTGCAACAAAGGTATAGGACTTGAAGGCATTTGCAAAGCTATTCATTTACCACCTGAACATTATTAAATGATTTTGCTCATCTGAGGAAGCTTGCATGTATTTGTGGGTCTGAGGCAAACAACAGAGGTTGCAAAACCTTCATGTATGAAAGGCAACTTTTCCAAGTACAGACAAAAAGATGAGAAGAACACTGCCAGTGAGCTACTAGGTTTATTCCCCATGCAGAACCTGTGACTTTGGACAGTGGTTGAAATGGTGGCAGTTGTGGGTGGGAGGAAGGGAGCAGCGGACCAGCTGCAGTAGGAGTGGGAGGTGGCACAATTGTCCACCAGCTTTGGGAAGATTGACACAGGGCCATAAACAGAGCTCACTGTGATGTTGGGGGCTGGCGGGGTGCATTCCAGTAAAGTATCAAAACCACATTATTCCTGAAGCTGGACACAGGGATTTCAGTGTGCTGGGATAGGAAGGTTAAGTTGCTTGCATATTTGGATAGACACAACAGTTTTGGTAATTCTACCGGAAGCCATTTATTCCTTAATTGGAAATTACATGGAAGTGTTGAAGAGTACCATGAATGTTGAGAGTCTGGACAAAGAAACAATTACATGGAATGGAACAGGGCAAAGTGGGATATTAAAAGACAGTGTCCAACCTGTTAATACCATAGACTGGCCACTCATCGACTGTGCGTTACCCTTTCTTTTCAGCAGCATCCATCTATGCCAGTATGCAAATAGAGCTTTGGATCATCTCTTTCACTGAAAGATTTGCAAGACTGCTGTCACAAGGGACAAAAGAGCCAATCAGTGAAAGCACCTCTTTCTGATTTACCTTGCATTTTTTTATTAATATTATTAAATTTCCATTCAAAATAAGGCAGAGGCCAGTGTGCTTATGAAGAGAAACTTGTTAGTGGATATCTCACGTACCATTGCCATGGCAAGTTAAACAAGCATGCTTCCTCATCAGAAAATAGAAGGGAGCCTGGGGAGGGACCAAGGACCCAGGAAAGATCTGTGGAAGCAAAGAGTACATGTCTACCTGTAAAATAATGATTTCTGGTGGTTTTAGGCTCTGCAGCCAGCATGGCTTACAGCTATACCAATAAATGGAATAGGGTGCTCCCATCCAAACTGCCTACTTGGAGAGGACCCTCTCATGCCGGTGGAACCTCCTATTTGTCACAGGTCCCATCCCAGGGATCATCCTGGCAGCATAGCAGGATGCAGAGGAGCAAGTTCCAGTGCTCAGGAATATTCTCTGACACTGTTTACTCCACTGGAAAGATACAACCAAGAAGTATAGAAACCTCTGCAGGTTGTTTCTGCTGCTATTTCCTCAGGGTAGCTGTGGCAGGATCAGCATAACTATGAGTTTGGGTCTGAACATTTGTCCTACCTATCTTTGTTGTTCTGTAAGGTTGGGCCAAGTTCCCCGTCCCACATAAAGCTTTTTTCCTGAATCCTTTTCTCTCCTATGGTCTTTCCCTCTCTTTCTTGTACTGTACCCTCAATAAAAAGAAGCCCTCTGCTACAAAAGAAAACTTCTCTGTTCTTTGGTTTGGGGATTTTCCGGTTTTTTTGTGTGTACTTCCCCAGAGTTAACAGATTTTCCATTGGGTATTCTCTTTAGTTCAGCCACTGTTCATCCACTTGTTAATGACATTTTTATTTGTGCTGTAACTTTTTCCAAAAGGGTGGGGAGACGTGTTGGAAAATTGGTCTTCTGATGGCTAGCTATGCATTGAAGTTTAACAACACAGAAATTTCATAACAAGAACCAGGATTATTTAAATTACCTCATAGACAAATTCCCCAAAACACCAGGTTACACTCACATGGTCTAAACCTGGCCTAGACAGCAGGTCTTCATTCATCCCCAAAATGATCTTTCATTGTTTACTTTGATGATCAACATTTGGTTATGCTTAAGGCTTTCGAAATCTTTTATGATTTTAGACATCTTGTTTTAAATAAACAGGTTCAGGTGGCATTTCATCTGGAAAATATTGAGCCAGTAACACAAAGAACTCCAGCAGAATTGCTTTTACCAATTAAAAGGTAGTTTCTAGGAGCACCAATGATTTGTCTTCTTTGGTACGAAACAAGAAATTTCTTGTGTAAATTGGTTTCTCACAAATGAGGATCTTAATGTTGATACATGACTCTGGTAATCAGATAAAGAAACATTTTCATTTAGTACAGACATGATGCTATATCATTTGAATAATAGTCTTAATGAACAGGCATGTGTAGTTTTGCCAAAAAAAAAAGATGAAAAATCTCAAGTGTCACATTAAGCTACCATAAATCTAAATTATATTGTTAAATCCTGGGTCTTCATCTTCTGTGAAAAAAATATGAGTGGTTCAGATTAGAAATGCAAGCAAAAATATGGACTTTGGATTCCTGGATGGAATTAAAATGAACGTAAAGACAGATCCTATGTCCCTTTCTATGCTGCTAACATTCAAACATATATCACTAGTCACATAAGACATGATGTCCCCTTAAAAAGTCCAGTTTGTATGGACTTTATGACATCATGACTGCAATGAACCCTGAAAACATGAGAGAATCTTAGTTCCAAAATTAAATCTTTAGTTCCAAATTCAGAAAACAACCTGAAAAAGCCAG
The DNA here is from genome assembly GCF_000699145.1 of Aptenodytes forsteri. NCBI lineage: Eukaryota > Metazoa > Chordata > Aves > Sphenisciformes > Spheniscidae > Aptenodytes > Aptenodytes forsteri. The sequence goes on from NW_008794490.1 coordinate 1,871,909, forward strand.
GTAAAGAAATCACTGTTTTCCCCACCAATATTGAGTGAATTCCACAGTGCTCTTCAACTCTCTTTGAATTTCCTTTAGCTTGAGAGTGCTTTTGCAGCAGGATACAACTCTGATCCTCCGTGAGGTTCTGTGAGTTTGAGCCACTGCTGTGCAGTATTACAAGTGCAGTGAGCTACCAGCATGGGGTCTACAGACTCCAAAGCAAAAGCATATATGGGACTTCGTGTATTGCTTACATATGTTATATGTTAGATTCACCCATAATGTTGAATTAGTTTTCTTTAAATACAGCGGTTTGTTTAAGGCCCTGTTGTTTTTTTATTATTATTTTTTCCTCCTTGAATGCTTTATTTTTGAAATCACTGGTTTATATATAGTTTAAAAAAATGCAATGGAAAACAAAAGTCACAATCTCTTTTCCACATAGTATCTTAACAGGATTTTTCACTCTATAGAAGGAACATAGTCTGACTGATAATTTCCAGGAAGAAGGTGGATAATCTTTTGTCTCTTTACTTCCAGCCCAATCTGCATTTTTTCTGTGCAAAGCTAAGCATGGTATATGGTAAATAACAAAGGGTAGTAGGTTGAGACATGTTTTTGCTTATCTCCAGGCAGAAGGGTCAATGGTTAATGCAAAATATTTTTAAATGGTGTTGAGTGTCCTGCAACAGTAGACCACGTACCTCACAATTTTTTGCTCATTTATAAAAAAGAAAACCTTAAAAAACCTCAGAAGGCCAGATCCTTAGCATGCAGTTGGTGGATCTATGCTCACATAAGATATCAAAGAATCTAGTTCAATCATAAACATGATTTAATTCACAAGGCACATTGTAATGTATGTTTTCAGCCTAGACAGTTGAGGGACAGGTAAAATAATTATATATTACACAAGGATTTTATAGGATTAAAGGTTAAATCAATAGAAGGCAATAACTGAAAAGCCATACCAGTAAGGTAACAGACTATAATGCTCAACATCTACAATTTTTCATTATTAAGAAATTTTATATGGTCTTGTGCATTTCTGCATATCTTAATTCCAAAATATCTCCCAAAGGATCCATATTTAAAACTTCTTACGAGTGATGATAATAACACTAAAATTAAGAGATTAAATCAATAGAAGGCAATAACTGAAAAGCCATACCAGTAAGGTAACGGACTATAATGCTCAACATCTACAATTTTTCATTATTAAGAAATTTTATATGGTCTTGTGCATTTCTGCATATCTTAATTCCAAAATATCTCCCAAAGGATCCATATTTAAAACTTCTTACGAGTGATGATAATAACACTAAAATTAAGGTTGAGGCAGCACAGGAAAAATATTGCAAAGGTGACAGTTATTAAGATGCTTCACAGATTCATGTCATCTTTAGATAATTTTCTCCAGCACTTCAGAGAAGTAAAACAGAAGCCAAAATGCACTGACAAATAACGAATAACAGTAAGATGACCTTTTTGTACTTGCAGATCTGTTCTGCAATAGATCATCTCCAGGTTTAACTTTACGCCATAAAATGGGAAATAAGAAAAATAAATAGCATGCAACTTTATGTGCAAAATTACAGTATCTAGGCACTGGCCTGCATGGGTTTACAGCTTCCCTTGAGAGCCTGAGCAGTCTGCCTCCTGCAGCCTCCTCCTGTGCTCAGGCCTTCAGGTGAAAATATTCCTCCCCTCTTCCTCATGCACGACGGCCCAAAGGTGAGTCCCTGCAGTTGTATCCAACAGCGACCCATAGGTAGCAGGTTGTGCAAGGTGCTCATTCTCTGATGGATATAAATAGATTTTTAAAAAGATCACTGTTTCCTTGTGGGGACTGAAATATCCCAGAGAACAGATCTTACACTGTTTGTTATAAAGCTTTTAAGGAAAACAGAGGAAGTCTTGAAAAGCTTAGCAAGGCTCTAGTGGCATAAATTCAGATAATTTTACTGGAATTCAAGTAGCAAAACCTTTGTGCTTTGCTTCGAAACTGTATTGGGAGTACACATAAATTCCTATCTACAATATATGTAAATCTATGTTAAATATGACTCCATTTCCCATTTTTTCACATATTATTTTCCTCATTGATATGATGGCAACTTAAGCAAGGAGTTTTCATTGTCTATATATCAGTTAGCTCTGTAAATATCACATAATTTGCATTGAGGTGCTAAGATGAACTCGCACACTGTGAGAAGCAGCATGGTCAGGATAGATTACCCTTGTGTGCCCATTCCCCATGTGAAAAGCCTGACTCTCAAGGCATTCTGCTGTGAGAAGCAATAACTGTGCTCAGAAAAATGATCAAGACTTGTAAGAACTCTAAAAGCTGCTGAAAAAAATCTGGTATTGTAACCAGTTGTCTCTTAAACTGTGGATGGCAGCAGTGTCCAGGCAGAGGGAATTTTTGGAAGCCTCCCCCAGGGCCCTGACCTCCACTGAACGTTTCTGGAGGAGGCAGCATTAATTGCTGCCCCAAGAGTGGAAGGCCAAGCTCACAATAGGCAAACACATTAGTTTGTACATGAAGGATTAAGTCAGGAAACCTTGCTAATATCCTAGTTCGGTAGCTCCATAATCACCACAGTATGATGGTGAGTAATTTGCAGTGTTTGTAAGCATGAGTTCAGTGGCCCTCTAATTGACTCAGTTTCCTATTCTGGAGAGCTGTGCTGATACTTGGAATCGTTCTGTAAGATGATCTTTAAATAATGCTCCATGTGTCATGGCACATGTGGCATTCTTGACTTCCACTTCTAGCTTTCCTCATTTGGATGATTTATGGGCTTGTGTAAATCAGTCTTGAACATAAGTGGGTGCCTGTTCTTTTGCTGATTCATACTCCTTCCATTGTAAGCAAAGTTATGCCCTCAGACAGTCTCCATTATTCACAGGCTTTGCCTGCCTTGAGTCTGAATTTGCAGGAAGGAGCGTAGCTTTGCAGAGATTTCCAGCTCTAATTCTTTTGTATTTTGTCTGCCTGAAAAGTGAGCTGAATATTTTCTGAATAAGCAGGTGTACAAAGCACAACTTCAGTGGCAGAATCAGCATTCCCGCTGTCCTCCTGGTAAATAACTGCATGACAACTGGAGAAAGTTGAAATGAGCTGGAAGTGAAGATGTCCCTGATTCGCCCACTCCAACACAATGTATGCAAAAAGACTTGAGGGTCACCTTTAAAAATTCAAGTTCTGTTTAACTATGCTTTCACATGCTGGTTTCTAATAATGATTAAAACACATTGACAATGACATTTTTGCAAGGGCACTATGAAAGGACAAGGCTGTATATGAAACAAGTATTTCATAGTGAACACCAAATTCCTGCACTTGTAATGAACACAGCGTGTAATGAACAATCCACAAAGTACGCTATGATTTCCAGATAGAAAATGTAAATAGATTTTTAAAAAGCATTTGAGGTTTTCAAACCCAGTGAGGGGATTTCCCTCATTAGCTTTGGAAATCTCAACCATCGTGTTTGAATCGGGTAGTCTAATCCAAACAGTCATACTTTGTAACATTTCTCCCCAGACTTACAGTGGAGCTGCCTGTGACACAGGAGGATGAGATTGTTTAGTCATGGTTTGTCAGTGAATCAAGTCTTCTCCTATATTGGATCTTTGACCTTTTACTTCTAAGACATGCTGAAATCATCAGACCTCACAACCTTCTCAGAAGAGCACAACAATGAATAATGTAAAATCAGCTTAATGAACTTGAGTAACAGGACTAGTTTGCAAAAGCACTATTACCTAAAAATGAGAAACCTAAAGTCAACTGCAAACTAGATTGTGAAAGTTTCTTTCCTCCTCTGTTGAAAAGTAGTTAAAGTGATCAGAACAGGGGAAAGGAACAAAATAAACTGGACTTACTACTCCTCATGCATGGAGGGCTAAGATTTTTCAAGTGTGCTATACGAGTCATACTCTTCTCACATAGAGTTCAATGTAAAATGCCCATTGACAGCAGTGGGAACAGTGTGAATTTTTACCCTACAATTTATTGATATGATCTCCCTGCAAAGAACAGAACAAAGACCCAGAAAATTCACAGCCTAGACACAGAGAATGGAGGGTGAGAGTTTCAAAGGAGAATGATGAGAGGCAGTGCAAAGACTGTAGTAATAAAATATTATAGTGTCTCACTTGTGGCATAGTCACACCTTGTGAGGCTTTCAAGTATTTTGATTTTACTTGCATTTCACTTGTTTGCCCTAATCAATAGACGAATGCATTGTGCATCATTATTTTGAGAAGAAATAAAGTTTCTACACAGTGAAATAATTTCAATTAATGTTTGAATAATGGGAAATTCAGCACTGGACTGACAGCAGGTCTCATATCCCACATCCCTCCTCTAAGCTTATGCTATGGAAGAGTGACTTTTGAACCCTAGACTCCATAATTTATCCAGAAGTCCTAGCTAAAGACTTGCAAAACAAAAGTGAATCATGTAATATGTTATGAGAGAAAAAAATGTAAAAGAGAGCTCATAAAAGTTTTAAAGCTGTCAAAGAACACAAAAATGTTTTAGATCCCTTCCTATTTGTATTGAACACTAGAATTTTAGAGGCGGCACTGGGAAGTGTCTGGCAGGAACATTGTGTGAAGGTATGTGGTAAATGTCCTGCCACCTGGGAGTCAGTGAGCGTAAGACACCTCTCAAAAGGAGATGCTGTAATTCAGGACATCCTATCCTATCCTATCCTATCCTATCCTATCCTATCCTATCCTATCCTATCCTATCCTATCCTATCCTATCCTATCCTATCCTATCCTATCCTATCCTATCCTATCCTATCCTATCCTATCCTATCCTATCCTATCCTATCCTATCCTATCCTATCCTATCCTATCCTATCCTATCCTATCCTATCCTATCCTATCCTATCCTATCCTATCCTATCCTATCCTATCCTATCCTATCCTATCCTATCCATGTTGGGCCATATGCCACTTTAAAGCAGGCTGTGGACTGCTCTTTGAACACACAGAACCGTCTGTGAACATCTGTTTTAGCTCATTTACAAGTGATTTAGTTCAGCTCTTCAGCTGTGCTCTTTAAGGGTCAAATGTTTAATTGTGTATAGAGAGTTAGCTCCATTCATTTTCATGAATGTAAGGTGACTGGCATTAACTGAGAACTGGGCCTGACCATAGTGCTCCAAACTAACTCTTAACTCCTTGGGATGGTAGGTAGTAGTAAAAGTCTTACAAGAAAATGCTTAGCAGCAACGTTATTGTCTAATCTACAAATGATAGTAGGTTTAGGTTTATCATGGAGTGACAATTTAAATCTTGACAATGGAGACCCTACAGTGAACAGACTCTGATGATTTACAATACTACTTTATTCCTAGCTTCCTCTGAGGACAGCTGTTTTCACCTATATCCAGCAAAATCTGATAAATAACAAGTTAAACTGGCACTGTCCATCAGTTGAAGGCAGTATGAAGACACATGGATTAGTCTTAATCAACCCAACTCAAAACTTGAAAATGCATGATGGAAAAACTATGCAATTTTTTTTGCTTGCTTTAAGAGCTAATACCTATGGTGATAGAAGGTCAGAGAAGAAAAGGCTGTTTATTTGATGGTTTTGTCAGTGGGATGGTTAACACACTAACCAGGGAGCCAGGCGTGAGATAGCTGGAAGAAGAACAATTTTGAAAAATGTTTCTGCCTTCCATAGTATTTTTGATTTATTTCTGAGACAGCAAATGAAGAAAACAATTTCTCACTATATTTCTCTCTCTGTCCTTTTTTCCTCGTCACATTTACTCTTGTTATGGGTAATTCCTGTGGCAACTTAAACAAACCTGCAGTTTTCTTTTTTCATGTGCCTAAATAAAGAATGTAATGTGTAAAAATATGTATTTATTATGTGGTGCCTTTGGTCTGTGAAGGGTTACATGTCTGGGAGTGGAGTGCTTAAAGGGCTTGCCAACATCTCATCATTCCCAATTAGTCATAAAAATTGGCATAACTGTGGCTTAATTAAATTTATGAACCAAAGAAACTTCCTCATGCCTTTGCCTATGTTCTTTGTGGAAGCAAAGTGCCCTTTTAAGAATAGCACATAAAACATATTTGTAAAAAAGTGGGGGTTTATTTTCTATTTTGTATTAGTTTCATCACCTTTAAGTTAGTCTGTAATCATAAACATTGAGAGTTGTGGAAGAAGCCATGCCTAGCAGTTTGCACTCTTACCTAGAAACACCCGATACTGGTCATGGGGACCTGCCCACTTGATGGAGCAGATGATGCCTGACTCAGTGTGCCCGAGGAAGACAACAAAAATATTTAGATCTCTTCCAATATGTTGGGGGGAGGTGGGAAGAATGCCTTCCTGACCACAGATTTGGCAATCAGTTCACTTTGTACATGTGAGTAAAGAATTGCTATATTTACAAGCAACTCATTTATACCCCGAGGTACTGTTTGTGTCCCGGTAATTTTCCATTGCCATTTGCCCCTTTTCAGTTGATTTCAGTGATTCACTCCATTTACCTCTATGGGCAGAGAATTTGAAACCTTCACCTAGTCTCTAAGGACTTGATATCCTCAAGCACTCAGGTAGTAGTAGTTGCACTGCAGGTGGGACTTGGGTCACCTAAGCACAGTCATTTAAAAAGGAGAACTTGTCACAAACTCAGATTATTTTCACTGGAGAAAGTCTAAGAAAGATAGATGCAGATGAATCCAAAAGGAAACTCACTCCTTTCTAAGATTTTAGGAGAGGTGTAACAACTTGCCCCCTCGAGATGTCTGTCTCTCATTTCTGGCTGTATTGCAATTACTTATTCAGACCAGATGCTTGATTTTCTGATGGCTAATGTTGACTGGATGAGTCCCATCCTCTTTCTTATCTCGCTAGTGCTGGTGAAGTCATTGTGCCTAATCAGAGTGACTGATGATCCATTCTGACTGAACAGTGAGTTAGCATATTTACTCAATTCTCTCTCATGCTACACAGAAATTATTAAACATTCAAATGCCAGTCTATGGAAAATGGGGGCCAATATTCAGAAGGGACAGCAGCTGATCCAAAGATAAAACTGATCTCTGAACGGAACAAATTCGTTCCTTGGCCACGCTAGTGTAAACCGGGAATAATTCCATTAACAGTAATGTAAACCAGAAGAGACTTTGGATCAATGTATTTTGCTGGCATTGTTTACATTGCCAGGAGTGACCATATTTTGCTGTTCCTTTTTTGTTTGTTTGTCTTACAATAAAAATCATTTTACCTCCTAAATCTTTGTGTTTTCCAATTTAGCTAAGGGAATGAGAGAACTATGTTCATTTTGATGGATTTTAAGAAAAAAAATAATGGGAAAAAAGTCATCATTAGGAATACAAACCAAGAAATATGGTGTATTTCTCATTAATGATTTAAAAAATACTTTCACTAAGAAAGTGGGAGTATTTACTTCTATCTAGTAATTTATAGTTAATTGCACATGCTAAAATGCTACTTACATTAATGAAACAAAGTTCTGGGGGTTTTTTCACTATGTAACCTTCATTTCTTCTGTGTATTGTTTTTAATGGGACTCACTATGTTCTCAGGAAACTATGTGTTAAGATTTTTACCTTCTAGAAAAAAGATAATTAAAAGTACCATTAATGTAAGAAAATTCTTCCACCCTCATCTGAGCAGACTTAAATTATGTTGCTGATGGTATTTACAAAATATCTGTGGCAAGTACAATGTGTCTCTGCTAAAGTCAATGAAGCATACAATGAACAGGACATAGTCACATGAGGCTTGAATTCATTCCAGTTTGTACTCTGGAATTTTTTTTTTTTTTTTTTTTTTAACTCAGATGATTGCAGTGACCAACATGTGATTCGGAGTGAGGATCACTTGGGTCAGGCCTGTAGAAGCTAGTGGCAGAATGCCTGAAAGCAGTTCAGACCAGGAATGTTTGTGTGTGGTAGTTCAAAGAGCGTCACATGCAGATAGATATAATTTTTGAGAGAGTGCCAGTGCAGCTGGGGTTGTTTCATGCTGACATACTAACAAGGTGTTCTGTTGAATGGTAAACGCTCTGAGATAACACCTGAGATCTGGATACCCCTTGCCACAGAAGGGAGGGTAGCTGTTCCCTTCTCTCAGTTGTTTTCAGAGGCATCTTCCTAGGAGTGGGTCTCTCCTGTGCACCTCTCAGGGCAGAGCTCATCTTCGCAAGCATTGACCAGTCAACGGGCAGAGAACTTCCTTGTACTACTTAAATGCATTACATATGTACATACATTATACTAATACATTATACTAATGACCTTAACTATTTAAATAAACAACATATCTTAAAATAAAGTCACAAAGATGTAGCAATTATGGAAAGTGAGGTCCTTAGGAACTCTGCTGTTACTCTGTGTACCTGCATTAGACGATAGCTAAGCCTAAGCCGAGTTCCCTGTGTATACGAATTGCACGTTACCCTCGCCCTGCCTAGGTTTTGTGCACCACTGCTAATCCACTGCTCTTATTCCCTGTGTTGCACAGGCCACTGTAGCCTTAACACAGCTTTCCAGGGAAGAGTGCTGAAGCATTTATCAGAGAGAAGCCACCGGTTTTGAACCCAGACACACAGCAAGTACAGAAACAGTAATACAGTAATCTGGGAACAGCTTTGGTGTTTGGATGCCCCCAGCTGAATTGGCAACAGAGATGTCTTAAACTGCTTCTGTCTTTCTGACTCATCTTACCCAAACTATTCTGGGTGTTTCCTGAAAATAGCAGTTGAAAGCCATCGAAATAATTTCTCTAGCAACAGTGGCTTTTTTCTTTTCAGAGGCAAACTCTGCTGTCCCATCAAATGTCAAGGGTGAAAAATCCTCACCCACATATATGATAGGAAGAGCACTCAAGTCTAGCATTTAATATAATTATTTAATAGCTCCCCCACATTAGTCAGACCTTAGATTTAGGAAGATTGTTAGTATTTAAAATTAAGTTGCAGTGTCCTTGTCATTAAGCTGTCCTTCTGAAGGAAGCCATGCTGTAGGTATGGAACATATAAATAAACACACCTTATGCTGGAATATTTAGGGAAATGGGGCTAAAGCACAGATGTACCAATGCCCTCACCTTTCTGACAAATATTTGTGAAAAAGAAATAGTTGTAGGCAAAAAACATGATGATATGAAGGTAAAGACAGATCCTCGAGCCATGCAACAGTGTTAAGTACAGTAATGCTGCATGCCAGATGGCAAGCAGGAAGATTCCCTATGAGATGGGCTGCCTGCTCCTGCTGAGGCATCTGAGAGGACAGAGAGCAATGACACCAGTAAGTAGCAGTATAAGCAGATGAACACTGGCTCCTACTATTCATATGGGACTAAATTTATAGAAAACTAAAATCATTAGGAAAGTAATTACAGAGGCTGGCAGCCTGCCTTTGTATGAGGCTGACACAGACGTGTCTCACACAGTACACTCTACTTAAGTAAGTTATTGCTTATAATGAACCTTACTTACACTGCTATTCCTTCTCCTTCACTTAACTCATTTAGGTAACTCATGTGCTGGGATGATCTTGTGACTAAGAGCAAAGTATTCTCATTTAGTGGATAGTTCATCTTTGGAAGTCTGGCAGCAGTTTTTTTCTCCAATATTGTGCTGCATCTTTTCTCTCCCAACATTCTCTTTCAACACATACAAAGGAAAGGGGATGAACTGCGTGAGGTGCACTCAAATTTCATGGAAATATCAAGGACTTAGATGCCTCACCTTCAAGCACAAGATAGGAAAGGAATATTTCGCTTTAGTAGAAACTCACTGTCACTATTTCCTATTGTTATCTAGTTAACTCGAGCATTCCTGATGAAGAAGCAAGAACAACTCTAATTTTTCATTAAATCCTGAGGCACGTAAGGCTTGAAACAAGTTAAAGAAAAAAGATTAAAAAAAGAGTATGATACACTGGATCTGTTCAGCAGTGTGGCACAGCAGCTCTATGACACTATTGCTGGACTCTTCGCATTTGGCAGGAGTGAAGAAGTTAATTGACAATATGCTCCTGTAACCATGTTTGTATTACATTCACAGGGTTATGTTCACTCTAGTGGCTAATTTACTAGAACAGCTGTTTTTTATGAAGAATCTAGTGTAACTTGTTAGCCATAGTTATCGAACCAAACTTTTCCACCACTTCTTGGTCATGAAGAAGGAACATGGTGCAGAAATGCGACAACATGAGGAAATACTGAGTGTTTGAATGTTGGTAACAAAAGCCTTTTTGTCACTAATTTGAAAAACTGGTTTTCTAGACTTTAATAAGCAGGGAGTTCTAATTGATAGGAGTTGCAGCATTTTGTTCAATTCTGTGGGCAGTCGATCTACTGGCTTGAGTTAATGTATTTTCATAAGACATCCATGGGTAGCATCTGGCATGTAGAACTTAAAGAAAATTTAATTTTAAAATACCTGAGATTCATATTCACTCTCCTTTGCTGGTTATATTTACCTGTACATTTACTATAGTTTTGCAAAGAAGTTAGAGAGCTCCACATGGAAATGAAATGGTCACTGGTTTGTACACATATTTGTCTGGCTTATACTGACAACTGTGGCTTTTATAGGTGCATTTTGATAGCAAAACATTTTTTGAAAAGGGTGAGGAAAATAAGGTTGTTCCTAAAGTTTGTTTATTACTAATTCTGGGATAGATGTTGATACTGTCCATTTAACACTTCACACTGTTGTCTTCAATTAAACTACAGTACTACCATTATGGATAATGATATCTAGTCCTTCACAGAGAAATATTTTCATTTTTACTTATATGCTTAGATTCAGCAATCCATGAATCTGCAAAATCATTTAACAGAATGCTGGGAAAAAAATCACTATCTGTTCGTGGCAAACACATACATACATTTGATTCAGCCAGCCACCTGACAACTTTTGCCAGACCTGTGGCAGACACCACTGAAGACACAAGTCTACAGATATCAGTCCCAGTGGCAGAGTGCTCCAATGTAAATGGAAAATAACATTATTCCAAGCCCAAAGTTTTCTCTGAAGATGCTCTTATTTTGATAGGTGTCTACACAGGTGTGAATCAGGTTATTATGTTGCAACAAAAGGGGCTGGGAATAGAATTTCAGACTGAATTCTGGCAAGCTGAAATTAAGAAGATTTTATAACTATTTCATCTGACATCTTGGGTGTGATTAAACGCAAGACTTTAAACACCTGTAATGTAGAGGGCTGTATTTAAACTGCACACCTGGGCTCCTTTTAATAGCAATAAGGCTGCAGTTCCAGAATCCTATTCATCTCACCCCAATTTAGATGTCTAAACCACATCAAATCAGTCATGCTGTAGAAATGCCAATTACAGTCCATTTGGTACAAATGGGGTCTAGATCACCAGCTCAGATGTCAATACTAATATAGAAAACATAAAAAATTAGATAAGATGAACCTAATTCCCCTTGACATGTGAATGACCTCAGATGGACCATTCAGATATCAAGCAGCTCTGCACCAATATTTTGAGGAAAGATATTTGAAAAATATTTATTTATTCATTTTTTATACATATGTATGAATTTCTGAAAATCACAACATGCAATTCTGTGACATGGAAATAATTTAAGACTTGAGAAGAAATGTTTTAAAGAGCACAAAAAAAGAGAAATAGACTATTATGGTTTTAAAGTACAATTTCCCTCTGAAACAGCAACATTTACCAGGTGAAGTCTCAGAGGAGAGTAGGGAATCACAGTTCAACCCCAGAAAAAGACAAAACCTTTTTTTTCATTATAAGGAGTACAGAGAAGATTTTTGTACAAAAAGTTGCGCATATTTTTCTCCAGTTGTACCCATTGGTCTCATAGAAGATGTTACCTCTTCCCAGGAACCTGGTTTCACTGGAGTCAGACTAAGTTATTTCTCCAGTTTCCAAGACATGAACATTCAGGAGGACACGCTGGATACTCTATCTGACTGGAGCATTTTGCCAACTATCTATTGGTGGAAATGAAGCTACAGGGAGAATATGCACCTAGCATGATTTGGCCCTGAAATGGCATGAAGAGCCAACAACTGGGCCATGACGCAGCCAGTGCAACCCTTTCCAACAAGGGCAGTGTGTTAATGGCATAGCTTTCATGAAGCGTTTTCAAAGTGCTTTCTAAAAATTCATGAACTGAACCACTCACTACTTAGCATGATCAGGTTAGACTGGAATCACTTCTTCAATATTGAAATATAGCTGCCATGGTGATACCATGGGGGAAATGCATGAGGCTTTAATCCTGTCTCAGTGATGATGATGGGAATTTGCAATTGTGTTCTCCTGGAAATGGCTTGGATATAGGGACTGCCTGTAACCTTCCCAAGGGCCTCAGCTCTCAGAGTCTGCTCATAGCTGCAGGCAAAGAGGATGAGGCTTACTCAGTAGGCATTTTTCCAGAAATGAAGATAGTTTTCATGTCTCCTGTGGAAAAAAAAAAAAAAAAAGGTGCCTAGACATTGACTGCAACTGGTCACAACTTCCACTTTATAATCCCTTTGTGAATTAACACTTCTGTGCCTCCTACAAATACAAAACTTATACAGCTGGTGCTGGAAAACACTACCAGTGAGTTCCTCCTTGGGAAGTACCCAGAAAGTATTGACCTAATCCAAACCATATCTGCAAGAACTCATAGGATCATGACAGAATATGCCATATTTGCAAGTTTTCAAACTTACACTAAGTAAAATCTTGCTATCATAAGTCATCCTGATTTTTTTTTCCTGAGTAAGAGTAACAAAGATATACAGAAAAACTGCTGTAGCTTTCTGAAGGTCAGGGGAGATGTGCTAAAATACATGAAGCGTTGCTTTTGCTGTGCAAGCTGATCAACAGCAAAATTTCTGGTCAAAATGCCTAAATGCCCATTCTGATACATATTATCCTGAAGGCAAAACAGGGCTGGACAAAGTTTTCCTCCAGGAAGAGAGTTGTCTCATTTGGTTGATTTCAATTAACAACTTCCTTGAAACATTGTTGACCTTTCTGGCATAGTACGCTTTCAAGTAAAACGCAGGATGCCAGTCTAATCCACTCAGCTCCAGAATAGTTTAACCAATATCCGTAGGGCACACATCCTGTGACTTGATTAATCTTATGATCAGGGGAGTGTCACTTGATGTGTTAGGTGCTGAAGACTTAGGAGGCCCTTGACCTTTTTCACAACTATAGGACTTCCTTGTTCTCAGAACAAAAAGAGTGATGATGAAAAGTGATTTTTTTTTGACTTTTTTTTCATTTAATGAACACAAAGCAGAGAACTAGCAATGACTACACTTGTAGAAAAACATGTTTTAAAATTAAGGATTTTAAGAAGTCTCTTTTCCAAATGAACTTGATGATGTTCCAGAAGCAAAGTTATCGATCACTGCTGCATTTCATTCAAGTAACCATAGTCACATAGTGAGCTGAGCATTTCCACAACTGGTATAGAGAATTGTTGTTACTTGTCACAATTTCTGCTATTCAAAGTGGCTAACTGCTCTCCAGGAGTAATGTTTTCTCTGTTGTTACTTCAAATTGTAATATTTATAGGGAAATAATATTAGCTTTTTATTTCATTCAGCCAGTGTAACTCGTGAATTTCTTGTAAATTTCTCAGCCTTTTGTTTGAGATAGCTGGTAACATAAAAATAATGTGACCTTTGCAATGATTAAGTAGAAAGCTCTCACCAACTGTGTGATTCTGGAGAGCATTGTCTTAAGAATAAATGTGCATATTTCTCTGCACAGCTACCTCCACATAAATGAAATGTTTCAGCCATTGTTCAGAAATTGAGCCTAAATGCAGGAACTCTCTGTGCCACTGGGTTCCCTCAACGTAACACTTGCTCTGTCATCTGGAAATTTTAGAGCTATTGGGAAAAACAAACAAACAAACAAACTAATTAAAAACACCGCCTTCTTGGGTGTCTTGGTTTCTTACTCTAAAATTCAAAATAGATGCCTGAATAAACACTGTAGTATGGACCATACCTGAAGTCAGTGAACGTTTGTCTCAGGAAATGCAGACCTTCTCCTGGGTTCCAGAATAGCTGGGACACAAAGACCTCTACCTTCTGAGTGTCAGAAACAGAGATTGAGGATTAGGGCCCTTCTCTCCCTCAAACTCCTGTAAAGACTGGAATGTATGTGTATGTAAGCATCTTTAGTCTGTTTCAGTCTCAATAGTTGCCATGAGTGGTGTATTTTTAGCCTAAGAAATTAGGTTTATGGGATTACACCATTAATGTGTAATGGTTTGACCACTTTCAACTAATTTCAAGAGTCGGGTCATGTCTCAAAGACTGTAATTGCTATTACAGGCTTGAGCAATGTATGACCCACGGCAAAGGCACGGACAGAACAAAGCCGAAGAAACCCATCCAGAAAGGTTGAGTTGCACAATTCTGGTACGCTAAAGCAAGAGGTAAAATCTGAATTACCTATTTTACTTTAACATAGAGACTTTTAACTACAAAGCTGACATCTTCAAATATCTTATCTGTCAAACCTTTAATTTTGATGAATTTATTTCAAATACATTTTAAGGGTCAAGGTTTTGTGTTTTTTCCTCACGTTTATTTACAGACAATATTTCACTGCTGATAAAAACACATAGTGATCTGACTTTGCTAATTAATCTTAAATATAAAAGTAAACATTCTTGGAAGAAACTTCCTGTAAAAGACTGTCTGTACAGCTGCTTTTTCATTTTAATGGTAATCAGGTACAAGAAATCTCAGACTGTTTCCAGGCTCCGTTATAACACTGAGTCTGCTCGTAATAAACCTTGTAATGATTTACTCATTCACTCACTCACTCATTCATTCATTCATTCATCCATCCATTCATCTACTGAGATGGCAGTAGTCATGTGGCTTGGACCACACTTGTTCTAGCGGCAGCATATAACCTAACTGATTAAAGAAAGTTATTCAGCTTTCTTAGGCACCTTTTGGAAAGTCTTTCAATTTCTATATTATTTTGAGATCTATATCTGCAATCTGAACTCCTATTGATGTTAGGAGGCATTCAGTATTCTGAAAGAGGTTATATTATAGACTGTGTTTGATTTTATATACCCTCAAGAGGTCCAATCTTATTTCTCCCAAAGGCCAATTTCAAATTTTGCATGGTTTGACCTAGGAAATAATGATCTTTTCTGTATACATAAGGAGGTTTACTTACATCTGAGAGGCCAAGGTATAGCTGTATCCTGCATTGATATGTTTACCTTTGTCTGCGAATACAAGTCTCATACTTCAGTTTTGATGTTATTTTTGGTTATGTCTAGCTATGTCTGGTCAGTGCTGTGTAGAGACTTGACACAAGAGTAAATCCCAGAAGAGCTACATTGGCATAATTCTATGGCCAGCACAGCATTTGTGCTGGTACAGCTACGTGGCTTCCAATTTGAGACTTAGCTTGTGTGGCACTAGCTGGGGTATCTTCTGATGTCCCAGCATAGTGCAATGTAAATATAACCCTTTCACTTCTGATATATCTGTATTTAGGCTCAGCACAAACACATTACCTAAACAATCTTAATAATTGTTAATTTGCAAAAATATTTAAAATATCCCATTCAGAAAGCATATATCAAGATATGATTGCATGCTAGAATTGAACTCACTCATGCAATCCTTTGGCAAGTGTGAATGATGTTCTGTATTTCATTAAGCAATCACCATTATTTCATAAGGTCTTTGCCCCACTCATTTTCTGTCAAATAGACATCTGGGGAATTTGAGGGGACAGAGGGTGTTCACTGTAATCAAAATCTTCAGAGAATTCTGCTGTTAGATTTCAAGACTCCATTGAACCAAGATTTTGTAATTACACAATACAGATTAGATAGATAGGGTTGGCAGTTTACTGGATAGGAAAAAGTATGTCCTTGCAAATATGATGATATCATGCTTAGGACTCTGCTCACAGGTATGGTTTTTCAGTAAAGGGGTTTAAACAATTTTTAAATATATGCAGATATTTTTGTATTTTTCTCTATTTTTTTGTTTTAAAATGGCTGAACTATATTAGCTGAAATAAATAAATAAAAAAACCCCCAAAAAACATAGTCTGAGGAAAAAACTTTTCCTAGTAATTTTGGGAAAACTATGAAAAATAAAACCATGGAATCTTAGGGTATACAATTTTGGGCAATCTTACTGTCTAAAACAACAGTGTGATGAAATTGTGACTATTTAATCATATGCAGGTAGAATTCTTGTTTTCTAAAAAAGTTATCATAAGTGGTTTAACTACACTATTCCAAAATTTGCAAGTTATATGTAGGGTTGTGAAGAAATCTTCCTAGTTTATTACATTTTCTGGTACATTTTGTGTAATAACACTTTTTGTTCCATTAATAGTTTTGCAGGAACAAGTTGTTTTATATGGCGGTTTCTTAGTGGTTTCCTCAAATGTTAGGTACATCACCCTTCTGACTCTCCCCGCTGAGTGTCTGCTTGCTGGTATTGCAGGATTGCAACAAAACCAAGTTGCAACAACTGGAATTTGACCTTTAACACACAGCTGCCCATTTCCTTTGAGAGACACGCGTTTAATACTTTTTTTTTTTTTTCTTTTCTCTGAGGGAGGCATTTTTTTGCTGGTGGAAACTGCGTTTGACCTTTAGAGTAGAAACTCACAAACCTGTGCTGGCCAGAGGCCCGAGCTCTTGGTCTAGCACAGAGGGCAGCTGCCAGGCTGCTGGTGGAAAGGAAATGACATGATCACGCTGCCACCTGTTTTCAAAGAGCTATGCTGGCTGCCAGGTTGCTCGTTCAGCAGGTCACCTTGTTGTAGCAGGGCCAAATCATGCTGGGTGGCATTTTTTTGCTGGTGGAAACTGCGTTTGACCTTTAGAGTAGAAACTCACAAACCTGTGCTGGCCAGAGGCCAGAGCTCTTGGTCTAGCACAGAGGGCAGCTGCCAGGCTGCTGGTGGAAAGGAAATGACATGATCACGCTGCCACCTGTTTTCAAAGAGCTATGCTGGCTGCCAGGTTGCTCGTTCACCAGGTCACCTTGTTGTAGCAGGGCCAAATCATGCTGGGTGCTGAGCTCACTGGCTTTCCAGCACCCTGGGTACCTTGGGCAGAGTCTGCCTTGGGCTGGCCAAACAATTGACACTGGCTGTAGGAAATATGATGCAATCTGTTAAGAATAGTAACTTCAAAATGTCAGGAACTGGTTTTTTACTCTTTTTATATGTAGATGTCAGCTATTACAAAGGGAAAGAGGTCAGTGATACCAAGGAGAGTGTCAAGCAGTTGTCCTAAACCACAAACCAATTTCAACTTCAACTTCAAAGCTGCATACAGTTTTTGCTCATACAACAACTTTTAAGACTGGGATTTATTGCATGAGTTCAAGACAATCCTGTATCATGAGTGCACTGAAATGAAACTCCCAGCACAGGTGATGTGCAGTTTCTACATGTCTGATGCATCTGACTGGCTGATCAGGAATGCAGTAGGCACATTAAGGTTAATTTGCCAAACTAACAGCATTTCCTATGAGCTCCTTTCCATGAGGCTGGGAACAAGCTCTGGCTTTTGTGCACATCTTTTGTGATAGCTTTATCAGAAAACCAGCTGACGGAGAAAGAATGGGCCCCGATTGGTGGTTTTAATATTAAAACTGTCCTGCTAACACAAAGCAGAAAAAATCCTCTTTGAGTGGCTTTGAGAAAGCTGGTATTCTGGAGTTATGCTTGCTCAGAAGCAGATGCATCTAGAACGGCATAGAGCAAGGTAAAAGTAATGTAAGAGGAGGAAAAGATGGGTTGTGCGGTGGCTCTCCTACTTCATAATTTGGACCACTCATTGCGCCACACATTTCCAAAGTGGAAAAGTCTGAAGGTCTTGAGGTAAATCTGCCCTTGGTCACATCTACATTGGGAACACGAGGAATTCCCCAAAGCGCTGCACTAACACTGTAGCAATGTGCAGTGCTGATGGGATGCAGCTGGTGGAACAGAAGAGCTACCGCTGCAGTGCCACCTGCACTTCGCACCTTTTCTAACCCTGCATGAAGCTCAGCTATCCAGATTCTTCTTGCAATGCCAGTAGCTGGTCTTGTTTGCAATATGCAGTTACGGACACTTTTGCTGCTATTGTTTGGCCAGAGCTTGTAGACCTGCAAAAGCGGGAGACCTCCCCAAAACTGTCAGAAATAAGGCCACTTGACTTGAAGGGTTCCCCTCAAATTAAACATTTCACGCTAAAGCAGAATGAAATAACATTGCTTGCACATTGCTGGCTTCCACCCTCCACAACATACACACATACACACTTTTTGACTCAGCAACCATGCTGAAAAAGATCCATTATCTGTGCAGCTCTAGAATTTAGACAAAGACCCACAAAGGACTCAAGGTACATCCATGTGTGCACTGCAGGCAGACACAAGCAACCTCTGTCCACACTCTAAGCT
Organism: Aptenodytes forsteri; assembly: GCF_000699145.1. NCBI lineage: Eukaryota > Metazoa > Chordata > Aves > Sphenisciformes > Spheniscidae > Aptenodytes > Aptenodytes forsteri. The sequence continues at coordinate 1,890,364 of NW_008794490.1, forward strand.
CACAAAAATCCCACGTGACTGCAGTTTAGTGAGTCACTGAACCTCAGCTAACATGCTCTGCTGAGACGAGCAAACATGTATTCTAACTGCAGGGCAAAGCATTTAAAAATGTGTTTACTGGTGTCACATTTCTTGGTATCCAAACAAGTATTTATCAGTACCATTTTGTGGTAGTGTCTAGAGGCCCCTGGCTCCTGCTGTGTTAAGTAGAAAACAAAAATATGAGAAAAACATGGTACCTACTCTTCACAGTTTGTGATCTAGCAAAAGGTAGAGACAACCAGAAGGTAGAAGGGACAAAATAAGCTGTTATATTACACCAAGGTCACCTTTGGTTTGAGCGAAATGGTGCCTGCCTATCCCATCATCTTCCTGCATTTTCTTTGGGATGCTGCAAAAGAAGTCTTTTCAGGGTTTAAAGTCATACGTAAAACATTGATGTGGCTAGGCAAAGCATTAAGAACAACACTCCCTTTTTGGCCTTGGTAATTAAAACTTATTCATACTCACTTTAACATAGCTATGTGGAATTAGAAAGAAAAATTTAATGTGTATGTGCACTTCCAAAACAGTAGAGCAGATTGTGGAAACTGCGTCATCAAAGCTTTTCTGAGGCAGAGCTAGCCTTTCCCCTTTATGCCTTAGTCTCTTGTTACCCATGTTAAGTTACATATTGTCATGGTTTAACCCCAGCCAGCAACTGAGCACCACACAGCCACTCGCTTACTCCCCCCTGGTGGGATGGGGGAGAGAATCGAAAGGGTAAAAGTGAGAAAACTTGTGGGTTGAGATAAAGACAGTTTAACAGGTAAAGCAAAAGCTGCTCATGCAAGCAAAGCAAAACAAGGAATTCATTCACTCCTTCCCATCGGCAGGCAGGTGTTCAGCCGTCTCCATTATTGTGAAATTTCCAGGAAAGCAGGGCTCCATCACACATAATGGTTACTTGGGAAGACAAAAGCCATCACTCCGAATGTGCCCCCCTTCCTTCTTCTTCCCCCAGCTTTCTATGCTGAGCATGACGTCACATGGTGTGGGATATCCCTTTGGTCACTTGGGGTCAGCTGTCCCAGCTGTTTCCCCTCCCAACTTCTTGTGCGCCCCCAGCCTACTCACAGTGGGGTGGTGTGAGAAGCAGAAAAGGCCTTGTGTGGAGTTGCAGGTGATTATGGAAAGCTGCTACCTTCTGGGTCAAAAGAGTGGCTGTTTATAGGAGATGATGCCTGAAGCTACTCATAGAAGGCATCACTACCCAATGAGAGTAATTTTTTTCAGACCAATGGGTATTCTTATGCTTACAAGCTAAATTATCTTTGTAAATAAAGTGAATGTTGGTTTTGGATGTATAACTCTCAACAACTAGAAAGGGCTGGGTAATTCCAAATGGCCAGTGCTCAATACTTTCTTGAAATGGGCCTGTTAGTAAGAGCCTTGAAAAGCCCCAGACAATCAAATCACAAGTTAATTTAAAAAACCTCCATCTAATTGAACGTACATTTTATTACATCCTTTAAAATAAAGGCATCAGTAAATGATCATATGCTCTGAAGCTGCTTGGATATTACAGGAATAGGCTCCTGCATACTTATCACCAACACTTACTTCTCCAGTGCCCTTTAATCCTGAGCAGAGATCTGCTTTATTGCTCTCTTTTTGGAACTCATGGCAGCATGGCACAACCACTCCGCTTGCCTTCCAGGCAGCTTGATACTAGTTGTTTTGGGACGTTGTCACTGCGGGAAGGATTCCTGAGTAATGACTTCAGGACTGAGTCCGAGGGAAATCCTTGCTTAGAAGTGAATCTGAGTTAGTCTTCAATTCTGTACCTAATTCTGTCTACAGATCTTGTTATTTATCCCTTGATACCGAGTATTACATCGCTTTTAGCTGCTTTAGGATTAAGCTGTGTAGATTTTCAGGAGTGGGCAATAGAGCTGGTTTGAAATGAAAGTTTTGGTTTGCTTTTTTTTTGTGGAGGTGGACAGTGAAGGAGCTTTTTTCTTCTTCTTTTTTTATAATTTAATTATTTTGAAATGGAAATTTCACAATAAGAGTCATCGTGCACTGGAACATGTTGCCTGGAGAGGCTGTAAAATCTCCATCCTTGGGATTTTTTTAAAGTAACCCACTGGACATAGCTCTGAACAACCTATTTATAGTTTTTAAATTAGCTTTTCTTTGAGCAAGGCCGGGACTAGATGACCTCCAGAAGTCTCTTCCAAAAAAAAGTATTCAGTGATTCTGTGGTGTTGTCATTTGGCCCATGAACTTTCTGCAAACCTTCAGGCATGTTTGCACCTTGCTGTGGATGTGGAGCACAGATCTAAAACTAAAACTAAAGCTGACCTTTGCCAGTAAACTTTTCTTTGGCAAGGCCGGGACTAGATGACCTCCAGAAGTCTCTTCCAAAAAAAAGTATTCAGTGATTCTGTGGTGTTGTCATTTGGCCCATGAACTTTCTGCAAACCTTCAGGCATGTTTGCACCTTGCTGTGGATGTGGAGCACAGATCTAAAACTAAAACTAAAGCTGACCTTTGCCAGTAAATCTACATGGCACAGAGCATCACCTTACAGACATACTGGCTCCAGTCCCAAAGCATTAGAGGCACTTCTTATGATCCAATCCGGTCACTCAAGGCTCCTTGAGAGCTTACTGTACAGCATATTATTTAAAGCATGATGCTCTAGAACAACTCTAGGCTTCCAAGAACCAGGGAGAAGCTGTTGCAGCAAATACAGCCCAGGTTATGTTTTCTTCTGCACCTATTGTCCAGTGGTGTAAATGCCACCCCTTTTGTTCAGTCTTCCCTCCATTCAGGCAGTTTGCATTGTGAGATTTGACTTTAGTGTTACTCAGTCTGCTCTCAGACTAAGGAAAATCTCCAATCTGAAAGATGAAACTCTGAGTGTAGCCAAGGAGCTCGACAATAGTCACCTCGCATCAGTATTAACAGAGGACACTTGCTAACAGAGTTACAAATGGCAATAGAAAGTGCAGGTTTTGGTTTTAACTTACTGTGAATGGCACTGCATTTAATCAAGATGTTTTGTGCTAATAGTATTATCATAGCAGGAGTAATATAGGATGTTATAAAACTACTGGCCAAAGCACGACATGGCATTTGGAGAGATAAAAACTTTCTCCTGATGGTTCTTCCTAATCTCTCAAAAAACAAACACCCTCCCACAACTTCCAGTCAATTCTCGTGTAGGCACATCCCGGATGAGGATGCTGGATAGGCGCCTCGAGAGCTGAGCTTGGAGGACTCCAAGTCCCATCAACATTCAGTCGTGCTCTGCTTAAGCCAACAGGAACCGAAGGCACTTGGCACTTCACTTTTTGATACCTCATAGTGTTGGGCCCTGTGTTACATCATATGTTACATTACCTCGCTGTGAGGAAGCACTTAAATTCCTGCTGATTTCAAGGAGTATATATTCATAACCAGTAAACAGAGATACACAAAGGATTTGAATAAGCTGTTTAATTTTCCCAAAATCAAGAAAAGATCTCGTAATACAGATTTGTAAAGAATCCTATCTACTCACCACATGTATTTACTACTGGTATTTGAAGACTATTTTACACATAATTTACAAAGAGCTTTTGTTTACTGGATTTTTATAGGAATCAAACAACGTCAGCTGGATGCCTCATATTGGTTTTAGCTGGGGTCACAGAGGCTATGGTTCTAGCAGTTGACTAGCACAAGAAACAGAATTCATCCCACCTAACTTTTGTCATCCAGAAGTTAGGCATCTCATCTATGTTACTCACTGAGGCCTCCTTGATAGGAGGATGCAAAGAAGGCATCTGATCTAGGCAGAATAAATATTTGTCTACAAGTACCTGATTCTCTCCATTGACTACAGAGAAAAAATTAACTGTCTGAGACCAATATCTGATGTTTAATTCAGTGGAAAATCACTTAAGTTTGTATGTGCATTATCTGAATGTGCTCAGATGAAAAATTATATGAAATAAGCTAAAGAAGATTTGGATATGTAAAGGGATTTATTTTTCAGTTTATTAAAATATTGAACTCTATATTAATCTGATTTGAATGGCTATACTTTTGTCAATACACAGTGGAAAGTAGCATTGCAATTTCTAGAGTTATTGCTATTTTAGGAGACAGCAAGAGCTGAGTGTCCTCAATAACTCTCAAGATAAGCCCTTTAAAATAGTTATTTAAGACATAAGGTTCAGGAGGTTTCTATGGAGATGTCTTTTTTTGTGTAAGTGTATCAAAATAAGCATTTGCATCAAAGGAGAGTTCTGGAAAACAGTTGTTATAAATTTTGTGTTTTTCAATCCACAGCTTGTCATATAGTATAATATAATATCCCTGGTCTAAATATTGAAGCCAAAAGGAGTAGCAGGATTTCACCACCTATGCAAATCAGATCATGCAGATTAAGTCCAATCCTATGAAATCCTACCTTACAACAGAAATACCTTCACTCTACTTACATCCTAGATGACAATCCACAGCACGACCATTGCTGGCTCCTCTCTACACTGATGTTAGGTCATTCCTTCCCGCTTCCTGCAACTTCCCTTAGTGGGTTACCGTACAGCGCTCAAGCTTGCTCCAAACCACCCCACTTGGTGAGACAGGCGCTCATGTCCTGTCCAAAGTCTGTGACAATTTTGGTAAATCCCCTAAATCCTGCCTAACTTGGAAAACCTCCCAGTGTCACTGGGGCTTTGTAACCAAGCCAAGCTTCTGGTGGTACCCCGCACCTCCCCACCTGCATGGTGGGGTGAGAGCATGGATGCCCCTTGGCATCCCCCACAGCCCACAGTGTCTCAGACCTGCAGCATCCATTTCACTGGTATAAGCCCCAGTTATGAAAATGCAGGGTGGCCTGCTTGGGCAGATGTCCCATCTCGCTGACCAGCTGTCACAGAGGTGAGGACAACTGGCAAGGGGAACTGCCTGACAGGGGTGCAGTGCCAGGTGGGTGCTGCTGTGGCCGTGTGCCCTCCAGCACCAGCCATGGGTGGGGATGGAGCTCTGAGATACACCCTCTTCTCCCGTTAGCAGTGAGTTCAGATGTTTCTTTCTCCCCAACAGTTACAGAGATCCTCTGCATTTTTTCTGACTGCATCTTTGGCTTTTTTGCCTTGCTTCTCAAAGATTCTCTGCTCCTTTTCCCACTTTGGAGTTCACATCTTTGCAAAAGTGTAACTCAGAACTTTCCTCTGCTTCTGAGTGCCTGCAAATGTCTTTCTTTGGGATGGTGTGACATGGATGGGGGCACACTTGGGATCGAGGCATCTACTGGTTAAGCTCTCTGAGTCCATTCAGAAACTTAAATATTTGAACAACTATCTTAACGAAGGGCAAGGGGTAACACCCCTCTGTTTTTCAGAGAAGAAAATGTTTTCAGGCTGCAATGTTTTTCTAAACCCTATTAACCATACTTCCTAGTGAAGTTAGATAGCCTGCAGATTAAAGTTCAAGAAAGCGTATTTGCTAAACCCATGAATATATGGACATACCCTAAGGTATTGATTTGCTGTCATCAGCTACTGAAAACCAGAAAAGCATTTTACTTTAAAAAAACAGGGGTTTAATAACTTGCTATACCCTTAGACCTCCTCCCAGAGTTAAAAATTAACCACTGTAGTTAACAAATGTTTATCAGCTAGCAGCAAGTTCACTTTGCTGATTCTCCAAATATTCAAATAGAATTGACATCTGATCCACAGCAATTTCCGCTCACGTGATTACAGACACCTACCAGATCAGATAGATTCAGCTTTCACTGTTCACTGCCACTAGGCTGATTTACCCTTGACACACATTTTTCAGCTGCTCACGTAGAAAAGAAATTGGTAGATTATAGTAGAAATTCAAAACGGGGCTATGTACCTATGGTATAATGCATACATAAGACTTTGCAGCAGTGAAAAAAAGGTGGAAAATCTATATATCAAGACCAGCACATGAAGAATTTAAAGCAAAGCTCTAAATATTTTAGATATACACAGATGCCATAGTAAACATACTCCAAAGAGCACTAAGGGAACTAGTTCATGAAATGTTCAATAAGAACATCTTGTACATTTTACTTTACATTGTCTGGAAGAACAATTTGAAGGAATGATTAATACTAACACTGGCTTCTGTGAAGAATAATTGCAGGAGTCTAATTTTATTAATCTAAAACGGCATACACTGTACCTAGACTGTATGAAAGATAGTATAAAGAAAAGAATGTTGTATGTCTGCAGAAAAAAGGGAGTATTAATTACCAGTCAAAATATATATTATAATGGATAAGAAGCACTTGAAATGCATCAAAATTTTTTGATAGCAAGGGTTTTCTGGATTTTAGAGTAATCATTAAATGAAGTTACACAGCAATATATGTAATACCTGTTTATTTCATATACCAAATCAGAACTGTAGAGATTATTGCAATAACTATAACATGTTTTCCAGTGTGAAATAAATAAGCCTTAAAAGTCCCATTATTTCATCTCTCTATGTGGGGATTTATGCACATCCTTCCCAGCACCATTAACAGAGATAAGATTTATGTATGCAAATCCTAAGATAGCACATGGAGAATAGACTGGTAAATTTTGCAGAATAGCTATTAGCCTAAAATTATAGGGAAAACACAAAAAGGAACTCTCTTATAAGAAATTAAGTATTCTGGGCTTGGTCTTTATGCCCAGAGCACGGCAGATGGAAAAAAGTATAAATTGTAAGATTAAGATGTAAAATAGTACAATAGAGAATGTTTCTCCCTGTACTCCTGTCATGGGCAGGCAGTGCCAGAGTGCATTGCAGATATTAACTGAAAGCATGTTAACCTGAAAGTGTGCTAGGAGTGGGAACAAAGGGCTATACTCAGATGATGTGCCACAGGTACTCAATTTAGGAGCTGGAATTGCTCTGGGATTTAAGGTCAGGAGGATGATAAGTGAATGAAGCTCTTCTTGCCCAGGGCTGGCACACCCTAGTTTCCCGAAGAAGCGATGGGGAGGCACAAGTATACTAACATCAGGTAGCCTGGTTCCTCCTTATATATTGCAGGATATAGTTTCAGTCTATGGAAAGCAATGTTACAGAAAAATTTTAGAGGAATAAAGACAAATGTGTTAAGCACCCCTGTCTCTGTAGAGCCTATTCCCCAGAGCAGTTCATGAAGCTCAGGACTCCCAGTATCACCCTGGGTTTGGGGCACATGTTGCTCTATTTGTGCAGTCTCTACCACTGCTGGGCTTTGCCATTCCTGATTTATGGGTAACCAGTTAACAGAGCCCTTCTATATCTCTTTTTTCTTTTTTTTTTCCCCCCTCTGGGGTTGAGCAATGGCTGAGATCCTTTACTTTTGTTTTACTTTTAGGGTAGCTTTACGTTCAAGATCTCACCTTGCCTGTGACTCAAACCGTGCATGCCGTATCTTTTGTATATGCCTTAGATATTTTCCAAGAGATGATGTGACACTATTTATTCACTCGCAACTGTACACAAAGCTGGATGACAAGATAGTAGCTGATGCCAGAAAGCATCTTTGCCACCTTTTCCTTTATTAATTATGGGTTTACATAATTAATGTAAATAATGTCAATTTTGTTCATCATGTAATTACAGTACATTGTTAATCATACCATTCGGAGATCTATTGAATATGAAAAACATATGGTGACTTTGTTTTCCTGACAATCAAATAATTTTAAACAATATATAATGTTGTGATTTAGGGAGGGTGGGAATGTTGTTGGGGTCTAGTTAGTTTCATTGAAGTTCCTGTTCTGTTGTGAAAATGAAAATGAAGAAAACACAATACCCCTACTAGGTTTTCTATCATTATACTGGTAAAAGAATTAACCTTGTAATAGTCTATAGGGCCCATCAACAGGTGCTAGAGCTCAGTTGTACTAGGAATGATGCAAAAAAGTGACAAAAGGAAAGTCATTGTTCCTGAAAACCTAAATAAATTTTCTGATACGCAACACAGCTAAGCAGAGCAGTTAATAATTTCAGTAACTCTTTGTCCCTCTAGTATATAAGATTAATTAATATTTGTTTTAAAAGTAATAATTTTATTTGGTAAGTGACAACGGCCTTTCCAGTTTTCCTTTAGCAAGAATAATTTCCAAGTTCAGATAATATCTGCTTCCCTACCGCTTGTGCTAATGGAGAATGCTCCTTCTGTCGTTTTGAGCTATGAAATTTAATTGCCCAGAGTGGCTGATACTTATTTTCAACAGCTGCTGAACAAACTCTTTAAAATGCTATAATTGCATATACAAGAATCCTTAATTTAATGTACGCCTTGTGGCATTAAAAATGTAAGTGTATGCGAGGGAGATAAAAAGCTCACGGGCCTTCTGAAGCATTTTCATTTGGGGAGGGGCACATCTTGTGCTTTATTCTGCTCTCACATTTATTATAGACAGAAGTAAAGCATTTCATTTACATGGACTTTTCCTCATTTGCACAGGTAGCAGTGAAAGGCGGTTTCAACTCTTCTTTTCATGGACTGCTTTTTCAATGAACCTGAACACCCGAATGCCACACCTCATCTTTGGTAGTCACTGTGTAGTACTTGTTTGTGTGACAAGCACGATATGTTTTCTCCCTAGAAATATTTTCATCTCATAATTTGTAGTTCAATATACAAATGAACTTTTTTCTCTGAAAGGGAAAGGTCTTTGGGTACAGTCTAATATCTGCTATCACACACTTATTCCACATCCCGTCATATATTGTGCAGATGATCTATTTGAATAGGTTTTTGACTATAGCAAACAAATACTATGACAAAATCTTTACAAGAAAGCATTCAGAAATTATCTGCTGTAGTAGATAATGCATTGATTTTTGGGTGGTGGCCAGGGATTGCAGCACTTACTCTCCTACATGCTCCCTGGAGGTCTCCCAAAGTTGATGGCTCCCACCAGTCTGTCTGAGGTTCACTAAAAGCTGAAGAAAAATCCAGCAAAGCCCAGCATGAAATAGTTGTGAGCAGAAAATAGTACAGTAGCAAATAGAGGTTTTAACCATTTGACTATTAGGTAATCAATCAAAACATTTATACTGCAGTTAGAAATCCGGGGTAGGAAGCAGTTTGTACTAAATATCAGGAGCTGACAACTGGGACATGCTGTGTTGTACTCCATGGACCAAAGAATTGAGAACTTCTGCCCTGGAGGGGTAGACATATGAAAGAAAAGTACTTATCTGATATCAAAGAGTACTGTCTAGATTAGAGCAGCAAGACATAGCTCTCTGAATTAAAAAAAAAAAAGACATTTGGCCTACTCTGTGGGGGCGTGACTTTTCCATTATACAGGTCACAGAGTAATAGTTTAGCTACCTAGGCATGTCCTTTTTCCAGTGATAGAGTCACTGCCTTTGCCTAACCTAGGTCGTATAAATGCTGCCAGGGGATCCATTAAATGCACAGTGTAATTCCCAATGTTCCCATAGAAGAACGGGTTTTTTTCCTAGCTGTATGTTTGCTGTCAATGAACTCCAGCATTGAGGAACTTCCAGGATAACAGCTCTAAAATTAATTTGCAGGTTCAGCAGGGAGCCAAGTAAAGATTTCTTGCTTAGTAGAAGTTCTGAAAATAGAAGGAGACATCTTAAACAGGCTGTTTTTGCTGATCAGCAAGCACAGGTTTCCTGTTCCCTTCTGTTTTGAAGAATCTCAATAGAAAAGAAATCATCCCGATGAACTTGGGGGGGGGGGGAAGAAAAAAAACTAA